>NC_134856.1:56651949-56985878 GCF_049852395.1 Peromyscus maniculatus bairdii
CTCCTAACCACTGGAACATCTCTCCAGTTCTATTTTTTAAAGGTAAACTGTTAAGATTACTTTCTTCCTAAACAATACAAACCAAAGGTTCCCCTGGTGTGTTTGAAGTGGTCTGTGATCTCATTGTAACGGAGGGAGTAGGCTGATAAGCTGGTCCTCCTGGGCTGTGAGGGGAAGCAGCTCCACCAAGGATGGAGATACAGATTTGTGTTAGGTCAGGCAGCTAGCAGCTACTGCTTCCCTATTTTGCTAAGGATGCACAGTTTTCTGCCCTGACTCTTTCTGCACAGAATCAGCTTAAAATGGCACGTTTTACCATCGTGGATGGGAAGACAGGGAAAGGAGTCAGCTTCCAAGATGTGGCAGGAATGCATGAAGCCAAACTAGAAGTCCGAGAGTTTGTGGATTATCTGAAGGTGAGAGGCATGTGTTAAGGCCATGAGAGATGTGAGTAGGTGGTGAAATGTCTTTTCTCCAAGAAAGAAGGCTGGGGTGAGCAGACACTTGGAGACTGGGGTTTGTTCCATGGGTTAGGTGTTATATGTTAAGGGTGGCAGTCTCATCTCATAGATACGGTAAGATGTGTCTGTACCTGGTAAACCAACTGCAATCCCCAGTATACAGTCGGCCATCAAAAGAGAAGAGTGTAATTAACAGTCCACTTCAACTAGACCATCTTTTCTTTTAGAGCTGTAACCCTATGAAGCTTTTTGCTTTTTCTGGACCCACTGAAACTATAGCTGCTTCATGAGTATCATAAGTTACTCTTCATATGAGTCCCTTAAACATTCTCTGTGAAATGCTGAGTACTTAGTGTCACATGTCTATTCCTGCCTAGAGCCCAGAGCGTTTCCTTCAGCTTGGTGCCAAGGTTCCAAAGGGTGCCCTGTTGCTGGGACCCCCTGGTTGTGGGAAGACATTGTTGGCCAAAGCAGTAGCCACTGAGGCTCAGGTGCCCTTTTTAGCAATGGCTGGCCCGGAGTTTGTGGAAGTCATTGGAGGTAGGTGTGGGCTGGAAGTATGGGCGGCTTCATTGGCCTAGTGCTGGGGTGGCTTTCCACATAACCCTCTTAACATGGGGAGCTGAGTGGAACAGAGAAGGACAAACACAACCCAAGTTAAAATAAGCTTTGGTCCAAGCCAGGCAGAGGTGGCACATGTTAGTCCCAGCACTCAAAGACAGAGGCAGGCAGCCTGGTCTACAGAGTGAGTTCCAGGATACCCAGGGCTACACAGAGAAACTCTCTCTCAAAAAAACCAAAAGCTCTGGTCCACACCCACTCGGTAGTTATGTGCTTTGATTCCGCTTGGATCTGTGGCTTGGGAGGCCCGGATGACTACATGGCACTTCTGGTCCATCCGCAGAGTGGCCTGTTAGATACAGGTATCTCTGGTGGAAGATTTTGCCTGGCTGTGACCCAAAATAGGATTTGATTTCCTTTATCTGCCTATATTTTGACATTCTGTGTCCCTTCAGGCCTGGGAGCTGCCCGTGTGCGAAGCCTCTTCAAGGAAGCCCGAGCCCGGGCCCCTTGCATAGTGTACATTGATGAGATCGATGCTGTGGGAAAGAAGCGGTCCACCTCCATGTCCGGCTTCTCCAACACAGAGGAAGAACAGACCCTTAACCAGCTCCTGGTTGAGATGGACGGTCAGTGCCAGCATGCCCCACCATACACTGTACACCAGGAGAAGACTCTGATCCTATCAGAGCGATGGCTTTCAGAGTGGATGAATCTGGTCACATTTTTTGTTTTAGCTGATAGGGTCTTTATCACTGATAGGGGTATTGCCACTGTTTTATATTGCTGTCAACTCCTCCTCTAGTGAGAACATTATGCAGAGAATATTCTAGATGTTGACGTCTAACAGCAAGTCAGTTTAAGAATTGTCTATCCATTTGCTGCCTATAAGAAACTCTGTTTAGGGGGCTGGAGAGATGGCTCCATAGTTAAGAGCACTGACTGCTCTTCCAGAGGACCCAGGTTCAATTCCCAGTACCCACATGGCAGCTCAAAACTGTAATTCCAGTTCCAGGGGACCCGACACCCATGGCAAAACACCAATGCACATTAAAAAAAAAAAAAAAGGAAGAAAGAAAAGAAAACTAACTCCTCTTTTGGAGCTGGAGAGAGGGCTCAGTGGTTAAGAGTACTTGTTGCTCTTACAGAGGACCTGAGTTTGGTTTCCAGCATCCACATGGTGGTTGTCAACCATCTATAATTGCAGTTCTCTGGCACCCAATGCCCTTCTAACCTGCAGGCATCAGGCACACATCAGGCACAACATACTTGCACACAAAACATTCATATAGGTAAAATAAGTAAATATAAGGGAAATTCAACTTTTCTTTTTTATACTGGGGAGTAAATCCAGGGCTTCACACATGTTAGGCGAGCACTGACCGACCACTAGCTTCCTCCCCAGGGAAATTTTTGCTTTGAGACAGTCTCACTATATAACCCTAGCTGGCCTAGAACTTGCTATGCAGACCAGTCTAACCTCAAACTCACAGGGATTCACTTACCTCTGCCTCCTAAACGCTGGGATTAAAGTTGTGCACCTGGCATGTTTTTTTTTCATTTATTTTATGAATATGCATAAGCACTAGGAAGTCAGGAGGTGTTGGCTGTCCTGGGGCTGGAGTTAGGGAGCTTGTGAGCTGCTGACATGGATGCTGGTACTGAACTCAGGCCCTCTGGAAGAGCATCAAGTTCTCTTGCTCTGAACCAACTTTTCAGCCCTTTGGTTTTTGTGTTTGAGACAAGATTTCAATATGTGACCCTAGGGCTGGCCTCAAATCCCTGATCCTCCTGCCTCAGCCTCCCCAAGGGCTGGGATTACTAGTATGTGGCTCCATACCCAACTTGAGGTCAATTTTTAACTATTATTCAATTAGAATTACAGGTTTTAGGTTTCTATCTTACGGAGACACTTTTCAAGCTATTTTTGGTATTGATGAGAGGCACTCACTTGGTGTTTGGTTTGGTTTTCAAGTCAGGGTTTCTCTGTGTAAGAGCTCTAAGGAGAAACTTTAGCAGTGATATGAAAGAGTTTAGACTGAACAAACCTTGTCTCTTCAAAGTCTTCTTGCTCTTTATGCTAGCTGCCAGTCCCAAGATGTAACATTATGGCTCCATTGCCCTTAGCCAGGTCTGGTGCAGTCTCATGTAGCCCATGGGGTGGTATTGGCTCTGAGTTTCTTCCAGTCTTTTGTGATGGTAACACTCTTTGCAGGACAGTTGTGTTAAAGACATCTTTCTGAGGGACTGTGATGTGATTTTTTTTTTTTTTTTTTTTTTTTGCTTTTTTGAGACAGGGTTTTTCTGTATAATAGCCCTGACTGTCCTGGATCTCACTTTGTAGACTATTCTGGCTTTGAACTCATAGAGATCTGCCTGCCTCTGCCTCTTGAATGCTGGAATGAAAGGTCTGCACCACCTTTGTGTGATGTTTCGTGTGTGTGTGTGTGTGTGTGTGTGATGTGTTCTTAAGGCCAGGTGAAGCATTTATTTTGGTAGGAACAGTTCAGTAACATGATGATCCTCAAGGCCATAAGCAACGTTACATCTTTGGCGGGAGACTATAAGGTGGAGAGTGATAGGAGAGGACACATTATATTTTCCTTTGGCCTTCATACACAGACACATACTTGCACCTACATGCACATGCATATGTTTGCACTGGTCTCACACACACATGCATGTGAGAATTCAACTCCTGGCTCCTGTGATGTCAGATGGCCTGGTGCACATTGGAAGTTATTTCATGTACTGTAAAGTAGCTATAAGTTTAAAAAGCAAAGGATAAACTGGGCAATGGTGGCCTCTCCTGGCACTCAGGAGCCGGAGGCAGGCAGATCTCTGTGAGTTCAAGGCCAGCCTGGTCTACAGAGCAAGTTCTAGGACAGCTAGGACTACAGAGAAACCCTGTCTCAAAAAACCCAAAATAAATAAATAAACAAACAAATCAATCAGTCAAAGGATGGTTCTAACAATGAAGAGGAAAAGGTATTCTATTGTTGAGACGGTATGAAAATGGTTACATATAGAGCGTCCTCAGCCCTCCTGTTTCCTGTCTCTGTTGTTGTCCAGTTGTCCATCAGTTCAGAGCCCATGGCAGGTGTAACAAGTACCCTAACAGCTGCTCTGCACACTAACAGCCAGTGCTCACTGTCAAGTTTCCAGAGCACTGACTGCCTCCGAGGATGTGGTAGTAGTTCCTTGTGGAGAGCAGAGGGCTGCTAGAAACTGACAGATACTTTCAGACCAGACCCAGGAACCTGGCATGAAGGTCTTTGTCTCAGCTAGGACTCTATGAAGTGAGGTTGAACACATACCCCTCATCCTTCTGAACATTGACCATGCATCCTTGATCATGAAGGAAACTCCAGTGAACCCTTCTCCTGTGGCTCTTTTCTCCCCTCAAAGATATGTTTTATTTAAATAGGGGCTTAAATGGATTTCATAACATTACTACTGAACTAGAAAAGAAAACCTGTTAACCAGTTTGTTACCTCACACAGCTTAATGACAGAGGCCATCCTTTTCAAGAGATTTGAGTCTACTAGAAAGCATGACATTTTTCTGAGCTGAATTTCTCTGAACTACCATAAAAATAGCTGTTTGTCCCCCAGGGTTGGCTGAAGAACTGGTTGCTTGTCAAGTTGGCCCAGCACTAACAAGTCTCTTTGTGCTCTCACAGCTGTGGACACTGGTTCCTTCAGAAGCTCTGAGACTAGTCTTTGTTGTCTCCTCAGGAAGAGCAATTTCTGTTCATTGAAGTGCAGAGGAGGGAGTTGAGCGGATGTTGTGCTGGTCGTGGGAAAAACTCCTAAGGGAATGAGAAATCCTGGTCCCAGAGGCCTAAGCACAGGTGCTGTGTGCATTTCTGGAACCATAAAGTCATAGAAGAGAGCCTCCAGCAAGAGCACCAGCTGCCCACCTGCTTACCAACAATCACTTGGCCGTAGGTGTATTCTTAGAGAAAGGGCTTCTTTTGGGGGGAGGTCTGGGGGAGTTGAGACAGGGTTTCTCTGTGTAACACCCTTGGCTGTCTTGGAACTCACTGTAGCCCAGGCTGGCCTTGAATCACAGAGATCCAACTGCCTCTGCCTCCTGAGTGCTAGGATTAAAGATGTTTACCATCACTGCCCGGAGAAGGGGTTTTTAACATGGAGTGTTCTGCTGTGGTATATGTTGTATAGTTTTTGTTTGGGGAAACACAAATGGAAAATGTGAATGCTGATTCCCCATTGGAGTCATTTGAAAATCCTAACAGGGCCAAGCGTGGCAGTTCACACCCTTAATCCCAGTACTCAGGAGGCAGAAGCAAGTGGATCTCTGTGAGTTTGAGACCAGCCTGGTTATAGCAAGTTCCAGGCTATCCAGTACTACCTAGTGAGACCCTGTTTCAAGGGAAAAGAAAACATCCAACAGGGCTTGGAGAGTGAGTGGCTCAGTGGCAGAGCTCTTGCCTTATATTCATGAGATCCTAGTTTATATTTAAAAAAAAAAATTACCACTGGGGTAGAGAGATGCCTCAGTGCTTAAGAGCATTGACTGCTTTTCCAAAGGACCTGGGTTCAATCCCCAGCACCCACATGGCAGCTCACAACTGTCTGTAACTCCAAGATCTGACACCTTCACACATACATGCAGGCAAAACACCAATGTACATAAAGTAAAAATAAATAAACAAACAAACAGATAAATAGATAGATAGAAAACACCAATGTACATAAAGTAAAAATAAACAGATAGATAGATAGATAGATAGATAGATAGATAGATAGATAGATAGATAGATAGATAGATAAACTGTAAGGAAATAAGCAGGCTGGAAAGATGGCTCAGCAGATAAGAGCACTTGTAACCAGTCATGATGGGGTGCACAGCCTTTAATCCCAACACTCAGGAGGCCGAGGCAGGTGAATATCTGTGAGTTCAAGACTAACCTCATCTACAGAGGAAATTCCAGAGCCACATGGGGAGACCCTGTCTCAACAATCAAAAAGAATACTTATTGTCCTTGCAGAGGACTGGGCTCTGGTCCCCACATCCACACGCACCAACCATCTGTAACTCCAATTCCAGAGGCTGAAACACCCTCTTCTGATTTCCACATTGATCAGGCACACACTTTGTGCACATGCATTCATGTAGGCCAAGCACTCATACTCAAACAACAGAAAGTAAATCCAATTAAAATTTTAAAAATAAAATAAAAAATAATAATAATTAGAAAGGAAGGAGGAAGACAGATGATGTGGTACATACTTGCATTCCAGCATGCAGGAGGCTGAGGCAGGAGGATCTGGAATCTGAAGTCAGCCTGGGCACTATAGTGGGGCCTTACAAACATTCCAGCACTTGGGAGGAAGGAAGAATCTTTGTGAGTTCAAGGTCAGCCTGGTCTACATAGATAGTAACAGGATAGCCAGAGCTACATAGAGAAACATTGTCTCAACCTGTCACCGCAACCCCCCCCCCAAAAAAAAAAAACTCACTAAGAAAGCACTATCACAGCCATGTTGTTTGGTTGTTTGTTTTTACCTATACCTGACCTTGCAATTTTTTGTTTTGGTTTGGTTTTGGATTTTTCGAGACAAGGTTTCTCTGTGTAGTTTTGGTGCCTTTCCTGGAACTCACTCTGTAGTCCAGGCTGGCCTAGAACTCACAGATATCCGCCTGCCTCTGCCTCCCGAGTGCTGGGATTAAAGGCGTGCACCACCACCACCACCACCACCACCACCACCACCACCACCACCACCACCGCCCGGCTATTTTGTTTTGTTTGAGCCAGGGTTTCTCTGTATAACAGTCCTGGCTATCCTGGAACTTGTCCTGTAGACCAGGCTGGCCTCGAACTCAACCTGAGATCAATCTGCCTCTGCCTCCTAAGTGCTGGTATTAAAGGCATGTTCCACTACCACCTGGCTTGACCTTGCAGTTTTTTAAAAATTGGATTTTATTTATGTTCAAGGGTCAAGTAAATACATGTACCTCACAATGTACATGTAGAAGAAAGAGGACAATTTGCAGGAGTCTGTTCTCTCTTCCACTTTGTGGATCCTGGGTGTTGAACTCTGGTTATCAGACTTGGCAGCAAGCTCTCTTACCCACTGAACCATCTTGCTGGCCTTGCCATGGCTTTTATGCATCTAGACAGTTCAGTCCTCATAGTAGAAGTGAGTATATTTTGTATAGCTTTCAAGATGCATTTCCTCATGACCATGTCAGGTGAGTGACGAACAAAACAGACACAGCCCAGAACTCCACTGTTGTGGCATAGCCTCCTAGCAAAATAGCTGTTCATCTAACCCCTTGGACGACTGCTCATCACCCTTCAGTGGAGTCACTAACACTTCAGGTCAGACTGTGGGCCAAGGCCTGGGATGCCAGGCTTGAGAGCACATGGATGCCACTGGTGGCTCTTAGTGTGTGCCCCAGATAGCAGTACTGGCCTTGCTAAGAGCCATTTCCACACATAGCCACGGTTTCTGGACAGACCAAAAGTTAGAAGAGAACCTGAGTGAGACGATCTGCTCCGACTGGGGGTGGCTGTCATCTTGGTGCTGGGTGGTAATAAATGGCCGGTTACTCTATGCTGATGGTGTCAGCTTCTATTATGTAGAGCAGGTGGCTACTGGGACCCACTCCCCATACCTCTGTGGTGACATTAACCAACTACCCACCTCTTGGGTATGTTCCCCATCCTTCCACCACACAGAGCTACTACCCAGCCTAGCTGGTTTGAGAGCTTTAGGGGATTCTTCTGCCTCCACTCCCACCCTCCACAGAAGCTTGTGCTCTGCATCCAGCTTTTACATGAGTTCTGAGAATTCAAACTCAGGTCCTCATGCTTGCATAGAGAGGTGTTTGGGTTTTTTTTCCAAATGAACCATCTCTCCAGCCCTGTTGTCATTTTTTTCTTTAGTTTTTATTTGTTTGTTTTTCCGGGGGGTGGGGAGGACACAAGATCTTACTGTGTAGCCTTGGCTGGCCTGGAACTTGTAGAGATCCATTTGCCTCTGCCTCCTAATGCGGGGATTAAAGTCACGTGTCATCATGCTCAGCTTGTGTTTTTGAGACAGGTTCATCTAGTCTAGGCTGGCTTTGAACTCCCTTTGTAATTCAGGATGATTTTGAACTTCTGATCCTCTTATATCACTCTCTGAAGTGATGGGGATGCAGATGTGTGCCATCAGACCTGGCTCCTTAATTTATTTTTTGAGATAAACTCTCACTAGTTGCCCAAGATGGCCCTGAACTTGCCATCGTCCTGTCTCAGCCTTCCAAATACCTGGGTACAGGCCTGGCACGATTTTGTATATAAACTTTATAATTTCAGAATTCCAAGGCACCTAGACAGAAGACATTCAAGAAGCATGAGCATGCTGGGTGTGATGGAGCACACCCTAATCCCAGTACTCAGGATTAGGCAAAGACAGGCAGAACTCTCTGAGTTGAAGGCCAGTTTCTTCTATATAGCAAGTTTCAGGCCAGCCAGGGCTACTGAGATTGATAGTGTCTCATTGAAACAAGAAAAGAAAGCCTGAGCATGAAACCAGGAAGGTCTTTGGGCAGAATGTTCTGTGTGGATCTCTCTTAGCTGTCACATCTCTAGCCTATCAGCTTCTTGCTCTCTGTGTCATTATTTCTCTACCAAAGGCTCAGGTGTCCAGAGGAACCTTGGGGCTATGGCAGAAGGCAGAGCTGAGCTCATTTAAAAACAAAACAAAACAAAAAAACAGCATTGTTTTTAGGTATCTGCTTAGCTTTGGCAAGGTGACCTTCTGCCTTGCTCTGTTCTTGAAGGCTCAGTGAATTATTGTCACTGTTATGGCTTGTCAGGATTAAAGTGTGATAAGGAGGATATGATTTTCCTTCCTTCCTTCCTTCCTTCCTTCCATCCTTCCTTCCTTCCTTCCTTCCTTCCTTCCTTCCTTCCTTCCTTCCTTCCTTCCTTCCTTCCTTCCTTCCGAGAGTCTCATGCATCCCAGGCTAGTCTTGAACTCAGTATATGGCTGAGGATTACCTTGGACTCCAGATCATCCTGCCTCCAGAGTGCTAGAATTTACAGGTATGTGCCACCACACCTGGTTTATGTGGTGCTGAAGATTGAACCCAGGACTTCCTGCATAGTAGACATGCACTCTAGCAATTAACCTACATTCTCAGCCCCCTCCCCCGCTTCTTCACAAAGAAAATGTTTAAGGGGGTTTGTTGTTTTGTTTGTTTGTTTGTTTGTTTGTTTTGGGAGGTCTCTATGTCTTGGCTCTCCTAGAACTTGCCATGTAGACCAGGCTGACCTAGAAGTCAAAGAGATCCTCTTGCCTCTGCTTCCCAAATGCTGGGAGTAAAGGTGATGTGCACCACCACACCTGGCTATAAACCTTTTGTGTAGTTGATTTTTTTCTCCAGTCACATCTAGTCAAGGATCTAGGGTGGTTTCTGAGCCACTTTTAAAAAAAGCTATATATGAATGTTTTGTCTCTGATTACATATGTGTACTACATGTGTGCCTGGTGCCCATGGATGTCAAAAGAAGGCAGACCTCCTGAAACTAGATTTACATATGGTTGTGAGCCTCCTGATGTGGGTACTGGGAACCAAACCTGAGTCCTCTGCTAGAGTAGCACTGTTTCTAACCGCTGAGTCATCTCTCCAGCCCCACTTTTAATATCCTGGACAAGAAACCTCATGCCTAAACCCAGGTGTTAAAGTGTTTAGATACCACATAGTAAAGAGCTGCAGCTGAGCAACCACCATAGCTCCTTGGGATGAAAATTACTACTCCCTCGCAGGGATCCACCTGAGTCTCCAGAGGGTCTTGGGGCCATTCAGCCTCCACATATGGCCAAGGGAAACTGCTGTTGTTGACAAACAAGCAACTTCACACGTTTGGCATGACTTTGATTGGAAGCCATTGGGAAGGTGCCTGCACCTTGTCATCCTGTCCAGAAGGAATCTGGTGTTGTTCTTCCCCCGGGCCTCTACTTCTCCCCTGCTGTGTCCTCACTGGGAAAAGCCATTCTGTCGAAATGTTCCACTCCAAAGGCCACTGTGTCTGCTCTGTCCTCTCAGGAATGGGCACCACAGACCATGTCATCGTCCTGGCTTCCACGAATCGAGCTGATGTTTTGGACAATGCTCTGATGAGGCCTGGTCGTCTCGATAGGCATGTCTTCATTGATCTTCCCACTCTTCAGGTCAGAACCGCCGGGAAGGATGGGGCAACCAGTTTCTCCATAGCACAGTTCTTCTGGCCTGGGCCACAGCCTTCCTTCCCTCCCTGGGGAACAAGCTCTAGTTTTATAGTCATCATGGTTCTTTTCTCCAGTATCTAGCCTTAGTGTGATATTACTGTGGCCCTTGGGGCCCAAGTAAGTGTCCATGACCACACTGGCACCGTAATACCCAATGTCCTTTTGTAGTTGGTTTGGTTTGGTTTGGTTTTTGAGACAGAGTCTTGCTATGTAGCCCAGGCTGGCTTTGAACTTATGATTCTCTAGCTTCTACTTCTTGAATGCTGGGATCATAGGGTCCTGGTGATGGGGCTTGCTCAGTATTTATTCACTGCTCTCATATTTTCACAGTGAGCTAAAGTTTGCCCAGTGTCTTCTACCTTCATCCTTGAGTGTGTGGAGTTGACTGCACTGGTCTAGGTTAGGTTGTTTGGGGTTTTGTTTGTTTGTTTGTTTTATTTTTATTTTTATTTTTTGAGACAGGATTTCTCTGTATAGCCCTGGCTGTCCTGGAATTCTCTCTGCAGACCAGGCTGTCCTCAACCTCAGAGATCCACTTGCCTCTGCCTCCCAAGTACTAGGATAAAAGATGTGAGCCACCACTGTCTGGCTTGGGTTGAGTTTTATAGTAAATTCTTTCAAATCAAAATGAGGGCATCTCTCCTTTCCATCTTGAATTTTGTGAGACGTCTTGGAATTTTCACCCCTCCCTCTTTGATGTAGCTAGAGTTTTCCTGCCTTGCCCACAGTCAGGACAAATCTCTCTCACCTGCCAGTCCCACAGCCGCTCAGACCCAACCAAGTAAACACAGAGACTTATATTGCTTACAAACTGTATGGCCATGGCAGGCTGCTTGCTAACTGTTCTTATAGCTTAAATTAATCCATTTCCATAAATCTATACCTTGCCACGTGACTCGTGGCTTACCAGCATCTTCACATGCTGCTTGTCTTGGCGGCGGCTGGCAGTGACTCCTTCTGCCTTCCTGTTCTTTCTTTTCTCCTCTCTGTTAGTCCTGCCTATACTTCCTGCCTAGCCACGGGCTAATCAGTATTTTATTTATTGACCAATCAGAGCAATTTGACATACAGAACATCCCACAGCACTTTGATGTATTTATTTATGCATTTTTATGTATATGAGAGTTTGCCTATATAAATGCATGGGCACCATGTGTGTTCCTAGTGCCAGAGGAGTATCCGATCCTCTGGGTCCCCTGCAACTAGTTACAGATGGTTCTGAACCACCACGTGGATCCTAAGAACTGAACCCAGGTCCTCTGAAATAGCAACACGTGTTCCTAACCTCTGAGCCATCTTCTCAGTCTCTAATCGTCTTGCCTTTTGTAACTACACTTGACTTTGTCTTGGAAGTGGTGTCCATGAAAGCCTCACAAACCACGGTTTTCTGCCCTGATAGCCTCTTTCTCACAAGCTTCTGTTTGGTCCTGCTACATGGTCAAAGTACCTGTATTATAGCCTTGAGAGAGCAGGAATTGGATAGAGGGTCTGTGTGGAAGGAAGGAGAGCAAATATAACGGCTGGGTAGTTAGTTAATGCCACTGGAGAGAGATGTGTGGGGTAGCCTCAGTATCCCTTACTTTACTTAAGAGAAGCTGGTTGTCTCCTGACAATGTCAGATATTTTATGTCAGGATCCAGAATGTGTGACTTGCAGAATTTTTGTGGAATAAATCTTTGCTACATGTGGTATGCTTTACTTGTATTCTATTACATTTATTTTCCTTTCATCTTTAAATTGCTGCTTGGAGCTCTATAAATTGGTTTCTAAGAGCACGGGTAATGACTGAGAATGTCAAGCATGTAGAAGCCAGTGTTTCCTGTGATCGCCACATTTCATCAGGGAGCTTGTGGGAGAACAGTTTGTCTTGTTATCCAAGTGTGATTTCAGCTGTGTTTTCCCCGTTTATGACAGGAAAGGCGGGAGATTTTCGAGCAGCACCTGAAAGGCCTGAAGTTGACCCAGCCCAGCAGCTTTTACTCCCAGCGGCTGGCAGAGCTGACACCAGGATTCAGTGGTATGACCTCAACCTTAGTACATGTATTCATGACAGAGAGCCTCCATCTCCCAGTGCAAGTACTTTCACTGTTCTGAGTCACTCTTCTGTGCAGCCTGGGTGAGATCAAGTGTGAATGCAAGCAGCAGAGGACCAGGAAAGAGGGACTTTCTTCCTCTCGTGGTGGAAGCAATAGCAATAAGTATTGTGTGGCTCACCTGACTTCACAGGGAGCAGTTGTGATGTCTGCACCAAAGCGGCAGTCAGCATCCTGATGGCCCCACAGCTTCTGCCATCAGAGGACTGTGAGACAGTCTGTCTGCCTGTGCCTCCTGGGTTGTATTTACAGAGAGAACACCTTCCAGTTCAGACTGCCCCACCAGGCTTCCTCCGCACAGTCCCCATGTGATTCCCAATGAAGTAGAAGTCACAGTTAGGTGCCTGCAGTGGTGGTTCACATCTTTAATCCCAGCACTCGGGAGGCAGAGGCAGGCGGATCTCTGTGAGTTCGAGGCCAACCTGGTCTACAGAGCGAGATCCAGGACAGGCACCAAAACTACATAGAGAAACCCTGTCTCAAAAAACCAAAAAGAAAGAAAAATACCAGTGTCAAGTGACATAAAGCAGTACAGAGGCAGACAGGAAAGGGCTTCGAGATCCAGAGTAGCATGCCATTGCAGTGCTTTAGCCTGCTGCCCTAGAGGGCTTCTGGAACAGCACAAATTGCCTGCTCCCCTGCCTCCTGCCTTCCAGCTCTCCCGACTTCCTGCTCCCCTCCCCCACTTCCTGCTCTCCTCCTGCCACAGTTCGTCACTGTCAACTCTGTTTATTTCCTTCCCCTCCCCTCCTCTCCCTTCTTCTTTCCTTCTTCCTCCCTCCCATCTCCCTTCCCTTCCTTTCCTTCCACCCTTTCGCCCTTCCTCCTTTCCTTCTTGTCCCTTTGTTATTTTGAGACAGAGTTCCACTGTGTAGCCTGTACTTGCCTAGAACTTGTAGTCCTCTTGCCTCAGCCTCCCCAGTAATGGACTCATAGGCCCATGCCCCACTTCGGGCTCTTTTTCTCTGTTTTTCTTCATTAAAAGCTGAGTTTCCCTCCTTCCTTCTCTTTCCTTTTCCTAAATGCTGACAGGGAAGAGCCAGCACCACCCCCCATCCCTGCCTGTGGTTTGTGTTGACAGGCGCAGACATCGCCAACATCTGCAATGAGGCGGCACTGCACGCTGCACGGGAGGGGCACACATCTGTCCACACGTTCAACTTTGAGTACGCCGTGGAGCGAGTCATTGCTGGTATGAGGCCCACACCCCTTGCTAGGGCCTTGTTAGGGCTGACGCTTTCAGAAAACCTGTTAGAAGTTGTCTATGCCAGACAAGTTAGGTGCGGGGTAGGTGGAAATAGACCCGGGTTCTGTTATTCTGTCGTTACATAAGTAGCAAGGAATTGTAACTTTTCCTCCATTTGAGATTTGTAAATTTACCTAAGAATAGACTTACTCCTCAAGCAAATATAAAAACATCTTCAAGTCTAGTATGCTAGCACACATATTTGTAATAACAACAATTGGGAGGTGAAAGATCAGGAGTTCAAAGTCATCCAAGTCAGCATAGTGAGTACCAGGCCAGCCTGGACTACAAGAGACACAATCTCATAAAAATGGGGAAAAAAAGAAAGAAAGGCCAGGCATGGTGCTATACACTTAATCCAAGCATTTGGGAGACAGAGGCAAAAGATTCTCTGTGAGTTTAAAGCCAACTTGGTGAGTTCCAGGAAAGCCAGGGTTTATCCTAGGCACCATGAGGTGGCTGAGAGCCCATCTTGGACCAGATGAGGCACAGCCAGCCAAGTCTGGTGTAAGTAGAGGCTGCTGCCCTCCAAGGGCACCTGCAGGTTCTATGGGAGAGGGATAAACCTGCCCCTGACCCACATCTTCCTAGAACTAATGGCTCTGGTGATTAACAAGGTAGGAGCCTTATTTTCCATCAAGAGGATGGGGTGCTGTGTGTTTGGCTTTGGTTTTAATGTGGTTTTGTTTTTGTTTTTTGAGATAGGGTCTCATCATAGAGCTAGGATCAATGGTGTCCACCCCCATGCCCAGCTCATTTTGTGCCTCTTGAGTGCCATGTGCTGGAACCTCCTACACAATTACTGAGAGCCATAAGCCCGTCAGACACAGTGGCAGCTGATCAGTGCAGCTGGAGATGATTGTGAGTGTCAAGTACAGGACCTTAGGCCCCACTTGAAAACAATTCTGGTGCCACATATCCTAAACATTAACTCAAAGTCAGGTGTGGTGGCACCTGATGGCCTATGCAGTGAAATCCTATCTCAAAAAACAGTAGCAGCAACAGCGAAAGGATGCACAGAAACAGGAACTTCATGTTTGGAAAGTGTGGGATGGTAAGTGACTAGAAGCTGAGCAGGGAGGTTTAAGTAGACTTGCCCCTGAAGTGTGAGGCCCTCATCTCATAGCGGGAAGGATGGCAGCAGAGGCAGCTGCTGCTGGGATTCTGAATGGACCCCTCCTCATCCTGTCAGGGACAAAGTCAGAAGTCACTCCTGGGACAGGGAGGCACTCACTGAAATTGAAGAACTGCTTTGATACTTAGGGGGTGAGGGGTTGGGGGTGGCGTACTTGGAAGGCAAAGGCAGGTGAATCTCTGAGTTCAAGACCAGTCTGGTCTACAGATCCAGTTCTAGGACAACCAAGGCTACACAGAGAAACCCTGTCTCAACAAAACCAAAAAATGAAAAAAAGAAGTGTTTTGATGGTTCTCAAGAAACACTGCACTCCAGCTCTTCCCTAGAGTTCCCTTGATTTGGGGTGTTAAGAGTCATGTCTGTATGAAAACTCAGCAGAGCCACACAAGTGCCAAGCGAGAAGAGACCCCAGAAGGTGCCCAGAGCACTTGGTCCTGAACTTGGTTCTTGACTTCTTTCAGGAACTGCTAAAAAGAGTAAGATCCTTTCCAAGGAGGAGCAGCGAGTAGTTGCCTTCCATGAGTCTGGCCACGCCTTGGTCGGTTGGCTGCTAGAACACACAGAGGCTGTGATGAAGGTGGGTAGTGATGAAGAGGTGGCAGGTGTCCTGAACGCCACATATGTTTGTGGTGTGTGAGAGCAATGTTAGCACCACCTTGGCATGACTCTGGCTGTAGCCCCGGGCGGGAGCTAGGAAGAAAAGGCAGGAGTGGGTACTCAGTCTCTGTGACCAGGCATAGGGAAAGGTTCCTATGTCCAAGGCCTCTGTCCTTGCCTGCTTGAGCCGCAGGGTGGAGAGCTAAACTTGTTTCTGCTCAGAATGGCCAATGGTTATTTTGAGATAATTTCCAGAAATCAAGTAGAGTACGCATAGAGACCCTTGAGGAACCCAGGGATATGGGACAAGAGATGTGTCATCTGAGTAGGGAGGCCTGAGTAGCTCTGACAGTGGCAAGGGACCCATAGTAGGGCCTTTGTGGCACTACTGTTCCCACCCCAGCATTGCAGGATGAGAGAGCGCAGCAGACAGCCGACTGCCCGTATATACACTCTAGCAGCCTGTTGGCTGGTCTCTTTGAAGTAGAGTGGAGCAGTCCCTTCTGTGTCCCTGGGATTAGCAGGAGATTAACTCCTACCTGCTACCCCATGGCGTATTTAGCAGTCACTGATCTGGGGACAAGCCCAGCTTGAGGCAGGCTGGGCACTAATGAACTCAGTAGCAAAATAAATACTGTCTCAAAAACTCCAAACAAATACCAAACCCAAGATTTCTTTTTCTTCTCAAAATTGTCACTTGATTTTTATGACTGGAAGCATGGTTGTGTTCTGTGAAGGAAACTGTGGCACTGTTACTGATGCGGCTGTCACTGTGACCAGTTTGTCCTTATTATAGACACTAAATCATCTTTTAAGAAAATTTCTGTTCAGGCGGTGGTGGTGCACACATTTAATCCCAGTACTCAGGAAGCAGAGGCAGATGGATCTCTGTGAATTTGAGGCAAGCCTGGGCTACAGAGTGAGTTCCAGGGCAGCCAGGGCTACACAGAGAATCACTGTCTCAAAAAAGAAAATAAAATAATTTTCTTTTTGCTGAGCAGCAATGGCCAACACCTTTATTGAAAAAAATTTTAATTCTTTTTATTACTTTATTATGTGTGGGTATTTTGGCTACATGTATGCCAGTGTACCACATATATACCTAGTGCTCATGGAAGCCAGAAGTGGGCACTGGATCCTCTTGAATCAGAGTTACAGAAGGTTGTGAGCCACCATGTGGGTGCTGGGAATGAACCTCAGAGTCCTATGAACAGCCAGTGCTCTTAACTACTGCGCCATTTCTCCAGCCCCTATCTTTTTTTCTTTCTGGCATTTCTGGGGATCCAGCCCAGGGCCTTGCACATGCTAAGCAAGCTCTTTATCACTGGACTGTAGTCATGGCCCTGACTTTGAATGTTAATACTAGCTTCCACCTGGGGCTCGGAGGGCGCTGGGCCTGCATAGCCCACCCCACTCACTTTGTTTGTGATACAGCAGCTTCTTCGTGGCCTGTTGGAGCAGTAGTCTTGCCTCTTCCTCACATGTCTGGCATTAGATTGTAGGGAGAGAAGGCAAGGGGAGGGTGGCCTCCCTTCCTTGGATACGTTCTGGAGTTTCCCATGGGTTAGTGCTAACTGGCATGGGAGGTGAAGTTTGCCCTTACACCTGGGGACTGCTTCTAGAGACCTGTCATTGACTTCCTATGCACACAGTGCTACTGAGGGACAGACCGTACAGAAACTCCTGTTTCCATGAGCTGCCTTCTGCGGTGCGAGGACTCTCTAAGAATGGGGTGTGTAGACTAGCATGACTGGCTGCTTGACACCTGGGATGGGAGTTTTAGGAGGCCCCTGCCTCCCTGCTCTGTTGTTCTTCTCCAGGTCTCCATAGCACCTCGAACAAATGCTGCTCTGGGCTTCGCCCAGATGCTCCCTCGGGACCAGTACCTCTTCACCAAGGAGCAGCTGTTTGAGCGGATGTGCATGGCACTAGGCGGTCGTGCAGCTGAGGCCATCTCGTTCAGCAGGGTTACCTCTGGTGAGAAGGCTAGCCCTTAGGGTGTGGCTTTGTCAAAGCACTCTAATGCCTGTTTCTTTGTGCTCTGCACTGGAGAGGGCGAGTCTAGTGGAAATATGTGCAGTGGACATGTAGTTCAAGCCAAAGGAGACTTGCAACTAAGTAGAAGCTTTAAGATACTTATTTTAAAACTTTGATATAGATAGACTGTAAATAGGTTTGCTTGGTTAATTACTGGTCGTGCCTACATAGAACTGGATATGAGAGCATTCACTACCTATCCAGAAGATCATGGGGGTCTCGGGGACATTGTGCCTCAGAAGTGACGGCTTCTCTAGTACAGACCTGACCATATGCTTGAGCATGTCACTGATGTAAGTAAGGCAGCCAGTGTCCTGAGCAGTTAAGTTTTTTCCTGTAAGAAGCAGTAATGGGCCAGTGAAATGGCTCAGCAGGTGAAGGGGCTTGCTGTCAAATCTGCTGATTGGAAGTCAGTCCCTAGAACCATGTTGTGAAGTAAGGGAACCAACTCCTGCAAGCTCTTCCGACATTTGCCTGTGTGCGCTCACACACATATAATAAAAAAAGAATAACAAGGTACCGTGTCCCAGGCAGTGTCTTGCTGTGGAAGGTGTAAGCATGGTGTTCTGGGAAGTTTGCTGCTGCTGCTGCTTGGGCTGTGACGGCCTGAGGTCAGGTGCTTCTATGTGCATGCCCTCTTCAGAATACCGTATCCTTTTCTTGATTCCAGGGGCCCAGGATGACTTGAGGAAGGTTACCCGCATTGCATACTCCATGGTGAAGCAGTTTGGGATGGCACCTAGCATTGGGCCTGTCTCCTTCCCCGAGGCACAAGAGGGTCTCGTGGGCATTGGACGGCGTCCCTTCAGCCAGGGCCTCCAGCAGCTGATGGACCATGTGAGTGGACACAGGCCTTACTGCCGTGGAGGAGAAGCATCTGGGTCTCCTGCAGGAGGCTGCAGTGAATCTGTGGATGGTGTTCCGTACCTTCTCATGACAGACTTACCTCTTCCTTTCCAGGAGGCAAAACTGCTGGTGGCCAAAGCCTACAGACACACTGAGAGGGTGCTGCTGGACAACCTGGACAAGCTGCAGGCGGTGAGCGCATGTGGGCCCGGCATCCCCAAGGCATCTCAGGAGCCCCTGGAAGTGTAGGGGACAGCATGCTCAATATTGACACCCCCTATTCAGCTGGAATGTATTTTCCTGTCTTTTTACTACAGTCATACTAAGTCAGTTCATTCAGAGAATTTCCTCGACTCTCATGTTATGTAGCACTAGCCATAATCAACATTGAATTTTAGCAGTTTTCCAGCACTTAAAACTTTTCTCTGGGAAAAAAAATTATTTATTTTTAAATTTATTTTTAATTATGTGCATGTTTGTAAGTGTCTGCACTTGAGTGCAAGTGACCACAGAGGCCAGAGGGAAGGCATTGGGTCCCCTGGAGTTGGAATTACAAGTAGTTGTGGCCCCCTGACCGGAGTGCTGGGAAAGGGATTTGGCTCCTCTGCAAAAGTAGAATATGCTTTTCTTCTCCTTCGCCACCTTCTTCTTTTTTATGTTCTTTTTATTTTATATATATATAAATATATATTTATATAATATAATTTTATATAATATAATAAATATATATTTATATAATATAATATAATTTATATATATTAAATTATATATTTATATATATAAAAAAAAATTTTTTGAGACAGGGTCTCTCTATATAGTCCTGGATGTCCTAACTCACTGTGGAGACCAGGCTGGCCTCAAACTCACAGAGATCTCTATACCTCTGCCTCCCAAGTGCTGGGGTTAAGGTACATTCCACCCTACCCATCTACTATATGCTCTTAACCACCAAAATATCTCTTCAGCCCTCCCTCAAATTTTTCCAAAAATCTTCTTTCATTTTAGAATAGGTTTAGATTCAGAAAAGGTATGCTTCTGGAGTACAGCGTTCCCTTAGTCATCACGACGTGTGTCCTCCAGTTACCATCTCCCGTAGTGTAGGGCATCCTCACGCCAGCAGCCCAGCGCTGACACGTATGAACTGAGCCCTTAGTGGAGTCACAGCTGCTCCCCTTCCCAGTGGCTTGGATCCCACAGGACATGCAGTTATTACATCTCCTTATACTCCTCTTGCCCTGACAATCTCTCAGACCTCCCTAGTGTCGATGTCCTGAGGTCTGTCTGGTGTCTCAGTGTGGCCAGTCAATAGTGGGAGGACAGCTCCAGAGATGAGAACACTGTGTCCCTGGATTATGATGGCTTCTATTCCAAAGGCAGTGGGAAGCGATAGTTCTCGGTGCCACATGAAAACAGACGAGAGTTGCTGTGGGTAGTTGTTTGTAGCCTTTGCTTCCTTCAAGTGAGGCAACTGAGCCAAGAAGCATTGTTGGTCTCAGCTCTGTGGAGGCAGAAACAAAAGGACAGTTGAGTTCATGGTCAGCTCAGCCTACTGATTGACATCTTGCTTCCAAAAAGAAAAAATAACTTAAATTTAAATTAAAAAAAAAAAAAAAGCCAGGCATGGTGGCACACACCTTTAATCCCAGCACTCAGGAGGCAGAGGCAGGTGGATCTCTCTGAGTTGAGTTCAACCTGGTCCACAAAGGAGGTTCCAGGACAGCCAAGGCTACTACACAGAGAAACGCTGTTTCAGGAAAAAAAAAAAAAAGAAGAAGCAGGTGCTATGTTGGGCTGGGATCCTGCTTCAGGCCCTCAGAGTATTGGTCCTGGCCTAGATCTGCCTCACTGGCTTCTATGGCAGTGCAAACTCTGCTGAAGTAATCTCTACCTAGTAAGGAGCCAGTGTTACTGTACAGAACTTCAGCCTAACTGTATTGGGAGGAGGATGGGGGTTGATAAGACCACCGAGAGGGTATCTCACTGACTGCAGAACTACTACAATGAATAGGTTTTAGTCTCGTGACAGAGTAGAGCAAAAGGGAACTGTACCTCTCAGTATAGCTATAGACATTACCCCAGGCCTAGCATGTTTCAGGCCCAGCAGCAACAAAAAAAGAGAAAATGTGTGAGAATTTTCTTTTAAATATTGTTTTTAGATTTGTTTATTTAATGTCTATGCATGTGCCTGAGTGTATGTATGTGTACCACATATGTGCAGGAACCTGTGGAGGTCAGAGGAGGGTGTTGCTCCCTTGGAATTGGAGTTATAGGCAATTGAAAGCTGCCATGTAGGTGCTGGGAACCAAACCCAGGTCCTCTGTATGAGCAGCAAGCACCACCCTTAACCTTTGAGTTGGAAGAGTTTTGTTTTGTTTTTATAATTTTGAATAGGGTTTCACTATGTGTCCCTAGCTGGCCTGGAACTAGGGTGACCTCACACTCATAAACCTACCTTTCTCTCTGTCTCTGGTGTGTTAGGGTTAAAGGTGTCTTCACCATATTCAGCTCTTGGAAGAGTTTTCTTAACTAGCAAGATGTAGCAGGATATGGGCACAGACATAGGACCTTTAGGATAAAAATATTTTCTGGCTCAGGCATGGTAGCATATGTAATCCTGGTATTCAAGAAGTTGAGACAGGAGCATAGCAAGCTTAAGGTCAGCCTGTGTTATATATATATAGTCATGTCTGGGAATATAGTAATAATAATGATGATGAGATGATGATGGTGATGATAATGTTCAGGACTGTATCCAAAGTAGCGGAAGTCCCTCCTCGGTTGTGTCAGTCAGTGCCTATCTCTGCAGATTCCAAGCACGAGGCTCTATTTAGCACCCCCACCTGCCTCTCCTAGACACACATACCTTGTTTGGTGAAGGAAATTGCAGTTGCCAGAAATAAGCAGAGGTTCTGAAAGGAAATAGAAAAATTAATGAGGCTGGCAGCTGACAGATCACTTTTAGGGTAAAGACAGGGAGCAATTCTTTGCCTGAAGTGCCTTTGCGCCTGTCTCTCTGGGGAGGTGGCCTTTCTGAGGCACCCTGCTCACAGACTAGCCCTCCTCCTTTCCTGGGACACAGAGCCATTCTGTGGCCTGGGTTTCCATCTCTGATGTTCTGCCCTCCAAGGCTCTTGCTTTGTCCAGGGCACTCACACACTGCTGTGTTTGTTCTTTCTAGCTGGCGAATGCCCTTCTGGAAAAGGAAGTGATAAACTATGAGGACATTGAGGCCCTCATTGGCCCACCGCCCCATGGGCCAAAGAAAATGATCGCACCACAGAAATGGATTGATGCTGAAAAGGAGAAACAGGCCTCGGGGGAGGAGGAGGCAGCTCCGGCACCATAGCCCCCCCTCCAAGGCCCAGCTAACCACTTTCCTCGACTGCACCTGCAGTTATCTCAGAACTTGTCAGCCAGTTGCCATCAGCCTCCGAGTGTCTTTTCACCTGAAACTTGAACCTCAGCCTCTGTTAGCTCTCTGGTTTCTGGCGAAGACTTCCAATATGTATTTATTGACTCAGGATTAGTAAATCATTTGCAGAGACAACTGACCTTTCTATATGTATTGCTTTCTTTATGGGGAGTGTGCATGCTGGAGTTAAGTCCCTGGGGCTTCAGATGCCGTCTCCTTGTGTAGCTCTGTAGATCTGAAGGTAGCCCACCAGTTGGACTGAATGATCCCCTGTTTGTGTCCTGGACTCCCTCAGAATGCTAATAGGATCCAAGATGAAAGACCCTCTGAGCTGACTGTCCTCATCACAGTGCTCACTCATTAAGGGGCCAAAGTTGGGAACAGGCGCTGTTAGAAGATGCAAATACTGCCACCTACTGCTCTGTGCATCAGCCAGTGGGGAATCAATCTCCCCTGCCTGGTCCTTCCTGTGGAGAGAGTGCCTTGGCCTCCACCACCAAAACGGACACCTCACACGTTAGGTGGTAGAGAATCCACATTTGAGCTGTGCAGCTGTGGGTCTTGTTTTCACTTTATACCTTGAGCCCTTCACTGGCAAGAGACAAGCCTTTTGTGGAGGCGTCTGAACTCAGACCATGTAGGGTGAGCCACAGGTACTTGCTGGTTCATAGTTCCTGCCTGCGGTGCCTCCACCCTTCCGGTACAGTGGCATTTAGAGCATGGGTTACAGTGACTTCCTGTCAGCAGATGTTCTTATTGCCCAGCACTCTGCGCCTGAGGAAGCTGCTGGGCAGAGGAAATGGCAGCAGGACCAGCAGCAGCCGGGGTGGCTCAAGGGGTTAGGAAGAACATTTTAAGTTTGATTGAGTTCTGGTTCTTACCAAAGAGCAGTGCACAATTAGGTTTTTTTGTCTTTTTAAAGATTTATTTATTTATTATGTGCACAGAAGAGGGCACCAGATCTCATTACAGATGGTTGTGAGTCACCATGTGGGTGCTGGGAATTGAACTCAGGACCTCTGGAAGAGCAGTCGGTGCTCTTAATCTCTGAGCCATCTCTCCAGCCCCCACACAAGGTTTTATATTTCTCTACAGTGGTGTCTTGAGCAGACATAATGACTCTGCAAACCTGATAACCTGAGTTCAATTACTGGACTCCGATAGTTGTCCTCTGTCCAGTCCATACCAGGGCACACATATGCCCAGATCCATACACACAAAATACATATGCCAGGCTTGATGGCACAAGCCTTTAGTCCTAGCACTTGGGAGGCACAAACAGGCAGATTTTGATAAGTTTTGAGCCCAGTCCAGCTGACCTACAGAGTTCCACACCAACCAGAGCTGCATAGTGAGACCCTGTCTCTAAAATAAAATGAATAATAAGCCAGTATAAAAACTTATCCATTAAAATAGTCCCATCTGTCTACCTTTTTTTCTTTTTTAGATTTGTAAATTTTATGTGTACAAATATTTTGCCTGAATGTGTATATGTATATATATGTACCATGTTTAGTGCCTGGTGCCCATGAGTGTCAGAAGAAAGCACTGGATCCCCTGGAACTACAATTATGAATAGTTGTGACCACCATGTGGGTGCTGATAATCAAATCTAGGCCTCTGCAAGAACAAGCAAGTGCCCTTAACCACTGAGCCATCTCTCCAGCCCTAATTTTTGTTTTTTGTTTTGTTTTGTTTTTTTGAGAACAGGTCTTAATTATGTAGCCCTGGCTGGTATCAAACTTGTAACAATCCTGTTTCTGCCTTTTGGTTGCTGGGATTATGGGTGTGCACCACAAAGTCCAGCCAGAAACACTATGCCACTCTGATATTAATTTTTAAAAAATCAGAATTGGGGACTGGAGAGGGATGGCTCAATGGTTAAGAGTGTTTGCTTTTTTTGTTTTGTTTTGTTTTGTTTTGCTTTGCAATAGGGTTTCTCTGTGTAGCCCTGGCTGTCCTGGAACTCGCTGTGTAGACCAGGCTGGTCTCAAACTCACAGAGATCCGCCTGTCTCTGCCCCCTGAGTGCTGGGATTAAAGGCGTGCACCACCACCGCCTGATGTGTTTACTTGTTTTGCAGAAGGACCCAGGGTTTGATTCCCAGTCTCTATATGCTCACAACCACCTATGTAACTCTATTCTGAGGGACCCATTGCCCTTTTCTGCTCTCTGTGGGTTCCTGAACACATGTGCACATAACTCATGCAGGCTCACACATAAATATTAAATTAATAATCTTTAAAAATCAAAAAAGAGGGGCGGGAGAGATGGCTGAGAGGTTAAGAGCACCAACCGCTCTTCCAGAGGTCCTGAGTTCAATTCCCAGCACCCACATGGGGGCTCACAACCATCTGTAATGAGATCTGACGCCCTCTTCTGTATACATAATAAATAAATAAATCTTTTAAAAAAATCAAAAAAGAATTAAGGTTATATATCTAAAGGAGTCCCAGATTATGAATGACAAGAATTAGGCTGGAATTTTCTCATGCTCCCAAACACCTAAGTTTCGGTGAGCAACTGGAAGGGAAAAGAGGAGCCACTTCAGAGACAGCTTGCCTTGGAATGAGCATGTCATGGCCATAAGAAGCTGGGACTTGTCATGTAAGAGATTGCAGTCCTGTGCAGAGCATGCCTCTCCTGCAAGGAGCTTCTCGTCCAGCAAGCTCTTGGGAAGAATTGCAGAGTTCTCTGCCCAGGAGAACAGGAACTGTACCTATAGCTAGAGCTTGAAAAACTACATCATCCAAGTCTTTGCATAACTGTTCACTTCTGTGTCCATCTTGGTTTTATGCAGCAGAGGAAACGGAAGACCACAGCTGCACTTCCTTTCAGCTAACCGATTCTAAGCAGTGTTTCAGTTTCCGACCCCCACCCCTCACCCAGTGTCCTGGGCAGCTAGAGCTGGAACTCAGGTGCTGGTCTAGGTCAGTGGTAGTTACTTGAGTCTATTTGTCCAGAAAGACAAGTTGTTGGTGGAGATGGGAATATCTTTGAGACAAGAGAGAGCAGCAGGGTACTTGGTGGTAACAGAAACAGGTCTGAGAAAACACATTAGGTGACTTCATTCAACAAATATTTTCTCTGGGCTGGGAAGTAAAGGCACTTGACACCAAGCTTGAAGGTCTGAGTAGCCCCTGTCTATAACCCTGGGCAAGGGTGAGAGGGCAGAGACAGGCTGATCCCTTGAGGTCACTGGCCAGACAATCTTGCTGAATTGGTAAGTCCTAGGTTCAGTGAGAAACCCTGTCCAAAAATAAGGTAGAGAGCATCTCCAACATCAATTTCCACACAAAAAAGTGGCTTTCTCCCCCATACTGAGGATTGAACCTAGAGTCTCATACAAAAGGCAAGTTCTCTACATTGAATTACATCCTCAGTCATCTTTTCATTACAGTGTGTGTGTGCACGCGTGTGTGCACGCAAACTATGGTACCATAGAAAGCTCAGCAGACAACTTGGAGAATTCAGTTCTCTCCTTCCACCAGGAATCAAACTCACATGGTCAGACTTGGCAGCAAGCACCTTTAACCTGTGGAGCCATCCTGCCAGACTTTTTTTTTTAGAGACGGTCTCATTAAGTTGCCCAAGAAAGCTTTGAAATGGCTGTTGTACTGCCTCAGTTTCTAGAATACCTGGGATTACAGGTCTGTGACACCAGGCCCAACTATAATGTGGATTTTTAAAATATATAGCTCTCTTAACTACCTAGCCATTTCTACAGTTCCTATAATGGAAGTTTTATCAGGATGAAACCTGGTAATTAGGGGTGGGAGTGAAAATGGCAGGGTTATTGGCATACAGATGCAGGACTGTATATGCCTTGGCTGCTTCATGGTTTGTTGTCAGTGCCATTGCGGGTAGGAATGCAATATATGCATTTGGCCACACCCATTCCCGAGGAGTTAAGTCTGGGGCTAAAGGATTTATCTAAATAAATGGGTTGTATGGGGCTGGAGAGATGGCTCAGTAGTTAGGAGCAAGCACTGGCTGCTTGCTCTTCCAGAGGTTCAATTCCCAGCAGCCACATGGCAGCTCACAACTGTCAGTAACTTCAGTCCCAGGGGATCCGACGCCCTCTCCCGGCCTCCATGAACACTGCATGCACGTGGTGCAGACATGAGTCATGGAAACAAAGTAAAAAATAAAAATCGAAAGGAAAAAGAAAAGTAGGGAATGGTGGTGCATGCTTGTAATACTCAGCTCTGAAGAAGAGGAGCATGAGTTCTAGGCGAGTCTGGGCAACAGAGAGGGACCACAGCTCTTAAAAGACTACGGGCGGTGGTGGCACACGCCTTTAATCCCAGCAGGTGGAGGCAAGTGGATCCCTTTGAGCTCCAGGCCAGCCTGGTTTACAGGGCGAGTTCCAGGATAGCCATGGATACAGAGAAACCCTGTCTCTAACCCTGCCCTCTACCCACCCCCACCCCCATAAAAAAAAAGAAGAAAGAAGCATAAATGTCCCTGGGTGGGTGGGGAAAAAACAGTGGGTCCAGGAGGGAGAAGGATTTTTAGGGCTTTAATTCGCTGGTCTTTTGCGTTTTCCTATCTGTGTGCCACCACCTCAGCCGTTCCCACAAAGACTAGCCGCCTTTTCCCTCCCAACAGGCCGGAAGTAGCCAGCCTGCAAGGCTGGGAACCAGCGAGACACTCGAGCCCAACGGCTAGAGAGGCGATGGTCCGCCGGTGGGCGGGTTCGCATGGTGCCGTTTCCTCCTTTCCCCGTTTTGATTGGTTAAAGGGCGCCGGTGTTTTGGATTGGCCAGACTCTCTACAACCCCAGGGTGCTTTGCGGCGCTCGGTCCTTTCCGCTCGGCCGTTCTCCTGCACGGGAGGTGAGTCTCTCCTGCCGGCCGCCGCCATGGTGCTGCATCGGGCTCCATCGCGCGCCATCCGCGGCCATCGGCGACGGGAGGCTGCCTGCGCAGCCACGGAGGAGCCTCGGCGCCGACGGCAGGGGCCCGGAGCCGGAGCAGGGGCGGGAGGGTCCGGGCGGGACCTCGGGACTCTGGCCTTCACCCGCCGCCCTCCTCTCCCTCGCGGCTCTAGGCAGCCATGGCGCCCAGCCGGAATGGCATGATCCTGAAGCCCCACTTCCACAAGGATTGGCAGCAGCGCGTGGACACGTGGTTCAACCAGCCGGCGCGCAAGATCCGCAGGTGTGGGGCGCGCGGGCCTCGCGTGGTTCCCGGGGCGGGGGACCGGGGTGGACGCGTGTGGGGCAGGGGGTGACTGGTGTCTCCTCCCTGCAGACGCAAGGCCCGGCAGGCGAAAGCGCGCCGCATCGCCCCGCGCCCCGCGTCCGGCCCCATCAGGCCCATCGTGAGGTGCCCCACAGTGAGATACCACACCAAGGTTCGGGCTGGCAGGGGCTTCAGCCTGGAAGAACTCAGGGTGAGTTGGGCAGGGGCTGTCTCTGCGTTGGGTGCTCCTGGTCTCGGTGGAATGATGACATTCTCCGGAATCGCTGTACTGTCTTGATGAAAGTACTTTTGAACCCTTTTCCATCTGATGACACCGAGCCCTCTCGGCAGGGGCGGCCGGAGAGGGGCTTCCACGTGTTTCACCCATTTCTGCTCCTGGACAGGTGGCTGGTATCCATAAGAAAGTGGCTCGCACCATCGGCATCTCCGTGGACCCAAGGAGGCGAAATAAGTCTACTGAATCGCTACAGGCCAATGTGCAGCGCCTGAAGGAGTACCGCTCCAAGCTCATCCTCTTCCCCAGGAAGCCTTCTGCTCCGAAGAAGGGAGATAGTTCTGTGAGTACAGTGGGTCTTCGGGGTGTCGGGGTTGGTTCAACGTAGATGAGTCTTTGTGCCAGATCTACGCTAGTGCAGTCTTTCTATTCTACAAAATGTAGCAGTGCAAGATGAGGGGGCTGACACATGATGGGAAAATGAGCTCGGCAGGTCAGGTGTGAACCACTATAAAATCTCTGAGCTCTCCCATCTTATCGTTGGAAGCTGTTGACCTGGGCGCTGACTGGATGTTGTGTATTTGCCCCCTACACGGTTATCTAGGGACATTTTTGGGCCTAAAGTGTTTGAGTATTCAGAAATGTGAAGAAATTTAACAAGGCTCAGTGGGTGTCTGTCAATGGGGATTACAAGCAGGTAGATGTGTTCTGTGTCTGCAGTCGAACAGAGCCCTCCCTATACCTAGTGAGCCAGCCCACAGGGGCCATGAAATGTTGAGTGCTAAGGCCCGGGCAACCTGTTCCTTTGGAGCAAACCACACACCATGGACTCAACTCTTCTTGTTCTTAAAAACAGGCTGAAGAACTTAAATTGGCCACCCAGCTCACAGGACCTGTGATGCCCATCCGGAATGTAAGTAGACACTTAATTTAGGCTTAGTTAATGATGTAGACAAGCTCGGCAGGCGGAAGTGTCGTGGCAGACATTGGAGGCTGGTGAAAGGAGACTGCATTACCTCTTGTGGGAACAACCCCCCAATCTTTTAAATTTTGGGGGGAGGAGAGGGCGAGGGAGGTTCTTGGGGTAGCTCTAGCTGTCCTGAAACTCAAGAGCTGTTGTAGACCAGATTGGCCTTGAACTCAGATCTGCCTGCCTCTTCATCCCAAACCTTAGAATACAGGGGTGTGCCGCCACCACCTGGCTAACCTACATATTATTAAGGGATGGCCTTGTCATCTTGCAGAGATTTTTCATGGCCCTAACTTATCATTTCTTGTGTGTGAGGGGGTGTGTTTTTGCCTGAAGGGGGCCAGGCATGTGTCTATTGCTGTGATGAGATGCTGTGATCCAAAACAAAATTTGGTTTACACTTCCACGTTGTGGTCTGTCATTGGAGGAGAAAGTCAGGACAAGAACCTGTAGGCAAGGGCTGGTGGAGGCCCTGGGGAGGAGCACTGCTCTAGAACCCAGGACTACTACCATTCACAGTGGCCTGGGCCCTCCTCACTCTGTAGACCAGGCTGGCCTCAAAACTCACAGATCCACCTGCCTCTTCCTCTGCTTCCTGGGTGCCGGGATTAAAGGTGTGTGCTAGCTGCCCAGCTTTACTGCCCGACCTTTTGGAGGCATTTTCCCAGGCTTCTAGGTGATGACTTTTCGTTTGTGTCAAGAGAGGGTCTCCATGTGTAACCCAAAGCTGGCCTAGAACTTGCTTTGTAGTCTAAGATGCCTGAAACTCGGGATCCTCCTACCACCACCTTCCAAATACTGTGGTAACTTTAGTAGCTTATTTGATCCCAGAGGGGGTTCTGTATGTGACCAGAAGCCTCTTGCTCCTGAGATGAGAGGCAGTGTTACAGTTCTGTGGACAGGTTGCAGTCCAAGCCACCTTGATTGCTGTCTTCTTCCCAGGTCTACAAAAAGGAGAAAGCCAGGGTCATCACAGAAGAAGAGAAGAACTTCAAGGCTTTTGCCAGTCTTCGCATGGCGCGGGCCAATGCCCGGCTCTTTGGCATCCGAGCAAAGAGGGCAAAGGAAGCTGCAGAGCAAGATGTTGAGAAGAAAAAGTGATGTGCTGTTGGAGCGTTGCAATAAATTTTCCATAAAGCAAAGCTGGATTGTTTACTTACTTTTTTTTTTTATTTATTTTTACCTTAAGTGCATTGGTGTTGTCTGTATGAGGATGGCTGGATCCCCTGGAACTACAGTTCCAGACAGCTGTGAGTGGTCACGTGGGTGCTGGGAATTGAACCTGGGTCCTGGAAGAAAGAGTAGCCAGTGTTCTTAGTCACTGAACCATCTCTCCAGCCCCTGCATCTTTGGGGGAAGGGGGCACAATAGCCTGTGTTTTGTCAACTCTTCTGTATTAGAAAGCATTCCTGGGCTGGAGAGATGGCTCAGAGGTTAAGAGCACTGGCTGCTCTTCCAGAGGTCCCGAGTTCAATTCACATGGTGGCTCACAGATAACTCAGAGTCTCCATTCCATCATTGATTCTTATATTTCAGCATTGTGAGCTTTGGTTAACCACAGCTAAGGTAGAAGGCTCCCTGTTAATACCAGCTTTTGAGCTCAGGGCATCACACATGGTAAATACTGCAGCCCTAGCCCTAAGTTTTCGTTTTTTTTTCCAAAGCAGTTACTTTGCATTAGCATGTCAGGCCTTGAGTTGGCTACTGTCTAGTCCATCAATAGATGTGGTATGCTCATCTACATTAGCCTTGTGAAAGGCTGGCATCTGGTTTTTTTTTTTTTTTTTGGTTTTTCAAGACAGGTTTTCTCTGTAGCTTTGCGCCTTTCCTGGAACTCACTTGGTAGCCCAGGCTGGCCTCGAACTCACAGAGATCCGCCTGCCTCTGCCTCCCGAGTGCTGGGATTAAAGGCCTGCGCCACCACCGCCCAGCCATGCATCTGGATATTGTAATTTACCCTTTTTCTGGTTCCAGGTGCTTGCCAATCTGTCCTGACACTGGCTTATTCTCTATTCTTCGTTAGTACTTAGGTCTGAAGCACTTCCTTGCATACAAACACCAGGGGGAGCCCCAGAGACAGGTTTGGGGTCCTCGGGTGGTTTTTTTTTTTTTTTTTTTTTAAGATTTATTACATACACAGTATTGTTCCTACAGGCCAAAAGTGGTTACTGGGAATTGAACTTGGAACCTCTGAAAGAACAGTCTGTGCTCTTAACCTCTGAGCCATCTCTCCAGCCCCAGTTTTTTTTTTTTTAATTTATTTATTCATTATGTATACAGTGATCTTCCTCCATGTAAGTCTACATCATACATGCCTGAAGAAGGCATCAGATCTCATAGACAGGTTCTGAGATCTCATCATAGATGGTTCTGAACCACCATGTGGTTGCTGGGAATTGAACTCAGGACCTCTGGAAGAACAGTCAGTGCTCTTAACCTCTGAGCCATCTCCCCAGCCTCACCTTCCTTTTTCTTTGAAGCAGTTAACCAAACACTGGTGACCCCTGTGAACAGGTCCTCATTCCACGTTTGATGGACTGAAGTGGTGTGGAAGGAAGGGTCCTGGGTAACACATGCTTACCTTTGAGCCCACCTCACTAGGCACTGGAAATAAGATGTGTGGGAGACCCTAAGCATTAGGTTTGACCATTTGTTAACCCTAAGTGGGCAGTAACATGATTCCCTCCTAATTAAACAGTCAATACCAGACTGGAGACTAGTATTTGCCATGGTTCCTAAAGCCAGTGGCAGGTTCCACGCAATACTATTGAGTGGCCACAAGGGGGCAGAAGTCCCTCTTTTTGCGTATGTGAAAGACTTAAAAGATTTCGAAATTTTTGACATATGAGTGTTAGGCCTTTGTGTATGTGTGTGCACTGTATACAAATCTAGTGTCCACAGAAGCCAGAAGAGAGTATCTGGAGTTGTAAGCCACCATCTGGGTATAGGGATTCAAACTTGGGTCCTCTGTAAGAGCAAACGACCCACCAGGCCATCAATCCAGCCCCAGGTGTAGAAAACTTAATTGGATACCAGCTTATGAGTACAGTTGAGCATCCTTAGAATTTTTGCTTCGTGACCATTTTACATATTAACTCTGGTACCATAGGAGTTATGAGCCATTTTGGTCAGTTTAGAATATTTAAAAATTGTGCAAGCCTTTGGGTTGCACACCCCCCCCTACCTTTTTTGTTTTGTTTTGTTGTTGTTGTTGTTTTTGAGATAGTCTCACTATGTAGCCTAGGCTGGCCTCAAACTCAGATCCACCTGCCTCTGGCTCCCTTTGGTTTTCTTGAAATTTTTTTTTTGTTGTTATTGTTTGTTTTTGGTTTTTGTTGTTTGTTTTTTCAAGACAGGGTTTCTCTGTGTAGTTTTGGTGCCTGTCCTGGACCTTACTCTGCAGACCAGGCTGGCCTTGAACTCACAGAGATCTGCCTGGCTTTGCCTCCGGAGTGCTAGGATTAAAGGCATGTGCCACCACCGCCTGGCCCCTTTGGTTTTAAAAATGTTTTTAATCCCCTCCCCCCCAGGCAGTAGTGGGGCATGCCTTTAATCTCCCTTAGGAGGCAGAGGCAGGAGAATCTCTGAGTTATGTAGGTAGTCCTGGATAGTTGAAAACTCAGGCTTGCCACTGCCCCCCAAGATCTGGCACAGGTGTGTGCCACCATTTCTTGCATCCTTTTTCAGCATACATGTGTGTGTCTGCATGAGTTTATATGTACTATAGACCTGCAGGCACTTGCTGTAAGCTACCACATGGGTGCTGAGAACCCCTGATCATCTGCAGGAGATCCGTTTGAATGGATAGGCCTGAGGAGGGATGTAATGAACTGCCGGGTGACTACAGGTCGTTACAGATCAGATTCCCCCGGGACTGCACTGAGAGGCTCTTGTGAAGGTGCTGGAGAGATTGTTGGCTCAGTGATTAAGAGCACTACCTTTCTTTTTTTTTTTTTTTTGGTTTTTTGAGACAGGGTTTCTCTGTGTAGCTTTGCACCTTTCCTGGAACTCACTTGGTAGCCCAGGCTGGCCTCAAACTCACAGAGGTCCGCCTGGCTCTGCCTCCCGAGTGCTGGGATTAAAGGCATGCGCCACCACCGCCCGGCTAGCACTACCTTTCTTACAGAGGACCAGGTTTCAGTTTCTAGCACCCACACAATTGTTCACAACCATCTCTAACTCTCGTTCCAGGACATATGAAGCTGCTTTCTGGCTGATACAAGCAGGAAGATTTCATGTGCACAGAGATACATGTAGGCAAGTGTAGGCAACACACACACACACACACACACACACACACACACACAAAAGAGAAGAAAAAAAAGTCCCAGGTGTGGTGTTATAGGCTTGCTCAAAAGGAAAAAAAAATGATATTCCAAATTTCTTAGAACTGATATAAAGGGCTGGCCACAGGTTTAAACTCATCCTGGTATGTAAAGTAGGTAGGTCCCCATATGCAGAAGGTTGGTTCTAGGTTTTTCTTTTGTGTGTGTCTCTACAGTTTATAAGTAGCGTTATTAAAGCACTTTTTTTTTTTAATTTAACCAAAGTGACAGCAAAGGGAAGTTGGGTTGGGGACATGAAAGGTGACAGCGTGGTTAGACGGGGTCAAGACAAGCAGTGACTGGGTCCTGTGGGCTCCCACTCCTGCAAGTCAGGATCAGCAAGAGATGGTGGTGGTGGAATGAAGAGCCCTGTAGAGAAACCATCAAATGGTAACACTTCCCCAAGTCCCGGAGACTCAAGGGTTCTCTCCCTTAGAGGAGGGAGGGCCCAGGGCGTCTGAGGAGGAATCCGGTGCCCAGGAGGCCTCTTCAACACTGCCCACTGCTGTGTGGGCTACAGCAGTTTGAACCTATGGAGAAGAAAGATGTCAGCAGAAAATTCTTGGTGGGCATTAATGCATCAGTACAAGGAGTGGATATGCTGTAACACCTCAGTTCTGACATCATGATGCCAGGGAAGAGCAGGGCACCTGGCACCAGGGGCAGCTGTGCCATGTCGGTCTTCCACCACAGCAGGGGTCCAGGAGGAGCCCCAGCCTACCTGTGGCCTGGAGGGCAAAGAACCAGCTCCGTTTTGTTTTTTAAAATGGCTTTTGAGGCCGGGCAGTGGTGGCGCACACCTTTAATCCCAGCACTCGGGAGGCAGAGGCAGGCGGATCTCTGTGAGTTCGAGGCCAGCCTGGTCTGCAGAGTGAGTTCCAGGAAAGGAACAAAGCTACACAGAGAAACCCTGTCTCGAAAAATCAAAAAATAAATAAATAAAATGGCTTTTGAATGTTAGGTCATTCTTTTTGTTTGTTTGTTTTTCTCGAGACAGGGTTTCTCTATGTAGTTTTGGTGCCTGTCCTGGATCTCGCTCCTTAGACCAGAGATCTGCCTGTCTCTGTCTCCCGAGTGCTGGGACTAAAGTCGTGCGCCACCACCGCCCGGCCATTCTTCTTTTTTAACTTACAGAAAAGGACTAGGGATGCACCAATCGCCTAACATTTGCAAGAGCCTGGATTTGAGCCCCAGCATCACACACATCAAAAAAAAATTAAGAAATATATGTCTAGGAGCAGTAGAGATGGCTCAGTGGTAAGAGTGTATCCTTGTAGCGGTAACGCCCGCATTACCGATAACCCGTTTACCATGTCTGAGCGAAGGGCTGCGGATTAAAAATAGAGACAAGAGACAGCGGGTCATTCGTACGATTGGATGTCGAATGCCGTTTATTGAAAGAGGGAAGAAACCTTAAATACATACAGGCTTACAGCACAAATGGAGGAACCCCCAGAGGGCAGAAGTTCGCTACCAATGGTCTACATTCCAGACCCAATGTTCTACATTCTTGCATCTAAGTTGTTAACGCCCAAAATGCAGGATACACAAACAAGGAACTTCCCTTAAGCATTCAGAAGGGTGGATACCGGCAGGGAATCTGAATAGGGAGGACATCTGATCGAGGTCAGCAAGCAAGGCCGCAGCCACTCCCAGTCGGGGCCAGGGCCCATGGCGCCCACATATCCTGCTTCCCAGGGGCTCAGGCTTAGTGCCCAGCACCCTGGTGGAAGCTCACAAAAGCCCTTATCTCCACTCCCAGAGGCTCTGAAGTCTACTTCTGGCCAGCGCAGGCATGAAACAGGCACATGGTGCACAGAGCTGTGTGTAAGCACAACATCCGTACACGGAAACGAAATTAAAGTGATCTCTTAATTTAAAACATAAAACATATGGGGTAGTGGGGGTAAGAGGGAGGGGCTGGGAGGAGAGGAAGGAGGGGAAACTGCAGTTGGAATGTAATATATAAGAGAAAAATTAATTAAAAAAAAAATCACATAAAGCTGGGCGGTGGTGGCCCACGCCTTTAATCCCAGCACTCAGATGGCAGAGCCAGGTGGATATCTGTGAGTTCGAGGCCAGCCTGGGCTACCAAGTGAGTTCCAGGACAGGTGCAAAGCTACACAGAGAAACCCTGTCTCGAAAAACCAAAACCAAAAAATAAAAATAAAAATAAAATAAACACACATAGGTCTAGCCGGGTGTGGTGGCACACACCTTTAATATCAAGACTCAGGAGGCAGAGGTAGGCAGATCTCTGAATTTGAGACAAGCCTGGTCTATATAATGAGTACCTGGCCAGCCACGGCTATGTAGTGAGACTTTGTCTCAAATTAAAAAAAAAAAAAATGTCTATTTAGTGGCAAAGTGAAGGGTGTAACATGGGCAACACAGCATTCCAAATCCTAGAAATCACTTCTGTCTGTCCTGAAATGGGTTCGTGTAAAAACATTCCACCACAAAAATCTGTGAAGAGGAGGAAAAACTAGGTTATTGATGAAAAGGACCCAAAAGAGAGGAGAGAAACATCCAGACATCACTCCAGGACAGCTCTTGCTAAGAATATCATCAAAGCTCCAGATAAGTCAAGAGAGACTAAAATCAGCATGTCCGCTACCTGGAGCCCACCTGAGTGCGCAGCCCCATGGACTCTGTGCCTGCCTGCCACTTTGGCCCACGCTGCCAGTGCCCACAGCACCGGTGTCTCCTGGTCTCCTTGCTTTTGCCCAACGGTCTTAGCTTGGTGAGTGCCCCTCCTGCAGAGCAGGCCTACCATGTGGCTTCCGGTGGCTTCCATGTGGCTTCCCTTCCCTTCCTCCTCCTCTCCTTCTCCCTCCCTCCTTCCCTCCTCTACCCTCTCTCTCCTTCCTCTTCTCTCTCAAGTCTTCTCCTTCCTCTGTCCTTTTTCTTCTCCTCTACCTTAACCTCTCCCCCTCCCGACCCTCCTCTTTCACCTTAGATTACATGCCTAGGGAAGCCAGCCCGGCCACCAGAGCAATCCCGGAAGCAGACCTCTCCCACTGCATCTCAGGGTGACAGAGGCCTGCCCCGGGACCTCAAGCCAGGGTTCTTCTTGCACAGGAACAACACAATAGATAGTAAGCGTTGTGCTGGCTGCTGTGTACTGGTGCAATCAGTAGCTAAGCAATGTGTCTGTAGTTTCTTCTCCGCACGGCAGAGACTAAAATGTGAGTGAGATCTTGTTTGTCTCATAACGGCCTTAACCTCTCTGCTCACCACAGCAGTCTGCAGACAAATTCAGTAAACAGCCCTGTCCTTTTCCTAACCCTACTCCTGGGTCCCTTCATGGTCACTGTGTGAAACCATGTCCTTTCTGCTGTTTGTAACACTTACTCTGGACCCCACCCTGCCCTGTGTGAGTTCAAGGACCCAGAAAATGAGTGACTGCCTTAGTTCATGTACTTGGGTGGGTCCAGGAATGTGCCAAATTATCAGTGGAATGGGGGGCCCTGGGAATACCACGTAGGAGAAGGGTATTTTGCAGAGAATGCCCTTGGCTCCTAGAACAAACCTCAGAAGAAACAGGTGCTGAGTGATACAAGCCTGTGGCTGCCACCCGAGAACACATTTAGGTGGACCCTAGGTGAGGTCGGTCAGGAGCTGACGGCTGCTTCTGACTCTGCTGGTCACCAGCCCCTCGAATAACTCAAGACCTTGCTGATTAGGTGCATTTGACCTTCCAAGGCCTTGTGGCTTCTGAGGCTTGGCTGAGCCCAGACTCCAGGTGTCTTGTGAGTATGTGAAACTGGGAGACAAAAGAAGACAGAATGAAGTCAGAGGTCAGAGACATGTGTCCCTGGGATGCTAGAGTCTGGGTCTGGGTACAGAGGGTTCTCATTCAAGAGACCCAGGAGCTCAGGAAGGTTCCTGACACTGGAACCAACTCCACAGAGAACATAAGGACTGGGCCGGCATCCATAGCAGGTGTCCCTTCTGGTTAGGCCTGGGTAGCCTGGGTAGTGGGTAATAAGGCTGTTAACACACATTTGGGGATCCTGTAGGTCAAAGAAGGCAAAAGTGTGGGTTCTGAGCTGTTTGGTGGAATCTAGGTGGGGTGTCGGTTACCTCCTGCTGTGTGAGCTCCAGCACCATGGAGCCCTCCCTGATCGGCAGGATGGATTGTGTCACTGCTGGGAAACACAGGCCATCCAGCTCTGAACAGTTTCCATCAGTGTGCAACAGTCCCCCAGGGCAGGAGGGACCAGTCAGAAAATGAGTGTGAGTTGCTGCTGGCACATCTCTCAGAGAAGGACCAGACTCCATCAATAACAGATACAATTTTGTTTTATTTTTCTCTGTATTTTGATCAGTTGTGGATTCCTATAGTAGCCTCTACTATTAAAAAAAAAGGGGGGGGGGCACTAGAAAGATGGCTCAATGGTTAAGAACACTGACTGCTCTTCCAGAGGACCCAGGTTCAATTTCCAGCACCCACATGGCAGCTCACAGCTGTCTGTAACTCCAGTTCCAGGGGATCTGACACTCTGACACAGACATACATGCAGGCAAGACACCAATGCACATAAAATAAAAATAAATTAATTAAAAAAGAAAAGAAGCATCTTTGGTAATGGTGAGAGCTACACCATCTGTGGGTACGCGGGTAAGAATTTAGATGCAGTTGGAAATTATACTAGTTTAGGAAAGTGTCAGTAGAAATTTCATCTCTAGAGTGCCTGACCTCATCAGCCATAGAGAATTCTCTGGTTTTACAGTACCAGACATGAACTGCGTCCTACTGAGTGAACCATAAGTACCATCAAATGGCTGCTGGTTACCCACAAAATATAAGTGTTACTACTGTACCCCTAGGGACATTTTTCGGTGTTGGTCACTGTTGTGGTTGACAGAGTTTATTGCTAAGGGGAACTATTGATTGCTTTTTTTCTGTTGGCACTTGCGTAGCATCTCTGTGAGTTCGAGGCCAGCCTGGTCTACAGGGTGAGTTCCAGAACAGCCAAGGCTGTATAATGAAACCCTGTCTTGAAAAACCAAAAAAAATTAAATTAAGTTAAAGAAGAGGTTATGGATTTGAGGGGGAGTAGGAAGACACAGGAGAAATTGGAGAGAGAGGGAAGGACTGATGGGGGATGTAAATAAAGTATTCATGTATGAAGTTCTCCCTCTTTGTGGTTTTTTTTCCCCCTTCTTTTCTTTTCCTTGTTCTTTTTATTTTTTCAAGACAGAGTTTCTCTGTGTAGCCCTGGTTGTCCTGGAACTCACTCTGTAGACCAGGCTAGCCTTGAACTCGGAGATCCACCTGCCCCTACATCTCAAGTGCTAGGATTAAGGGTGTGCACCACCACTGTCCAACTCATGCATGAAATTCTCAAAAAATAAAAAAATAAAAATAATAGTATTACTGATACCTACCTAAAAACACTGAAAAAAAAAATCGCATAAGAGGTTTGGAGAGAGGACTCAGTAGTTAAGCATTATCGCTCTTGCAGAGGACCTGCGTTTGGTTCCCAGAACCAACATGGCTGAGGTTTGTATTAACAGCCTGTGACTTGGTCCACGATATCTGGCACCCTCTCCTGGCCTCCAAGGGCAGCAGGCATACATTGACTGCACATGCATACAGGCTAAATACTCATGTACATAAAATAAAGACATATATTGTTTCCTACAGTTTTGCAACTATATCTGAGTTAAAAGGAAACAAATGATTTTACTTAATTTTTAAACTTTATTTTATGTGTATAGATGTTTCTCGAGCATGTGTGTTTGTACACTACATGGAGGCTGGAAGAGATCATCCAATCTCCTGGGAGTGCAGTTACAGACAGTTGTGAGTTCTCTAGAGGAGTTCTTAACTCCCGAGCCATTTCTTCAGCCCCAACAGCACTGGCTTCTCTTGCAGAGGACCTGGGTTCGGTCCCCAGCACCCACATGGTGGCTCACAACCATTTGTACCTCCAGTTCTAGGGGATCCAATATACTCTTCTGGTCTCCAAGGACACTAGACATAAATGGTGCACATGCGTATATACAAGCAGGCAAACACTTACACACATAGAAATTTAAAATCTCTTAAAAAAGAAAACCGAAAGAAAGAAAGAAAGAAAGAAAGAAAGAAAGAAAGAAAGAAAGAAAGAAAGAAAGAAAGAAAGAAAACCCTCAGGCATGGTGGTTTGTACATTTAATTCCAGCACTTGGGAGGCCAAGGCTACATGGAGAGAGTCTGTCTCATAAAACAAAACAAAATAAAAAAGAAAACAAAACTTCCTTTATAAAAACCAACCAACCAAGCCCCTTCAACTAATGAAAACATTTTTGCATTTAAAAAGCTAGAGGGATAAACATAAAATGATAATGGTGTTTATGTCTGGGTGCTCAATTTAACATTTTTTTTTTTGCTCACTTATTAGTATTTTAACATTTCAGCACTGACATGTGTTATTTCCTGTATGGTAATATCAAAATATACTTGAAGGGAGATCTCATTTCCTGTGTCTGGCTAGCAGAAAAACCCGAGGCAGCAGAAGCTGGGAATAGAAGGAATTCATTGCTACCTAGAGCTGGGAGGTGGGGCTTGCCTCCCCCTCTCTGGTCCTTAGGCTATTGGACTGGAGGGGGAGGGGCGGGGGCTGGCCCAAGCATCAGGTTGACCAGGACTGCAGGGACACCAGCTTGTCCCCCATAGTTTCTGTCTGTCTATTAGTGCAGTCAGGGCCACCAGGAGCCAGCAAGCACCAAGCCGGCTTCCAGGAGGTTGATTAAAACCTTTGGTCTGAGATTCCAGCTGCCAAGCTCCTTGAGTCTTCTTTTCTTTCTCTCTCTGACTGGCCATCTGTCACTTGCCCTAGAGCTATACTTTTGTGATGGAAATGTTGAACCAGACTCAGGGTGAAGTCCTGAACCCCTCAGACAGGCAGGTGACTTTGGACCAGTTCCTGAACACTTCATTGGTTTTTCAAGCTTATTGTATTATTATTATTTATTATTATTATTATTATTATTATTATTATTATTTTGGTTTTTCCAGACAGGGTTTCTCTGTGTAGTTTTGGTGCCTGTCCTGGATCTCGCTCTGTAGACCAGGCTGGCCTCGAACTCACAGAGATTTACCTGCCTCTGCCTCCGGAGTGCTGGGATTAAAGGTGTGTACCACTGCTGCCTGGCAATTTTTGTATTTTTAATTATGTGTCTATATATGTGTCTCTGTGTGGGTATATGCATGTGAGTGCTGGTGCCTGGGAAGGCCAGAGGTATCAGATACCCCTGGATGGAGTAACAGGTGGTTATGATCGACCTGACATGGGTGTTTGGAATTGCACTCAGGTCCCTCGTAAGAGCAGTATGTGCTTTTAACTGTTGAGCCATTTCTCCAGCCCCTTGAACCTTTTTTGTTTGCTTGTTTGTTTTGAGACAAGGTCTTATGTAGTCTTGACTGTCCTGGGACTCACTATGTAGACCAGGCTAGCCTCGAACTTACAGAGATTCTCCTGCCTCTGCCTTCCAGGTGCTGGGGTTGAAGGTGTGTGGCACCCACCACTACCCGGCTGGCTCCACCTTTTTTAAAATGAACTTTCTCTTTGTAAATTCATCCCCCCTTCTGTGTGTGCCCATGTGTCTGTGTGTGTCCATGTGTCTGTGTGTGCAGGCACACATAGAGATCAGCTCTCTCCTTCTACCATGTGGGATCCAGGATGTTGCTAGGCTTGACAGCAAGCACTTGGCCTGCACTGAGCCATCTCATTATGCTAAATTCCTTGATGCCTCTTCGTTAAAATGGGCTGGTTGGACATGTCCACAGATTAGTGTGTCCAGCAGTCTGCTTAGACAGTGTAGAGCTCAGTGTTGGAGGAATTGTAAGAGCAGCTTTCTGAACAAAGGGGTGGACACTCAGTGACGTCAAGGCAACAAGTCTCGCTGGGACCTGAGGACTTCCCAAGGGCCAGTGCCCCTCAAATCCTGTTGGAGAGAGCAGGGCTGCTGCTGGCACTGCTGGTCCTTTGAGAGGTCTGGGTATCGACTTGGAGCGTGTCCCTTTGCTTGGATTTCCCATTCTTTTTGCACTTGTCCGATGCTGGAGAGGCTAAGAGTTTGAGGGTCTGACCCAGAATGATGGAATCCCAGGGAACCAGACTCTGGTAGGACCACAGGTCCCTGTGAACAGAAAGGCACCACCACTATCCCACAAGCAATTGGTAGGCTAAAGACCGGGTCTCCCAATCCTGGAAGACGGGGTCTCCCAATCCTGGAAGATGCAGGGCTGAGAGGTCCAGAGCCGCCTAGGCTGGACTCCACAGAGGGAAGAGTACTGCCTGGGGCCAGCCTTGGAGAAGGATGGTACAGGGCAGCGGGGGAGGCAAGCTTGAGGCAAGCTTCCAGGCATCTTTCTGCAGCCTCAGGAAGTGGAGGTTAGATGCTAGAGCCCCGTATACTGAGCTCACAAAAGACCCTTGGCTAGTGGGAGGGCTCTGTCTGGGGTGCCAAGCCAGTGGAGGAGATATTGCCCCCACCATATCTCACCAGTTTCCCACCTCACCGGAGGTGCTCTCTCTCACACCCGCCTCCCACCACCCTCTATATCCCTGTCTTGGTATTGACGCCCTTTTTGACCCCAGAATCTTCTGGAGTCCTGTCTGTTGATGTTTAACATGCCCCACTCCATTCCTACAGCACGCCCACCCTGTCCTGCGCCGCGGATCTCCTTCGGTCTTCACCTCAGTTTCATGGTCTCCCTTACCCTCTTACCTCCATGACTTTGGTCCGGTCTCGGCCCTATATTTAGGCAGAAATTGGCAAAGAGAATGGGCTGGGAGGTCATTTCTGTCGTCGTCAGCACCTCCTCTTCCGAATGCCTTTCTCTGGGGAGGAGAGGGAGGGGTAATGATGCTTCCCTTCCACCTGGGGGGTTGTTGTGGACTGTCAGGTAAGAGTGGCTGGGAGAGAACATTCCTAATCCCTCTCTGACCCTCAGCCATAGACCAGAGATTGGCAAGAACTCTCCTTGCCTACCCCGGGGCCTACAAATTCTGAGAGACAGGGACACCCTTCTTGCACCCCGCTTGCACCGTGCAAACAGTGAGCTCCCACTAAGTTGCTCATGATTCAGGCGACAATCCTAAAAGGGGCGCAGAGCTTTGGTGCGACCCTGGGGTGGGTTGTGCCTCTCTTGGAGGCTGTCTGGACGCAAACCCGGTGCCTAGGTTCCAGTAGTGCGGAGCCTCCAGGACCGAATGAACCCTGCAGAGACACCACAATCCCAGAGCTTGCTTGCAACCCAGATCCCTATCTCTCAGCTCCAGTGCGGGGATCGAAACCCAGCTCCAACAGACGGACGGCTCTCGGGCTATCTGCTCCTTGCTTAGTCCCTGTGCTTTTCTCCTATGGCCCCACCCCGGCCCCGCCCCTTCGCGGTCCCCTCCATCCCTTCCCCGCCGCATCGCCGCCCTACAGCCCCCGCGCTGTGGCGGCCGCCCGAGACACGTGTGCCCGCGCCCGGCGGGCGTGCGGGGGAGCGCGGCCACGCCTGGCCCAGCCACCATTTCTCTGGCGCCCACCGGTTCGAGTGCGGAGCCTGAAGCATGAGCGGGGACTCGGAGCGAGCGGTGGCCCCGGGGGTGGTGCCTGCACCCTGCGCCTCGAAGGTGGAGCTGCGGCTGAGCTGTCGGCACCTGCTGGACCGGGACCCGCTGACCAAGTCCGATCCCAGCGTGGTGCTGCTGCAGCAGGCACAGGGCCAGTGGCTACAGGTAGGGCAGCCAGCGTCCTGGAGCTGGGACCTGAAGAGCTAAGTGTGAGTTGAGATTTGGGGTGCCGGCAAGGGTGTCCTGAAACTGGGGCTGCTAGGGCGAAAGAGGAGGTGTCCACCTGCTATGAGAAGGGCGGGGCAGCAAGGGAGCAGCGACTGAAAGGGACCTTGGTGGAAAGTGCCCCGAAGTGCCGCTGAGGGGCTCAGGCTGGGACTGTAGCGCTAGCGTGAAGCGCCCAGGCTAGACTAATGAGCTCAGGAGGGAGTGCGGCTCAGGAATGGGAGGAAACTGCCTAAGGCTAGTATAGGGGCTGTCTAAGGTCACAGGGTCCCCCTCCATTGGCTGCCATGACTATGAGCTTCTCACCCATGAAGCAGAGGCATCTGAAGTAGCGTGGTCAGTGGCGTTAGGGCTGCTAGCTAGACCTCGCTGGTTGGGTAGAATGGAGCTGGGCAGGGCTGGACAGCGACTCCATCGTTCAGCTTCAAGTGGCCCTGGCAAGAGGACTGACTGCCCAGCCTGTCACCTGTCTTCTCACTGGGTAGGCGAAATTATTTGCATGTGGCTACCGTTAAAGACCGCAAGCCCCTCCCCGCTCCTTAATGCCCCCCTGCCGATCCAGATCTGAGTGCAGTGCCTCCAGCATGGGGTTTTTCCGCTGGACATCCATCAACCCAGGTTAGCCAGCATCTTCAGAGAAGTGAGCTTCGCTGTGCTCACTAGCTTTCATTAGCCCCCAGATCTTAGTTCTGGGCCAGTGTCAGGGATATTGCCCATGTTCTGTGCTGTACAAAACCAGATTCTCAGTCACCATCTTCCATGGGGTACTGGCTTCATCTCAGGAGTGAGAAACGGGCACACCTTAGCTGGGAGGCCTAACAGGCATAAAAGACTTGACCTGAGTCCCTAGCCAAGCAAGAGTGCTCCACCCCCACCCCCCCACCAGCAGCTCCAGGGCACGCCTTGGCTGTGGCAGTCATGTGTAGGAAACAGGGGAGAAGAGCCAGGAAAGAGGTATTAGACAGACCCTGTGACTACAGTGAGGCTAGCCCGGGAACCTAGGACAAGCAGAGGATCCAGGCAGTGAAGGGGTGGTACCTCACTTAACACCTGCTCTGCATATTTACTCTGGCATCTCGGGGTATTTATTTCTTAGGTTCTGGGGCTGAGAAATCTTGTGGTTCACTGACCTTGAAGACAAAGGGCCTGCCCCAAACCATGTGTTTAAATGCCTAGAAGGTCCTGGGAGGCTTCTGCTACTCCAGGCTGTTTAAGGATCATCTTGTGGCCCGGGTCTTCCCATTACATTTTGTTGCTTGGTCCGATTGCTGCCTGGTGCATATATTTCTGGGAAGGGCCCATGCAGACCCCTTTTTTATAGGTAGAAGCCTCTATGGTGAGGGGATTTGATAATCTATTAGCTAAAGCTTTTCATTGGTATATTAAGGACGGTGCTGAACTCAGTGGGAGAGGCTGGTGAACACAGGCCCCCCCAGCAGGGATATATCTCCTTGCCATTCAGCTGAGTGCTGGGTAAAGGTCTCCACACAGGGCTTGTCCTGCCCAAAGCTGGAATCTAATTCTGTCCCTGACATCTGGGTCCTTGAGCAGAACCCTGCTGGTCTCTGAGCCTCAGTTTTATCATCTGTAATGTGGGGATAGGCAGGCAGTGGTGGGCATGAGATGAGAGGATACAGAGAAATTGCAGCTTGTGACGGCTTGTTGCAGGTGGACAGAACCGAGGTGGTAAAGAGCAGCCTGCACCCCGTGTTCTCCAAGGTCTTCACTGTCGACTATTACTTCGAGGAGGTGCAGAAGCTACGGTTTGAGGTGTATGACACCCACGGGCCTAGTGGGCTGAGTTGCCAGGATGACGACTTCCTAGGGGGCATGGAGTGTACCTTGGGGCAAGTGAGTACCCATTACCTTGGAAGGGAGGAGGATAGGAAGAGCTTCTAGGGTCGGTGATGCCCTCAACTCACGGATTCTGCAGGGATGAGCATCTGGCCCTGCTCATCTCCACTTCTTTTTAAAAGCACTTGTTTGTTTGAGACAGCCCAGGCTGTCTTTGAAGCTGAGATCCTCCTGCCTCAGCCTCCTGAGTCCTGCTGTTATAGGAGTGCACCAGCACGTCCACCTTTTCTTATTAGTTGTGTTGATTGTTTTAGACAGTCTTATTTTGTAGCCCTGGCTGCTCCTGAGACTCATAGCGATCCACCTGTTTCTGTCTCCCAAGCACTGGCATTAAAAGTGTGTGCTACCAACCCTGGCCCCTTATCAATTTTTAACAACTTATTTATTTTATGTGTATGAGTGTTTTGCGTGCAGCTGTGTCTGTGTACCATGTTGCTCCTGTGTCCTTGGAGAACAGAAGAGGGTGTCAGAGCCTCTGGAAGCAGAGTTACAGATAGTTGTGAGTCTCTGTGTGGGTGCTGGGAGCCAAACCTGGATCCTCTGCAAGAGCAGCAGTGTTCTCAACTGCTAAGCCATCTCTCCTAGAATTTGTGTTTGTTTATTTTTTTTAGGAATGTGTATACGTGTGTGTGTGTGTGTGTGTGTGTGTGTGTGTGTGTGTGTGTGTGTGTGTGTAAAAACAGGATGTCATATAGCTCAGGTGGACCCAGAACACCCCATGCTGCCAAGGATGACACTGAATTTCTGATCCTCTTGTTTCTATTTCTCAATCACTGAAATTACAGGCACGCAGCACCGTACCAGTTTTAATATTTTTTGAACTGGGTTATATGCTCCTGTTTCCAGTAGACCTGCTCTGGCATGTCTCCCTCCAGCCCCTGCCCAGCCCTGCCACGAGGTCTTTGTACCCATTTCAGAGAAGTGTTCTCACATGAGTGAATAAACATACATTTTTTTTCCTTAAAAATAGCTAGGTGGGAACGTACCTCACTTGATAGAGTGCTTGCCTAGCATGCACAAAGCCCTGGGTTAGATGTCCCCAACACCACATAAAAAGAAATAGAGGTGAAAGAATCAGAAAGTTAAGGTCGCCAGGCACGGTGGTGCAAATTTTTAATCCCAGCACTCAGGAGGTAGAAGCAGATAGTGAGTTCAAAACCCGCCTGATCTACATAGTGAGTTCTAGCCAAGGCTATATAAAGAGATCCTGTCTCAAAAAGAAAAAAATTAAGGTCATCTTCAGCTATGTGGTGAATTTGAAACCAACTTAGATTACATGAGACTGGAGAGAGAGAGAGAGAGAGAGAGAGAGAGAGAGAGACTGGGAAAATACCTCACCTGGTAAGAGTTCTGGTCTCACAAACTCGAGGGCCTGAGTGCAAGTCTCCAGCTTTGAGGGATGGAGGCAGGAGAGTCACTGGAGCTTGTTGGCCATCCATCTAGCTCCAGGTTCAGTGAGAGAAACTGTGCACACCCACACATCCACGAACACACATCCACTCCCTCCCACAAACCAGGTATGGTAGGTAGTACATGCCTGTGATTCCAACATTTGGGAGCTGAAGGCAGGAGGCCAGGAGTTCAAGGCCATCCTCAGACACATGTCAAATGAAACCAGTCTGAGCTATTTGAGATCTTGTCTCAACACAAGAAAAAAAGAAAGAAGAAAGAAAGAGAGAAGGAAAGAAAGGAAACCGCAGCTGTAGTGTCTCTCACCTCTAATCCCAGCCCAGCAGGCTGAGGAAGGAGGATTACCACCAGTTCCCCATCAGCCTTGGCTGAAGATCCCGTCTTAAAAATCTTTTTCTCGCCCCACTTCCTCTCCCTTCCTCCCTCCCTCCCTCCCTCCTTCCTTACCCCCTGCCTCCCCAAACCACACTCACCCTACACACTGTTCTGCAACCTGGTTTTTTTTTTCTCTTCATGAGTCTTTCCACATCGGCACCCGAGCCTGATGCACACAGCTCAGTGACAATGTTTGCAACTAACATTTGAGGTTCTGGGTTCTATTCCACACAAGGGAAGGGGAGGTCTCCATATTTTTCCTTGCAGCCGGGGTTGAGGGGAGTAGTGCCTGAGGGTGTCCTGTCTGGGGGACTCCGCCTGCAGCCCGGAGCCGCTATCCTTAACTTTTCTCTTCTGTTGCCCATGTGACAAGCGCTTTCTGCTACTAGTTACTGTGCATATGCACTGGGCTGTGTGCTACACCCTTCCCAACCGGCCACAGGACGGCCTTTACATTCAGGAGTAGTTTATAGACAACAAAATGAGGGCGCGGAGATGGACGGTTTCATGTGACTGTCTACTGACTAGATGACCGTTTCTGTCACCCTGAGGCTGCCCTTGCCTGCCAGTCCCCTGGCTGTTTCTGTTCTTGAGTTTCCTGTGTGTTAACCACATGGCATGCTCTGGGTGCCTGATCCTCCATTCCAGCATCATGTGGTGACTCATTCCTGTCACTGCCTGGTCAGGGCTCATTCTCTTCAGATCTTTTTGCCAAGCCTGTTTTATACAGCAAAGACTGAGATGGAGTGGGGCACAATTCCTTCCAGGTTCCTACAGAAGATGGCACAGTCATAGATACCATCACAAAAATGCACCACAGCCCGGGCAGGACTTGAGCTACAGGAACATATATAGACGTATGTGGCCACATGCAGATGGGCACATACAGATTCTATACTTAAATACATCTTTGTGTGCTGTCTGCCCTGAATTCAGCTCGGCTACTTGTCAGGTACCACAGTCTCTAGCTCTTTCTACCATCATGCCCTGGTGTCCACCAACCAGTAGCAAATGTGAAGCAGACGGCACCCCTGAAAGTCAAGGTGATAGCTACCCTGTAAACAGAACCATCTTGAACCTTCACACACAGAACCACTGATTTCTCCAGGGAGATGTGAAGGCTGTTATTTAGACCAGGGCATGCTACCCAAGAGGGTTTACTCAATCTTGCCTCTTAGATCCAGTGAGAGCGGAGATAGGATCCTAGGGAGGCCGAGAAACGTCCTCTTCCTCCCTTCTCCCCGCTGACTTCCTTGGTTTCCAGATTGTGGCCCAGAAGAAAATGACGCGCCCGTTGCTGTTGAGATTCGGCAGAAACGCTGGCAAATCCACCATCACGGTGAGCCCCAGAGCCGAGGTCTTCCCTTCCCAGGGGCTTGGGGGAGGGGTGTCCTGGGAGGAGGTAAGTAGGGAGGCCTTAGACAGACTGTAGCCGTGGAGCTGCTAGGAGAGACCAGAGCCCCCTCAGGGCCAGTGGCAGCTGAGGCGAGAGGATGAGAGCGGAGGCCTGGAGCCCACAGACCCCATGTGACACACTCAGGTGATAGCCGAGGACATCTCTGGGAACAACGGCTATGTGGAGCTCTCCTTCCAAGCCCGGAAGCTGGACGACAAGGTGAGGCTGGGATCCATGCATGTGGGGCTCTGAGCCTCCTGCAGGCTGGCTCCTTGTGAAAACCTGGTTCCTGCTCAGCACTAGCCTCGAAGCTTCAGAAACAAGTGACGTGGTGGCTGTGTGTGGCATCCTTGGCATGCTGCTGTCACAGTCTTGGCCTAGTCACTATGTGCACGGTTAACTGTTACATTTTACAGTCATCGCCGTCATCACCTCCCACCACATACACATACACACTGCGCTGTGGGTAGAAAGCACTGTTCTGCAAGGCGTGTGGCATGTGGTCACCAAGCTACCTCTGGCAGGGTGCATGTGTAATGATGGGGAGGGAGGACAGAGCCTGGTTCATAGGTTCTTCGCATGGGGTGGGGGCTGACCCTGAATAGGTAGGTATCTGTCCCCTTTGAGAGACATTTAAGCCGAGACAATCAAGAGTGAGTGGGTGGGGTGTGAACAACCAGTTAGACTCCTCCAGGCGGCAGGAGTGAGGGTCAGCAGGGCGAGGGCTGGGGGAACACACCTGGGGTCCCCGTGGGCACTTCAGAAGCCAGTGAAGGCCCCACAGGGCGAGCTCTTCTCACTGTGGGCTCTCCAGGAATGTTCGCAACTTATTTTATGTCTGGGGAGATTGAGTCTGTGGGGAAGGGATGGAACACCGACTGCAGGGGCTGAAGCCGGCCTCCAGCCCAGAGCCGGCTGGCCTCCAGCCGTAAGGGATGGAGCCGTCCTCTGGCCCAGAGCCGGCTAGCCCCCTTGCCAGCACATCCTCTGATGCTCCAGGACCTCTTCAGCAAGTCGGACCCCTTCCTAGAGTTGTATCGGGTCAACGATGACGGGAGTGAGCAGCTGGTGTACAGGACAGAGGTGAGGAGCCCACTGCCTGAAGACAGAGGGGCTTCAGGGGTCCAGTGAAGTGACGGAAAAGGGCCCAGCATCCTCTCAGAGAGGGGACAGGGGGATACTCCGACCACGTGGCTGTGGAGTCTTTACCTCCAAGACCCTTGACTCTCTTTCGATGGATGGAACAGCTGGGTGGACTTGGCTTTCTGTCCGCCCAAATTTAGCGTGGCAGCTTTGTTGTTACCGTTCCTATTTTTAGGCATACCTGCTTCCTCCTGCCGGGAAACAGGATTTTAGTTACAGCAGGGAGAGAGTTTCCTTTTGAGACAAATTAATTTGAGTGAAGAGAATCTATTTAAGGAGAAAACAGCCCGGGAGGGGGGGGGGGGCTGGAGTGAGGCAGAAGCTATTAGGGTCAGGGGTGGAGGGAATGGAGAGCGGGAAGATCTGGGTTACACCCAGTCCTGTTTGGAGCCTGAAATGAACCTAGTCTCCGGGTACTCATCGTCTCCATGGGGCCGGGTACAGGCTGCCACTCAAGTGGCCCTTGGCAGCTGAGAGCCCTGTACCCTGGCTAAGGGACCCATGACCTAAGGACCCCATGGCTCCCCGGGCCCTAGCTCCCTTGGGGTTCCCACCCAAGTCAGCCTTTTCCGGCCCACAGGTAGTGAAGAATAACCTGAACCCAGTGTGGGAATCCTTCAAGTTGTCACTGAATTCCCTCTGCAGCTGCGAGGAGACAAGGCCTCTGAAGGTGGGGATGGAGCAGGAGACAGAGCAGGAAGTGAGGTCAGGGGTGGAGGGGGTGGGGGAGTGGGACATAGCCATAGGGTGAGGCCAGAACCCATGGGCAGGTGTCCCGTTCTCCGTTCTCCGGGGAAGGGAGTGATGAACGAGAGCCTGGCCGGGGCTGGAAGGGCCGCAGGTCCTCTGAGCAACGGTCCACTGAGAGGGAGACCTGGCTCCCCAGTGCCTGGTCTGGGACTATGACTCTAGAGGGAAGCATGACTTCATCGGCGAGTTCACCACCACCTTCACAGAGATGCAGAAGGCCTTCGAGGAGGAGCAGGTGAGTTGCTGGCCCATCTCGGGCCGCAGGTTCTGACTCGGTCCAGTGGGTCTCTGGGAGGCTGGTTATTCTACCCCACCCCAGCGAAGACATGAAGGTGACAGAGAGCAGTGACGCCCACCCCCGTGACTAGAACAGGGGCCTGCGAGCAAGTGGCCATGTGAGCAACCATGTCCATTTGTGTGTCAAGGTGGGAGGGGCACCCTTCCCGGGACCTACCTAGCCTCTGAAGCCGGGTGGGTATGGTGGGAGAGTTGCCTTGGGCTCCTTCTTGGGCCATGGTGTCCCTCAGGAAGATCTACGGGCTGACCATGGTGCCAAGGCTGCAGTGTGTGCAGGGTCTAACCCGGGCCCCTTCCTTGGTCACGGTCTTATCTACATGGCTCCTTTGTGTGCTTGAATGCTCCCCTTGTGGAATGAGTATGTCCCCACAGAGGCCATCCCTGACCCCCATGGGCAGCATAGGCCTTGTACTCACTGCTGGAGATAGTCTTGTGGAGTGTGAGGTCACCAGCAGTGCTGGGACTTTCAGGGGCTCCTGGCCCCTCTGTGGGAGAGGCCTGGGATACTACTGCTCTGGGTGGAGTTTCTGCCTGTCCCTGTCTCTGTCCCAGGCCCAGTGGGACTGTGTGAATGCCAAGTACAAACAGAAGAAGCGCAATTACAAGAATTCTGGGGTGGTGGTCCTGACAGACCTGAAGGTGAGTGAGCCTCAGTGTTGCCCGGAGCCCCTAGGGGGATGAGTTGGTGGGATTAGCTTCTCCACGTTGTCAGATGGTTCTCAAAGATACAGTTCTGAGGACTGGTGGGCTTCACTGTGGGATCTCGAAATACCTGGGAAGGGGGAGGGAGGAGGAAGATGCCCCCCCCCAGATTATAGTGCCTTGGGGAGAGATGCCCAGTAGGCTCCCTCCCCCACTGACACAGGCCTGGGTGGAGCAGGGTGGGGTGAAGGGTCATGAGTGGTTTTGCCAACGGCATTGCCTGGAAGCTCCACAGGGTCCACTCCTTCCTGGATTACATCATGGGTGGCTGCCAGATCCACTGCACGGTGAGTCCATGGGTCCTGCCCTCTATGCTGCCCTCAGCCAACGGGGCAGGACTTCTGTCAAGCCCCTGGACCCCAGTCCATGTACAGAGAGTGGCAGGTTCCTGGGCACTGTTCGTTTTTTCATCCACATTTCCCTGTGTCTTTCCCTTTATGCCGACCAGGGATAGGATGCAGGAGTTCAGGACCAGCCCTGGGCCACCGTCTCATGGCAGCATCCAGGGCTTACCTTCTGCAAAATCACAGGGTCAGGAGAAAAACAAACAGCCTTAAAGAGGAAAACAGGAGTGAGCACTTGGCTAACAAGGGCTGCAGAGTCCAGCTGGCTTAGCCTTGGGCAGATCACAGACAGAAGTAGTCTGGACAGAAGGTCTAGGGGAGGCCGTCACAGACTCTGCTGCCTGGGCTGCTGAACAGAGCCACACCCAAAGTGGCCTTGAGGATGACGAGGCGGAAGGCACAGAGAGGACTAGGCTAAGAGAGCAGTAGTTGGGAAGAGTGTTTGCATGGGCCTTGTCCCTCTGAGTGGAATTCAGCTCAGAGATTCTCCCAGAGGATAGGGTCAATGTCATCCTGGGATTCCAAGATGATACTTATGGTTTTCAGGGTCTGAGTAGCTCCCTCATGTCCTGGGGGAACGTGAGTCATTCCAGTGAACAGTCAAGTTTGCAAAGAGCTGGCGAAACTGAGATGCTAGGCTCCTGACAACAAGCTGGGCTTGGGTACCCCCTGCCTGTCCAGTGCAGGTGCACACTGAAGCTCACCATCCTGGCCCTTGCAGGTAGCCATCGACTTCACAGCCTCCAACGGTGACCCAAGGAACAGCTGCTCCCTCCACCACATCAACCCTTACCAGCCCAATGAGTACCTCAGGGCACTGGTGGCTGTGGGCGAGGTCTGCCAGGACTATGACAGGTGGGGCCCCACCCATCTCTCTGGGCCGAGTTGGGCTTGGGGGCTTTTCTGAAGTGGTGCCGTGATTGACACATGACGTGCCAGAGAGGTCAGCTCCAGCAAGAGTGGGAACATCTTCGCAGCAACCCAGTGGAGGCAGACAGTGTACCCACCAGACAGCCATCTCAAGTGACCCCGGCAGTGGGTACAGAACCTTCAGGGGATGGGGGTGATGTGTTACATCTCTAACATGGCCACACACTGCTTCACTGTGACACAACCTGGGGATTGATTGGAAATCGTTTTATAGAGCAGAAAACACACTCACAGAGGTTGAAGTGACTATCTAGGCAGAGGCTAAGTGCAAACCCAGGTGGCTGGGGCTCTGAGATCCTCACCATGGCCCAGATCCCCACCCAGAGCCCCCTGCCCATAGATCCCCCCCTCTCTGTGGGGAGAGCAGAGGAATATAGTGGGGTCAGAGTTGGTTCCCTTCAGGAGACACCACCTCAGGCCAGAAAGCCCCCTAAGCAGGGTCTTCAGGCCTGGAGGGAAGAACCTGGGAGCAGTTTCCATCCCTCTACTATCAATTATACCGTTTCCTGCCTGTGCTCATGATGGTTTTCAGCTCAGTGCCTCTGTTTCCCCGATGTGGCATGCCTATGACCCCTATTCCTGGCCCAGCAAGGCCCAGGCCTCCTAGTCTCTGTCCAGTGTCTACCTTGACTCGCCTTTGGGGGCCAGGTGCCCGGAGTTATCAACTCCACCTCTTTTCCAGTGACAAGCGATTTTCTGCTTTGGGATTTGGAGCCCGGATCCCTCCCAAGTATGAGGTAGGAGGGCCCTGGGCTTGGGCCCTATTCCTACGCCCGTGCATCTGCCTAGGCCTCTAGTGCCTTGGCCTCCCCAGGCAGGAGAGTCCTGGATACAAGAACCCTGGTTGCCACCGTTCCCTTTCGGGATGGGGGTGGAGGGAGGGGAGACTCTGGCCAATGGTCCAGATGGGCACCCCCCATGCTCCTATCAGAGAGACTCGGTGACAATTCAATACTGCTTACGTATAAAAATGTGGCAGGAGAGGGGATTTATTGGTTAATGTACCTTAGAATATGTAGTTATTGTTGGGTCCAGGTGCCAAAGTAATTGCCCAACATTCGTCTATCTGTCTGCCTCCTTCTTGGCTTCCTCTCTCTATAGAGATCTTCTTACATGGGCCCCAAGAGCTACAAACCATTCTTCTCCCAGTAAGTGGGAATAAGTGGGTTCTGGGAAGGTCCTGGCTGACTCTTGTCCTCACCTAGGTGTCCCACGACTTTGCCATCAATTTCAACCCTGAGGATGATGAATGTGAAGGTAGGAGCTGGTGGTGGGTTTGGTGTAGCCGTATTTTGGGCCAGGCTCACTCCTCTCTCCCCTACAGGAATCCAGGGCGTGGTGGAAGCTTACCAGAACTGCCTGCCTAAGGTCCAGCTCTATGGCCCCACCAACGTGGCACCCATCATCTCCAAGGTGGCCCGCATGGCAGCAGCTGAGGAGCGCACAGGGGAGGCCTCTGTAGGTGACTGAGGACAGGGACTGCATGCATCCAGCTGTGGAAGCAGTTAACTGTGTGTGTAGTAGTGGCTAAGAGCCAGGGAAGCAGCTATTTGGGTACAGTCCAGTGCCAAGGCAGCCAAGCAGTGTGGGGCTGGATGAGGGACGAGCTCAGCTTGTTAGCTGTGGCTCTCTCAAAGCCCCAGGCAGTCAGTGTTTATTTTGGGCAGAGGACTGAATGAATCACTTCAAAATCAGCCCTCAGCTGTCAGGAACAGACACTGGTTTACCTCAGTTTCCCCTGCCTCCTGTCCCTTTGCACCAGACGGCAGGAATTAGATAACTGTTGAGGCATCCTCCGTGCGCATCTGTAGCATTTTCCTTAGGATTACGTTCTGCTTTGTAGCCCTGTGTGTGTTGCTGAGACTCGGTTGTCCTACTGCTTCCTTTTGGCTTTTCATTTTGGAAAAGAACGTCATATTTGCAAGGGACCAGACTAGTGCATGACTCCTGGTCTCCACTTGGTCATTGTATTTACCAGTTTGTCCCTCTCTTCCTTCCCTTCTCCCTCCCCGTTCCTGGTCCCTTTTATCCTCTCCTCCTTTCCACCCCCTCCTGCCCCCATCCCTTCTGTGTATGTTCTAAGTGTCCTTCTGAACCATTGGAGAGGCTGTAGCCTAATATCACCTTCCTCCTTAACTATCCACATTTCCAGTATCTGCAGCGTGGCTCCTCTGTATACCACGTGTCTGGCAAGGCAAAGAAGGCAGTCCCTCCTGCTTTCTAATCCTCCCAGGTCCACATTCTTACCTGTCTCCAGATCCTTCCCAGGTGTGGTCTGACTCGGGGTCTTCCTCACTTTGGCATGTTCCTATCATCTTGACCTCTGTAGATTCTGCTTTGGACCCCCATACTCTGGTCATGAGTAGTCCTGCTGCCCACTGCATTCTGGGCTGGGGGAGGGTGCAGAGGCCAGAAGCCTAACTTTTTTTTTTTTTTTTTTTTTTGAGCTGAGAATCGAACCCAGGGCCTTGTGCTTACTAGGCAAGCGCTCTACCACTGAGCTAAATCCCCAAACCCAGAAGCCTAACCTTTGTGTAGGGACTGTGGCACACTACAGGCAGTGGAGCCTCTCCTGGCTGACATTCAGGCTTCCTCTCTGCTCCAGGAAGGAGGGGCTCCCACAGGTATCTATCATCCAGGGTTCTAGTCGGGTGCTGTCCAGACTGGATGTGGTGAACCTGGCCAGTATGTCTTCTGATCAGGGTTCCCCTTCTTTTGCAATAACTTTTATGCTTTTTGTTTTCCTTGGAAAAAAACTTTTTTAAAAGTTGAAGTCTCAAGCCAGTTGGTGGTGGTGCACGTCTTTAATCCCAGCACTCAGGAGGCAGAGGCAGGTGGATGTCTGTAAATTACAAGCCAGCCTGATTTACAAAATGAGTTCCAGGACGGCCAAGGCTACACAGAGAAACCCTGTGTGGGAAAACCAAACCAAGCCAAAACAAAACAGCAACAACAGCTAAAAGAGCCGAGGTCTCATAATGTTTTCCAAAAGTAAGGAAATTTCAAAGTGGGACTTGCCTGCAAGTCTGCTGACCTGAGCTTGGTCCCCAGAATCCACATGGGGGGAGGGGCAAGCCAGAGAGTTGACCCCTGGCTTCCACGTGTGCATCACGTACAGTGATAATCTATTTTTTTATTTTAAAAATAAGAAATCACAAAATGACTCCCATAGATCCATCTCCTGCTCAACAAATGCCCCGTCTGTCTCTTGCCTGAATTTAAACATTTTCACTCGAGTTAATTTTGGACTTAGAGGAAAGTCACAACACCACTCTGTTACACCCTTTTCCAGGGCCCCTTTATGGCACAGGCGCTCTGCTTCATTTGGCTTGTATTTTGTAAAAATTTGGTTTAGCTATTTTGTTGTAATAAAATACACACACCTGAAAAATTATGACTATTTTAACTGGCCAGCTATGATAGTGGTTCTCAACATGTGGGTCACGACCCCTTTGGGGTGAAATAACCCTCTCACAGGGGTCGCCTAAGACCATTGGAAAACAAGATAATGATTACATTATGATTCATAAGAGTAGCAAAATTACAGTTATGAAATAGCAACAAAAAATTTATGGTTGGGGGTCACCACAGCATGAGGAACTGTATTAAAGGGTGGAGGTGTTAGTGAGGTTGCTAACCAATGAAAGTTTTGAGGACATTCACACATTCCTTCCCTTCTCCCTTTTTGCAAATAACCTGAGTTTCCTCCTTTTTTTTTTCTTTTTCTTTTTTAACTTCACAGGGAAACTCTATACCTGCTTGCTTATGTGTTTTAAGTTATGCTGTTAAATACTGAATGGTGCTTTTAGAAATGCCAGTTCTACTCACACATGCATTTCATGGGTGTACATGTGTGCGCACACATGCGTGTTTGAGACAAAACCTTGCTGTTTAGTCCAGGCTGACTGTAAAATTGCGGTTCTGCTTACCTTAGCCTCCCGAGTGCTGAAATTACAGTCAGGTTTATTTTGTGTTTGTTTGTTTAATCATTGAGACAAATCTTGCTGTGTAGCCCTGGCTAGCCTAAAACTTTCTATGGAGACCAGGCTGACCTCAAACTTGCAGCAATCCCTGGCCTCTGCCTCCTGAGTGCTGAGATTCAAGTGTGTGCCACAGTGCTGGCGAATTACTGGTGAATTCTTTCAGAGCAGATTGCAACTCTGTTCCTCAGACATCAGCATATAGGGACACCCTCTTCTGTGCACCGAGATCACCCTCTTATGACCACAGCATGAGCGTCACCTTCAGGACACCTTCATTTGTGTTAGGTGTTGGGGCATTGAGCCCAGTTTTTGCACAGTGGGCAGAAACTTCACTGCCAGCCTAGGAAAGTTTTGTTTTGTTTTTAGTGGGGATTGTTTTGTTTGTTCATTTGAGACAGGTCCTCACTCGATAACGCAGGCTGGCCTCGAACTCACTATGTAGTCTGGGCTAACCTTGAACTTGCAGCAGCTTCCCTGCCTCAACCTCTTTAGTGCTAGAATTACAAGTGTGAGCTACCACCACATGTAGTCTCTATCTATCTATCTATCTATCTATCTATCTATCTATCTATCTATCTATCTATCTATCTAGTTTTTTTGAGACAGGATTTCTCTGTGTAGCCCTGGCTGTCTTGGAACTCACTCTATAGACCAGGCTGGTCTTGAACTCAGAGATCCAGCTGCCTAACATAGTTTTTTTTTTTTAATTTTATAGCTTCTATTTTTTAAAATTTTATATGTGTGGATTTTGCCTATATGCAAGTCTGTACTCCAAGTGTGTGCCTGGTGCCTACAGAGGTCAGAGGGCATCAGCTTCTCTGAAACTGGATTTACAGATGGTTGTGAACCCCTATGGGGATGGTGGGAATGAATCCATGTCCTCTGGAAGAGTAGCCTGTGCTCTTAACCCCTGACCATCTCTCTAACCCCAACTGTCCAAGTGTTTAAACAATTTTTGTGATGTTTATTGTATGCGTATGAGTGTTCTCTCTGCATGTGTGTCTGTGCATCATGTGCCCACAGAGGTCAGAAGAAGGGTGTAGGATCTGCTGGAACGGGAGTTATAGATGGTTGTGAGCCCCCATGTGGGTGCTGAGAATCAAACCCAGGTTCTGAGCCATCTTTCCAGCTCTGTTGTCCAAGGTGGGGTCTGTTTGTTGGTTGGTTGGTTGGTTTTTTGAGACAGGGTTTCTCTGTGTAGGCCTGGCTGTTGTTTGTTTTTTTAAGACAGGGTCTCTATATGTATTCCCGGCTGGCCCAGAATTCAGAGATCAGCTCGCCTCTGCTTCCCTAGCACTGGGATTAAAGGCCTGTACCATCCCACCTGGCTGGGTGTAGTATTCTTGACAACGAGAATGGACTTCTATTTGAAACAAGTCCCCCTCTTGTCATTCTTGAAGCATGGACAGGGCACCCTGGTATGAGGGTGTTGGAGCCCTCTTCACCCGGGAGTCCTCCTCTGGTGTCAGACCTGGCTTCAAGCCCTGCTTTGGTGGCCTTGTCTGTAAAGTAGATTCTCAGTGCCCCTCTCGGAGTAGAGCACTGAGCTTTACCCTGCATAGTGGCCAATCGGAATTTACCTTTAGGAGTGTGATAAGTACTGTGTTGTGCTTCAGCAAAAACAGTTTTAGAAAATCCTGGGCGCTGCAGAGCTACCCACAGTAGGGGCCCCTCCCGGTGCGGGCTGGAGCTGGAGGTGACGTGTGCGGCTTGGGAGGACCCAGAGACTAGCACCCCCACTTCTTCCCTGTGCCTCCAGCAATACTACATACTCCTGATCCTCACGGATGGTGTGGTAACTGACATGTCAGACACTCGAGAGGCCATTGTCCGCGCCTCCCATCTGCCCATGTCCGTCATCATCGTTGGGGTGGGCAATGCTGACTTCACTGATATGCAGATCCTAGACGGCGATGATGGAGTCCTGCGTTCCCCACGCGGGGAGCCCGCGCTCCGTGACATCGTCCAGTTTGTGCCCTTCCGTGAACTCAAGAACGTGAGTGCCTGGGAGGGGGGTGGCACGGAGGGTTGGGCCCTGGCGGTGATACCCGCTGCTCCATGCCTACGTGGCTTTCCTGCTCAGAATGTGGCCCCATTCTGTGTGTGTGTCCAGCCAAAGAGCAGCCCCTAGGGATGGTTCCCTAGTCAGTCTTTTTTCTCCAGCCTGATCAGCGGTGAACTTCTGACCATGATATCTATGACACCAGGTGGGGGGATTCCTGTGGACCCAGCACACAGCTCCCCATGGTCACTCCACAGTAAACACATCACATGGATTCTCTCACACATGCACAGTTCATGAGGGTTGATACCTGGCCCCACTTCGCCTTCAGTGCGTGCCATTTCCTGTTGTGCCGGGAGAGATGAAAGGGCTGGGTGGGGACCCCAGCACAGACGTACCGGGGACAGAGTGGGCACCTCCATCAGCTCTTGCTATAACAGTGAGGGGCTTGGTGGTTGCATTTTCAGTCTGTGTCTTTAGCGGAAGCTCAGCTGACTGCCAAGTCACGTGTCCCTTAAGTGGATTTGAGTCCTGGGACTATGACCCAGATAGGGGGATGAGGCTATAGAAGGCCCTCAGATGTAACCATCTTGTCTCTGTACCCAGGCGTCCCCTGCAGCACTGGCCAAGTGTGTGTTGGCCGAGGTGCCCAAGCAGGTGGTTGAGTATTACAGCCACAAGGAACTGCCTCCACGCAGCCTTGGTGCCCAACCTGGAGGGGCTGGTCCCAGCTCAGCACCATGAGGATGCCAGGCGAGGGGGCCCTGAGCAACAAGTCCTCCTGCAGCACCCCCAGAAGCTTATCACCTAGCCCAGGCCCCAGCCCTACTCCTGTGTTCTGCTGGTCTGGGCCGGTGGCCTACTCCCCGAGATGAAGAAATCCAGGCCTCATGGAGTGACAGGAATCAGCAGCTCCCCCATGCCTGCACCTCCTCTGCACCCAACAGGCATGGAGCAGGGTATGCTGAGAGAACTGGAGGGGCCCTGACAGCTCAGCTGTGGAGTGCCTCCCTGGGTGAAGGGGTGGTGTTGTTTGATTCTGCGGGGAGAGGCAGTACCCCAACCCTTGAGGACACCTCGGCCTAGGCACGCTGTCCCATAGGTTTCTCTGTCCTGTCTGGCGTCACCCCCACCTGTGCCCACACGTGAGACCCTGGGGCCTGCAGGGTCTGCGGGAGGTGGCTTTGGGTCTAATAAAGTATCCCTTTATCCTCACATCCTTGTGCCTTTCTTGCTTCAGGGGATCTGGTGTGAATGTCCCTAGAACCAGGCTCATCAGGTCACCCACAACAGTAAGGATTGTGGGCCTGGTCTTTAGGTCCCCTCAGCCAATATCTGCTAATGTGTCAGCAGTCCTGAGTGACTTTGGCTGGCACTCAGGATTCACCATGTGCCACAAGCTGTCGGCTGAGGGCAGCTTCCACCTGTCTGAGTGGGGGTGGATTTCTAATTGAGATTTCCTCTCAATTATCTTATCTGAGAAAAACAAATTGTCCCAATCCTGAATCAGACCCACCCACCTATCAATCTATCTATCCACTCTAGGGTTTATTTTTAGCTACTGATTCATCTCCCGTTAAGCCCAGATAATAGGCATCACCATGGTAACCTGGCTACGATTCCGGAAGGGCCGGTGGATTTTGGTCTCTTTGGGGACAGAGAGGACACCAGAGGAATATACTATCCATGGGTATATGGGGAGGTAGAGCCCCGGCAGGGTGAGAGGCTGTGGGCCCAGGGTGTTACCCCAGGTCAGACCCTGACCCCACAGTGCAAGAGCCCAGCAGTTCCTGGAAATCTTGCTTGAGTTCTTCGGTGAAGCCAACGGGCCTGGGATCCTAGCAGCAGCAGGTGGTGGAGAAGGGGCGTGGTTTATGCACGTAGGAGAGTCAGTGCAGTGGGCTTCGGAGAGCTGCGGGCCAGAGAGATGAGGAAGGAACGGTCCTTCCAAGAGTCGGTCCTTTCATAGAAGTATCAGCTCTCATATCACAAAGCAAGAAGGAGCTGAGTTTCTGTCAGCACTTTCGGAACCTGGCCCAGAAACGTGTCCCAGGCTCTCACTTCACAAAGAAATCAAGGCTCAGACCAGTGGAGGGACTTGCCTGCGTCAGACACGGATGACGGCGGGGCCAGGGCATCCTTGCTTCGCAAAGTTCCTGTTTTCACCCCTTTTGCTACATCAAAGTGTGTGCCATTTGGTGTTTGGAATCCAGAGGAGCTTGTGTGAACTGAACCCCTGACGAGGCAGCCAGAATGTGTTCCCAGGTATTCAGAACCTTCCTCACTCTTGAGCATACCACGTGGGAATGACTCTAGGGCCTCGGGTGAAGAGTTTCCAAGTTGGCTGGACTAAGGGTCCTAGAGTGGCCGAGAGCCCCACAGCCTGCCCCCTGGGACCTGCCCTGGAGGTAGACTCCGGCATGCTGTGGGATCCCCCTGCTCTTCTGCAAGCTGGGAGGCATCTGCTGGTCCAGCTGCCTGGCTCCAGCTTCTAACGCCTGTGGATTTGTATCAGTATTTGGCCTGAGATAATGCCTCTCCATCTGAGGAGGTCTGATCCTTGCTCCTTGTCTGCCATAGATGAGTAAGGCTGCTTAACAAGGCTTTGAGTTTATTCCACTGAGAGGTGGGCTTATATTCTCTTTCCGAACTTGGTTAGACTTGGGGGTCCAATGTAACTTCCATAGCTAAGCCATAAAAATGCTAAATGCTAAGTGGTCCCTCCCAGTATGGCTACATAGTAAGGCCCTGTCTGAAAAACAAAACAAATGCTGGGTGGTGGTGGTGCATGCCATTAATCCCAGTAGAGGCAGGCAGATCTCTGTGAGTTCAAGGCCAGCCTGGTCTACAGAGTGAGTTCCAGAACAGAGCTACACAAGAAACCTGTCTCAAATACTCCCCCACCACCACAAAGACCAAGTACTGTCCTGCTCAATAAAGATGTTAGCCCTCAGGGGCCACCACGCCAGGAACAGCCCATGGCCTGCGTCATAAGCCCCACGCCCCAGTGGGCTCCCATCCTGCAGTGACTACACAGCTAAAAGGGTAAAAGTACCTCGGAGGGGCCTCGGTCCCCCTCTCCCAGCCAGCTAAGACTCAGCCTTGGCTGACGTCACTGATAACAGAGGAAAGACATGAAGCAGAGCCACACAGCTGGGCAGGCAAGACGCCTGTCTTACAGAACTGATTGAGAGGATCCATGTTCCTTATGCTCTGAGCACCATGCTTCAGCTTGACCTGTCCTGCCCTCTGACACATGGATATGATCATATAAAGTAGGAGCCCGCATGTGTGGCAGTCAGCCTGGTAGGGGGTACCACTTTCTTCATCTGAAGGAACAGCTAGCCAGAGTTTCAGCCTTTTTGTTCTAAATGTGCTCCCACCTCAGTCTGTCCCCTCCTATAGGGGGGCTCTGTAGGGCCTCAGAGGCCAAGCCAAGCTCTGCTTTGCTGGATTACGGCCCATTCTCCTCCTTCCCCGAGCCAGGCTAGGCGGGATGGAGGGGGTGGGAAGGACTAGCCCCATCAAGGCTGTTCTTTCTCCTGCTGCTGAGAGGAAGTGCGGGCAGGAACCTGTGACTAAGTGCCTGTAATTGGTGTGGGGGCTGCGGAACTGTCAGACAAGCCCCACGCAGTCCGGCCAATCACGTGAGAGCTGTGAGTGAAGCCGGTCCCTGCTCCGCTGCCACCTGCCCCTCGCCTGTCCTTTGGCTGGTAGACACCCCTCACTGGTGGGCAATCCGCTGGCCCTGGGGGTGTGTCCTCCCCCCACCTCTTCTCCCTTCTTTTCCCCTCCTCCACTCGCCAGATCTCAGCCGCCTGCACACGGTGGGGTATTCCTCCCTTCCCAGTACTCTCTAAGTAAGGGAGTTTAAGCTTTTGCTTAAACATCACCGTGCTGAATTCTCACAACAGCTCCACGTGATGGCCCTACTGTGAGTGCATTTCATGGAAGGGGGAGCTGAATTCAGAGAAGTGAAGCAATTTAGCCAAAAACACACAGCAGAATCTTGAGATGGGCCTTCCATGTAGACTCCCAGGCTGCAAAGCCCAGAGTCTTGGTTATGTGTGTGTAGGCGTGTGTCTGTGTGCATGTAAATATGTGCATGTGTGTGTTGTTTTACTCTGTGTCTGAGTGCGCGTGTGTGCACTTGGGAAGGGCCTCAGTCTTCAGTTGCTTTACTGTTGAAACCTCTTTGCAAGTCTCTCCCAGCCACACTTGGGTTGGTCTCCTCTGAGGGGTTTTGTCCCAACAGAAGCATCCAGATACAGAGCGCAGCGTGTTATTTGCGGGGTCTAGGTGAAGCTTGCATCTCTTTTGACTAGGTGTGTCAACTGACTCCTGTTTGCAGATGGGCACTGGGATTCAAAGGCCAGTGCAAGAGAGAGCTATGCCCTCAACACACAGATGAAAACTGGGGTGTTAGTTGAGTGTGTGGAGTTTGCCATGGGTAACCGCAACCCCAGAAGGTTCCATTTTACAACTAAAGGCAGACTCTTAGCCAGAGAGGTAGGGTAAGCGGTCAGCAGTTTGGGGCTCTAGGAGTTACACTACCTTTTAGGCTGGCTGGCTATGCTAAGGGGTGGGGAACTGATGACCAGGAGCTAATAGACTAAATCCTCCTAGAGCCTCTATGTTGAACATAATGTCCCTGAGAAACAGCCCTGGGATAGGGAAAAGGAGGAAATGGCCCCCGTCCCTTGCTCTGAGCTCCATGTTTGAGGGCATCTATTTCAGCAACCGAGATGAGACCCAGCGACGTGATCCTAAGACAACCCCAGAGTCAGCCAGCCTCTTCTCAGTGCCACTTTCTCAGCCAGTGCCACAACTGTGACCCTGGTCAGGCCTGAGGCATAGACCTCAAGGCAACCCTTGGTGAGATTTCAGGCTGATAGATCCCAAAGAAGCTCTCACTCATCATGTGAGAGGGAAATGGGGATGTGTTGGTCTCTTTCTGGCTTATGCAATTTCTCTTTCCTCCCAAGATCATGAGTAGTCCAGGCTCCTGCCACCCAAAGGAGAGTCTGACACAAGGTCAGTGTGTCTTTTAAGACTCCATCTCCATTCCCAGTTCCAATCTATATTACCAAGACAATCTACCCTTACTGGCTCATCCTAAGTCCCTGCTGGACCCATCCAAAAAGGTCATGGGTCCATCCTGGACCACTAGCTATGGCTGTGGCCCGAGGCAAGTGTCTGTGCCTTTCTGTGGTCCTGGAGCACCTCCTGATGCTGCCACCTCCCTAACTGATCACAAGGTGCACCAACTGTTGTGTTGGGCTTTGAACCTTATGTGGATGGAACCATGGTGCATGCGTCTCTTTTCTCACGGCCCTGTAGGGTTCAGTATACGTGTCACTCACTTGACTGTGGGCAAGTTCCTCTTTCACTGCATCTGTACCTTCTCTAACCACTGAAGATGCTCTGGACATTCCTAAACTCAGTGTTACCAGGCTGACCCGCTGGCCAGAGGGTGAACACAGTTCATTCAGGAGAGGCACCCTTCTAGGGACAGACCTCATCCAGAACACTTGCTGACCTCTGTGTTTTCATCTCGGCCTTTCTGGGCACATGGCAAATCCTGGGGCTTGACCTGCATTTCTTTCTCTGCTGCTGAGACACAGTGCTTACAGGCCACTGGGGCCTCATGGGTTTTTGTTGTTGTTTTAAGACAAGGTCTCACCATGTAGCATTGGGGGGCCTGGAACTCTCTATGTAGACCAAACTGATCTTGAACTCCCGGAGACCCATCTGCTTTTGTCTCCCAAGTACTAGGATTAAAGATGTGCCCCACTACGTTGGGGTGTTAGTTTTGTTTTGAGTCAGAGTCCTATTTATCTAGGCCACTAGTAATGCAGCCAAAGATGACCTGTGACTTCTGATTCTCCTGTCTCCACCTCCCAAGTGTTGGGATTACAGGCTTGGACCATCATGTTAGGTTTCATGAGTGCTGAAGATCAAATCCAGGGCTTGGTGCACACTAGGCAAGCATCTCACCAACTGAACCACATCCCCAGCTCCTGGTATCTTTTTGGAAAAATCACTTGTCATAGGAACTCCCATGCTGGGGACACATCAGAAGGTCCAAAGTCAAAGCCAACAGTGCCATGTTTGTGACCATTATAAATGGCATCTATAAGGAAGTCTGGGGACCTCTCTTGGCTGTGGTCATTCAATTATCCTTTGAGTATGAGTACTTGGGTTGCTACGAGCAACCTGGCAGCCAGGACAGACCCTTCATTGGAGCTCTCATGTAGTTATCTTTTTTTTTTTTTTTTTTCCTCTGCCTCCTTAGTACTGGGACTAAAGGCAAGCACTCCCCATGCCCAGCTTCATGTAATTATCTTTTTTTTTTCTTTTGAGACAAGGTTTCTCTGTGTAGTTTTGGAGCCTGTCCTGGAACTCACTCTATGGATCAGGCTGGCCTCGAACGCCTGGCTCTGCCTCCTGAATGCTGGGATTAAAGGCGTGTGCCACCACTGCCCAGCTCATGTAGTTATCTTAATTATTAGGCTGCAGAGATCCTGCTCAAGGTGAGTGGGGGTATCTCTGCTATACCTTTCTGCTCGCTCTAACCTCTCTGTAAAGGGCTCTTCGGGACGCTGGGGAGACAGCTGGGTTGGTAAAGTGCCTGCTGCAGCAGCATGAGGAATGTAGCTTGGATCTCTGGAACTTGCATAAAAAGCCAGGTGTACTTGTATGCATTTGTAATTGCAGCACTGGTGGAGAGACCGACAGAACCTGGCCATGGAACTCCAGGTTTAGCGAGAGACCCTGTCTCAAAAAATAAAGTGGAAAAGCTAAGACATGGCTTAGCAGTTAAGAGCACTTGCTGCTCTTCCAGAGGACCCAAGTTCAGTTCCTGGCACCCAAGTTAGGCAGCTCATAACTGCCTGCAACCCCAGCTCCAGGGGATCGGACACCCTTTTCTGGCTTTCACAAGCACTGACACACACATATATACACATAAATAATAAACAAATAAAACATTTTTTAAAAAGCTTACCTTAAAAAAAAGTGGAGACTAGTTAAGACACCTGATGTTAACCTCCGGTTTCCATAGGCATGGACATAATAATGCATATGGACTTATGCGCATATGTGCACAACACACATAAACACATGCAAAGGGCTCTGTGGTATGTGACATGCAGGGTTGTATCAGAGAAATCAGGAGTGGAGTGGACCGGTGGGATTCAGGTTATGTGAGGCTCTAGGATGAGGTGCAGACCATGGGAGCAGGAGAGAGCCACAGGTATAACAGGGCCCCAGACCTTAGCACAACTGACTCCATGATGGAAGTACCCTTCGGGCCACAAGGCTCAGCACACAGACAGCACCACCTGCCAAAACTAAAATGAAGGCTTAATCCATCAAACCCATAGTTCTGGGAAAGTCTCTAAATGTACTAACCTTGCCTTTTGGCTTCTGTAGTTCTGCTTCTGGCTAACTGTTCTCATTAACTGAAGTATGTCAACCCAGAACGTGGTTTGTGTGCTTAAAAGCTCACCCTGAGAAAGGCTCAGTGCTACACTGGGATCCTGAACAACCCGTGTAGTCTCTGGCTGGCTAATAAAGACTTTCTGTTGGCTAAAATCTGTGTTCTAACAGTCTTCTCTGGTGAACACCACACAGCACAGGGTGAGAGAAATGTTAGCTCTGGAGATACAGAGATATGTTGCTATTCAAACCCAGGAACTTTTTGTTGCTGATGTTGTTTTTTAAAGATTTATTTATTTATTTATTTTGTGTGTATGAGTGTTCTGTCTGTATGTATGCCTGAAAGCCAGAAGAGGGCATCAGATCCCACCACAGATGATGGCTGTGAGTCACCATGTGGTTGCTGGAAATTGTGGTTGCTGGGAATTGAACTCAGGACCTCTGGAAGAGCAGCTAGTGCTCTTAAGTGTTGAGCCATCTCTCCAGCCCCTCCCTCTTGTTTTGTTTTTGGAGACAGGATATCACTATGTGTCTGGTCTGGAACTCACTATGTAGACCTGGCTGGCCTTGAACTCACAGCAGATCCATCTGCCTCTGCTTCCTGAATGCTGGGATTAAAGGCGTGTGACACATCGCCCAGAAGTTGTAGGATTCCTGCTTAGCATGTGTGAATCCCTGGCTTCAGTCTGCAGCGCTGTCAGTCAGTCCTGTCCTCCTCGTCAGGCAGTCCCAGTCTTGTGTGCCCACTGCCCCACCCTCGGGCTCCTCTCACCCATGGACATTGGAACCTAGTCATTCTGGCCGCTTAGCTGGACTGGAAAGCCTCATGAGGATCTGCGTCTAAGTTTCATCCAAGAAGGTTTGTTCCTTCTCTGCCTCTCCCAGGGCAGGCTCCATGTTGCCTCTGCATTTCATTTCCAGGGTACCCTCCTTCCCAACTCTCTTGGTGGCTCCTGGCCTGGGACAGGCAAGCTGGACTTGGCTTTTGACACCAAGACTCTGAGGGGGACAGCTGGCCAGTCACATTACTCACAGCAACCTGCCTCACACTTGGTCCCTCCCTGCTTGTAGACTGTGGCTGGGGTTGAGCACCGGACATAAGTGCCACCATGTCCAGGATGTAGATTCTTGGCATCTGGATGCCTTAGTGTTCCATACTGGGACAGGCAAAAGGGTGTAGCTTTCAGCTCTGCACTTGGACCCTGACTCAGTCTCATGTGGCCTCCAGCAGGAAAAGAACATCCTCATGTTGCCCTGTCCTGTTGGAAAACAGGGACCCTTTGCAATAGCTGAGCCAGGGCCAAGGGTCTAGAGAGGGTTGGCCTCATTGCAGTGTGTGAGCAGACAGCTGGTAGAACGGGCTCTAAATGGAAACAGGCCTGAGCTCTGCATCAGCCTGTACTGGAGCCAGCTACTTGGATCAAGGCGCTCCTTGGCTTTAGGCCAGGACTAGCTTTTGTCATATTGCCATCAGAGTATTCCATGGAACGCAGGCAGATGGGCAGCACACAGGCATGGGGAGGACTAGAAGGGATTTTGCTGGCTCCACTTGAGCCTGGTTATGTCCGGAGCTGCCAACCCTTCTTCCCAGAGCAGAAGCTTGCCGCTGTGGACATGTGGCTGGGATGGCAGACATCCTGATAGGCAGCCCACATCCTATGGGAGCCCCAGTGAGTGGGCAGAGACCTTTCCCATTACTTGGCCTGATTAGTGTTTGTTCCCAATACTTACTTTGACTTCTCTGGTCTAGATTTGGTCTCCTAGGGAACCCCACAAACACGTACTGTTTTCTACATCTTTATACTCTTGCCCATTGGAAGAATGATCTTGGGGTGTAAGGTCTAGGGATGTCACATCTGGAGGTCCTAAAGAAAACTTTGGGATGGCAGCCCAGTCAAGGGCTAAGTTCTAGAGAAAAAAGAGGGTCCTGGGGGTGTTTATCTCCCTTCTCCCTCAAGTCCCAGGGTAAAGGGTATAAAGTATATAGGCCGAGGCTGGAGCTGGGACAGAGTCTGCACAGTGTGGACCTGGGCTTTTATTGTTAGACCAGGGGCATAGCACAGTAGGAGGACAGGAGGACAGAAGGACAGGCACATGGGGATAGGCCAGATGGGTCAGAAGGGTCAGTCCATAGTCCAGGGGAGGCAGAGGCCAGAGTTACCCATCTTGGACTGGTAGACAGTGTTGAACTTTTCATCCAGCTCAGGAGTAAAGTGTTCCCTCCAGTCCCCAACAACACCTGGGGGAGGAAGGACAGAGGGCATGAGTCAGCCAGGGAGATGTCAAGGCTATACCACAAGCCAACCCCTGAGAGACTGGCCAGTTTCTCCAGCCCCACACTCTGAATTACGTCCTGTAGGAGGCATCTGCACCTCCCACCTGATACCTGGGAACATGACTTGATTTGGAAGTAGGTTAAGAAGTGACAAGAGTGGCCTAACCTAGTGACTGGTGTCATCATCGAGTGTGGGAGCAGAGTCTAAAGTGATGCAACCAGGAACTGGGGACACTGGAGCCGTAGGAGTGAAAGAAGCAGGAAGGAAGTGTGGCCCAAGAATACCTTCTTCTGGCCTCCAGAGCTGTGTGAGAACCCCTAGTCTGCATGCTCTGGATGGCAGCCACGGGATGTGGTCATGAGCACCCATGACTGCCCCATCCTGAAACCACATTTAGCTGGGGGCTGGAAGCTAGGCCTGGGTTCACCTACCCTTAAGACCTGTCCTAAGGATACGTCTTGTTGGAGACTTTGAGGAAAGTCCTAATTCTTCTGACTATTCATAAAGGCAAGAGGTCCTGGTGCTCCCAGGGATCTTATCAGGGACAATAGCAAGGTATACTCTTAGTTGCCATGGGGACCCCACAGGCCCCTCCCCTTTTCTACATCCAAGCATCTCTTCAGAATTGGTTGGGCGGGGCCGAACTCAGGCAATGCTAGAACATGTTGCCCATGAGAATGGTGAAGGTCAGTTTCTTTTGGAAGAGTTGGCAGAAATGGAGTTGGGGCACTTTCTGAGAGGTATTCAGAAAGTTGGGTGGCTCTGGGAAGAGAGGTCTGAGACAGAGCTGTAGCCTGGGGCCAAAAGGAAACCTCTGGGAAGGCACTGCCATCAGAGAATGGCATGAGGCAGGGACTGTCCTCAGCTTCACACTAATAGGCCAGGCAAGAAGGTATGGGAGGCAAGTAGACGGGGTAGGCTTGGGGGGCTGTAATCAGATACAAAAAAAGGGAGGTGAAGCATAGTGGTGCACACCTTTAATTCCTGCTCTCAGAAGCATAAGCATAAGGATCTCTGTGGGTTCAAGGCCAGCCTGGTCTACAGAGCAAGCTCCAGGACAGCCAGAACTACAGAGAGACTCTGTCTTAAAAATAAAACAAACAAAAGATGAGGGTTGACTGGTCCCAGGATAGGCCCTGGGCATTTGAATGGAGGCCTACCTTTCCTCAGGAACTTGCCCTGGCTCTGGTCTATGATCTCCTTGGACAAAAGGCTGTAGTTGACCATGTTGCTCTGACTCATGAAGGAGAAGCTGCAGTGTTCCAGTACGACATCCTCCTCTTCTGGTCCCAGGGGGTGCCCCAGGAATTCACTTAACTTCTGGATGGTACGGCGAGGTTCCTGGACCCAGAAAGACCCAGAGGAATGGATATATATTTAAGACATTAAAATAATACAGTAGGGACTAGAGAAATAATTTAATGGTTAAGGAAGAGTACATATTGCTCTTGGGTCTTTTGACCCAAGTTCAGTTTCCAGCACCCACATTGACCAGCTCATAGCTGCCTCTAACTGTAGCTCCAAGGGATCCAATGCAGAAATATCCACATAGACACATACATACACATATTTAGACATAAAAGTAATAAGCTGAGCATAGTGACTCATGTTAATCCCAGCACTTGGCAGGCAGAATCAGGTGGATCTCTGTGAGTTCAAGGCCAGACTGGTCTACAGCATGAGTTCCAAGACAGTCAGAGTTACATAGAGGGACACTGTATTTGTACAGACACTTGTAATTGTACAAGTAATTAAAAGTGTGAACAACCATACTCAATTCAGTATTATCTGTTAAAGGAAGTAGCTGGAAACAGCATAAAATCCAACCACAAAAGGAATTTATTTCAGCTATGTCTATACCACAGAATAAGAACGCATGGGTGGGGGCTAGAGAGATGTTTCAGCAGTAAAGAGCACTTGCTGTTTTTGTGGAGGAACCAGGTTCAATTCCCAGTACTCCACAGTAATTCACAACTGTCTATAACTCCAGTTTTAGGAGATCTGACACCTTCTTCTGACCTCTGAGGACACCAGGCATGTATGTGGTATATAGACACACATGTGTGCAAAATATTTACACACATTAAAAAATAAAATAAATAAATCTAAAGAAAATTTTTAAAAAAGAGAATACATCGGGAGCTGGGTATGGTGGTGCACATTGTCTTTAATCCCTCCATGGGAGAGGCAGAGGCAAGTGGATCTCTGTGAATTCAAGGCTAGCCTGCTACACAGCAAGTTCTAGGTCAGCAAAGACTACACGGAGCAACCCTGCCTCAAAAAACTAACTAACTAACTCACTAACTAACTAACTATATGTACATGAATGTACACACACACACACACACACACACACACACACACACACACACACACACGCACACACACACGCACACGCACACGCACATGGGCACGCATGCTTTGGATGGCAGAGCTGGAGAGGTAGAGTTGTTAAAGCCAATTTTGGAGCCTAGAGGATTGTGGGTGGGTCCCCACCATCAGACTCTGAACTTGTTACGCTGGTGAATTTCGGTTTTGCTTTGATTTCTTTGTGACTGTGCCTCAATTTCTTCCTCTTAGGGTAAGAAAGTATTTAACTTATTTTTGGAATTTATAGGAGCCTGTAGTTGAGAGACTCTGGATATTTTAGAGATGCTTTGAACTTTGAAAGAGATTTTTGGATGTTTTAAAGAGACTGAACTTTTAAAGTGACTTTTTTTTTTTTTTTTCAAGACAGGATTTCTCTGCAAAGCCCTGGCTGTCCTGGAACTCACTCTGTAGACCAGACTGGCCTTGAACTCACAGAGATCCGCCTGCTTGTGCCTTCCAAGTGCTGGGATTAAAGGTGTGTGCCACCACCGCCTGGCTTAAAGTGAATTTTTAAAGACGGTAGGACTTTTAAGATGGAATGTAGATCTACCCACTGGCACCGGGCTCCACAACTCTGCATTTTGATTGGTTGTGGTTTTCTGTAATAGTGTCCAGCTGTCGTAAAGAGAAGTTTCCTTGATGAGGGGTGAAGACTACACTTATCAGTGGGTCTAAGAAGAATACATACAAGTAGCATTATTTGGAGCGAGAAGGTTGTATCTAGGAGTATGTATACATGCAGTGACAATGGAGGAAAAGGCCACGAATCTGAAGAAGAACAAAGGGAGGGCTATATGGGGAGAGGGATTTGAATGGAGGAAAAGGAAGGGAGAAATGTTGTAATTATATTATAATCTAATAAAAGCACAAAAACTTATTCTTCAAAATTTTTTTTTAAAAAGGCCAGATAGTGGTGGTACCTTTAATCCCAGCACTTGGAGGCAGAGGCAGGCAGATCTCTGAGTCTGAGGCCAGCTTAGTCTACAGATTGAGTTCCAGGACAGCCAGGCCTACACAGAGAAACCCTGTCTTGAGAAACAAAACAAACAAACAAATAAATAAATGGAATGTTTTCTATTGTGATATTGCTATTAATATGAGATGTTTTGGATGCATAAGAAAGTAAAGGTTATTGTTTAATAGTGTTGTGTTGGTATGTCAAGTTAGCTAGGGGTCCATTGTCCTTATGGCCTCTGTTAACAGATGCAAACCTCGGCACAGCTGGGAAGAGGAACTCTTGAGGAAATTCCTTCATAAGACTGGCTGCAGGCAAAGCAAAGGAGTCTTTTCTTGATTAATGGTTGATGTGGGAGAGCCCAGCTCACCGTGGGACACACAGAAATTAAAGCCCAGAGAGACACAACAGGGGACTCCAGGATGTCTGGTCTCTGCCCCTGTCAGCTGCTGAGACCAAGTAGTGTCCAACTAGGCCCACACCACCAATTGCAAAGGACTAGAAACAGGGTATAAAAATCTTGAAAACTGAAACCTCAAGTATTAATTTATATCTTTGTGTTTAGGACACGTATTTGGCACTCAGAGATATCATATCTTTAAAGAATTTGATCAAAAACAAAAAGCTTTGAAAATTGAGCTTTACTTTTTGTAGCAAAACTCATTCAGATGGAAAAGCCTGAACCTCTACTGATGTGAATCTATTCATGATGTGAATCTATTCGTCTTTGTTCCTCTTGTTTTAATGTCTTGAGGCCAAACCAACCTCGTCTGCTGGGGGCAAATGTGTACAGTTTCTAAGACCCAACAGATCTTGGATTCCCAAAAATCCCTAAGCACACACAGCGCCAACAGCTGCAGCCAGAGCTGCAGGCTTCTGAAAGGTCAGCCTTGTGGATATAATTTAAAACAGCCTGCAAAGAAGTGGATTTCATCTTGTTATTCTGAGTGAAAATCTTGCTGTTTACACATAATATTGGAACAGCTCAGAGAACTCAAGGTTCTCCAGCATCACGCATCGAATTTGCTGGCTGTGCCAGGGTGGGCTGAGTAATCAGAAGGCCTGTCTGTTCCATTAGAAAGTGCAGGGGCTGAAAGGAGGAGCAAATGAGAGGATGTATTCATGCACCAAAACCGCTTCTCGGAGCTTATCTGAATTTCCGAATGCTGTCAAATATGAATCAAAGATTACTTGGATGAATAAACACAAAAATAACATCAAGAGCCTGAATGTATAACTTAAGGCACATGGGGCGGGGAATCAAAGAGGGGTCAGTTCTCTCCTTCCACCATATGGGTTCCAGGGATCAAGGCAGTCCAACAAAGGCCTTTATCCCGAGTCGTGTGTGTGTGTGTGTGTGTGTGTGTGTGTGTGTGTGTGTGTGTGCAGAGGCAAGAGGAAAATCTCAGGTGCCATTTCTTAGAGAAGTCCATCTTGTTTTTTGAGAAAATGTCTGTCTGTCACTGACTTTCAACTCACCGAGCAGACCAGGCTGGCCAGCCAGCAAGCCGCAGGCATGTGCTTGTCTCTGTCTCTCAGTGTGTTTCATCAAGCTGGCTTTTTGATGTGGGTTCTGGGGATCAGACTCAAGTCCTCATACATGTTCCATGAGCACTTGACTGGCTTAGCTATTTCTCCAGCCCCACAATCTTAAAATTATAAACGTACATTAAAAATTCTTGAAACTCAGGCTGGAGAGATGGCTCCGCCATTAAGAGCACCCACTGCTCTTGCAGAGGACCCGGGTTCAATTCCCAGCAACCTTGTGGTGGCTACAACTATCCATAATACCAGCTCCAGGAGATCCAATGTCCTCTTTTGACTTCCTTGGGCACCAGACACACACAGACATACATGTAGATAAACACTCATACACATAAGATAAAAGAAAAAGAAAAATTGCTTGAATCTCCAACCAACAAGACTCACAATGGTTGTTACTTTAGGAAAGCTGGAGGCAAGAGATGTCTGAACCAGGAGCAGCTAGAGACTCTGAAAGCACCAATATCGTTGGCAGTCCTGTCTTAGGAAAACAAGCTTCACAGAATGTTCTGGAAGAGCTGGGGACACTGGGGCTTTGACTGAGGAGGACTTGGCTTAGGTGGCCTGTTGGATATGTGGAAGGGGTGCCCACCTGATGCAGCTCCTCATAGGTGACAAAAAGCAGATTTAGGTCCTTCTGGAGTCCCAGCCACCCCTTCACATGGTCAAACCAGGAGCCGAAGAAGCCTGAGGAAGGAGGAAACAGAAGAGGAGCTGCAGTCCCAGCTGCACGTGGCTGGGGCCCAGGAGGGGCAGACCTCAGAGGGGCTAGAACAAAGACGCAAAGCTGCCCACCAGCTTCGTGACAAGGAGGAGGCTCTGTGAGCCCCCCCCTTCAGTCCTGGAGACCCACCTGTGCCCTCGAGAAACTCATCCACAAAATCCTCAAAGGAGCTGGGGTTGGGCAGGAAGCCGGCTATTCGGTGAAAGTGATAGAAGGAAACCAGAGCGTCCTTGGGGTTCCGGGCCATGTACACCACCTGGTGGACAGAGTCCTGAATCTCAGCGCTCTGAGGTTCAAGACTTCCCCAGTTGCTGTGACCTCAAGTAGCTGAGCCCTGGACCCCAGCTCCAGGCTAGAAGTGTGGGTGGGAAGAGTTGCACAATGCTGGCCTCCTGGACCCCCCCAAAATGGTAGTGGTGAGTGGACCCCAGGCATGGGCCAGACCTGGTCACTGAGCAGCAGTCGGTAGAGTCCTGCATGGCTAGTGAGTGGGTAGCCCCCGGGGCAGGTTTTGGTTTCTTTATTATTACATAAGATTTTTTATTTTGTAGGGAGCATTGTTATTCATTCTCTCAGGTTGCAGGCAGCTGATGGCCACCATCACCCCACAGGATAAGTAGGCCTTGCCTATCAAAGTTCTACCAATCTCCAGGTCGCCTGGACACTGCCAGGAGGCCTGGCATTGGACTTGTGTCTGTGAGGTCTGCTTGAGTTTCTTCGGCTCCTCCCTACCAAGGTAGGAAGGCATCTCTCTTCCCCAGAGCCAACCACTAGTCAGGATGGATGACTCTGACATTCAATGGATGACACCTGGACAATGAACCTGCCTGACCTACCCTCCTCCTCCCTCTGGCTTGGCTACACTGCTGGCCCGGTAGAGGCTTCCTGCAGTATAGACCCTGAGTCAACTCCAGACTAGGTCTGATCCTGCTGTGGTTTCTACCCTCCCACTCACCATGTTCTTCACCCCAAGACTTGAAGGCGAAGCCAAGTCCTTTGGACCCCCAAAGCCTGACTCCATCTTGGCTCTTGTGAAATGCTGAGGAGCGCGAAGGCACCTGTTTCCTACCTTGGCTTTGGACTTCATCAGAGCTGGTGCCAGGGCTTTGGCATGCAGGTGGGAGGTGAGCAGCCGAGGCCAGGAGCTGTTGAGCTTGGGAAGGAGGCTGCTGAAGGAGGTCTGCTCTATCCAAGGCATGCGGGCCCAGTTGGGGAGGTGGTGGATAGGCCACAAATGGCCCCCACAGAAGATCAGACTCAGTACCTGCTGCATCCATGTGGTTCCTGTAGGACAAGGGGTAGGAGTCGGGGTGGGGCAGGTGATGGGGGTGGCTACTTCTACCTAAGATATTCCACACTTTCTCTCCCCCCCCCAGAGTAAAAGATCAGTTAGGTGCATTTTGTTTTTGTTTTTCTGAGACAGGGTTTCTCTGTGTAGCTTTGTGCCGTACCTGGATCTCACTCAGTAGACCAGGCTGGCCTCGAACTCACAGAGATCCGCCTGGCTCTGCTTCCCAAGTGCTGCGATTAAAGGAGTGTGCCACCACCGCCGGGCAATTAGGTGCATTATTAATAGCGGAAACAGGATGGTGAGGCTTCTGAAGCTAGCCTAGTCCTCTACTCTCACTGTTCTACCTTCCACAGAACACAGACCCCCAAACCTGGCCAGCGGACTGCTCTGCCACTCTAGGACATGTTCCTTATTGCTATTTGAGACTTTAATCAATATGTTATTTGTTTTTTGAGACAGAGTATCTCTACATAGCCCTAGCTGTCCTGGTACTCACCATGTAGACCAGGCTGGCTTTGAACTCACAGAGATCCACCTCTGCCTCCTGAGTGCTGGGATTAAAGGCGTGTGCCTTCAGTATAGCTTTTATCATCTGTATTTCTGCTAATATTCTGTACATGAACACTTAGGAGTTTTCTAGTCCCTCTCCTCAGCCACACTCATAACTTCAATTTAGGGGTTTTCTAAAGAGCTTTGGCTTTCTTCCCCTCTGTCTTCTCCCTTTCTCGGGGCCCTACGGGTGGAATCCAGTACTATGTGTAAGTTAAGCAAGTACTCTACCACTGCAAACTCCCGCCCCTTCCTCTTTACTTGGTAAGCTTTCACCACAGAATCGCCTGCTTGTGGCAATGTAGGCTTTTTCTAGCATGCACCTAAAATCTCTTCCACGCATCCCTCTTTTTTTTTTTTTTTTTTTTTTTTTAGCTGTTTGTTATATATAGTAGAACCCTAGTTTTTAGTATCAGTTCTACCTTACAGCCCTAGCCTGTGACTAAAAAGCACACTGGGGGTTGGGTCTAGGCTCGATGGTAGGTCACTTGCCTAGCATCGTGAAGCCCTGGGCTTTGGTCCTTGTTCCATGGGAACAAAAAAGGAAAGAAAGAGAAAAGAAAAAAGTATGCTTTGGAAAAAGATCAGAGTCCTGGAACTGGAGAGACGGCCCAGTAGTTACGAGCACTGGCTGCTCTTCCAGAGAATGTGGATTTGATTCCCAGAACCCATGGAAGCTCTCAACTGTTTGTAACTCCAGTTCTCTGGGGGTGCGATAACCTCTTCTGGCCTCTGCAGGCACCAGGCATGCATCACAAGGTAAACTGCAGACAAAGCACCCACATACATAAAAAATCATAAATAAAACTTTTTTAATAATAATAATAATAATAATAATAATAATAATAATAATAAGAAGAAGAAGAAGAAGAAGAAGAAAATCCCTTGTCCTCATACACCCCACAGTAGCAACTTAGTGGTAAAACAGCAGAGAAAACTCTACTATAGCAGTGACAGAGACCAACAGGAAGGAATGTGTAAAAGCTATGTGGGAAGAGTGTTCCCGCCTCTGTGAAGATGTGGGGGTGGCCCGGGCAGATGGAGAATCCTCTGTCCTTAGACAGGATGTCTTGACAAAATAAACAGACCAGTTCTTCCATGTTAATCTGCAAATCAAACACAATTCCAATAAAAATACCCTCAGGTTTCTACAGAGTTAGACAAATTGGTGCGGGAATTACGCTGAAGAGAAACACATGGCACCCAGGCCTCAGAAGGCAAGTGATGCTCGGTGGGGAACAGCAGTGGCTTCTGCAGGAAGCCCGGTGATCGACACCGTGTGGTCAGTAAAGGAAAGTTCAGAGCTTTGGTCCAGTTCATCGCCTCCGGGTCAACAGAGTCGTTATTTGGCAAAACACAACACGAGATCTGTACTTCACACCACCCAGGAATAAGCCAAGTGTGGACATTGCAAACAAATGGGCAAATTGCTGTTTTGTTGTTGTTGTTGTTGTTTGTTTGGAGACAGGGTCTCATTATGTAGCTCTAGCTGTTCTGGAACTCACTATGTAGACCAGGCTGGCCTCAGACTCACAACTACCCACGTGCACCATCACACCCAGTGGTAAATTCCTTTATGGCGTTCGTACAGTGACTGTTTCTAAGTACAACACAAAATGCTATTGACCCAACTCAAGCTCAGGGGCAAGCAAGTGTAAGTCTAACAATACTTGGCTAGCCAGCACTACAGTTTGAATCCAGAATGTCTCTGAAAGGTCTATGTGTTAGAAGGAGGAGGGGAGACTGACCAGACGGGGGCCTGTGGGAAGTCTTTGGGTCATGGGGGGGTGCTTTCTAAGATAGTACTACCCCAGTTTCTTCTCTTCTTCTTTCTTTTGAGATAAGGTGATTCTCCTGCCTCCACACCTGAGTGTGGTGCTGGGATTACAGACATGTGCTGCCATGCCTGTGTTATTTGGTGCTGGACTCCAAACCCTGAACCTTGCCCATGCAACTTACCCGTATCCCTAGGATCTTCCTCTTATTTTTTTCTTGGATGGATTCCAGGGCCTTGTGCATGCTATATAAGTGCCATGTCATTAGACCGCCCCCTTCGTCCCTGCCTCTTCCTCCTTTTCACATCTCAGCCATAGAAAGAGTGAATTTGCTGTGCCAAGTCCTCTCTACCGTGATGTGCCACAAGACCAAAGCAATGGTACCCATGGGTCATGGATTGGGATCCTCAAAACTGTGAGCCAACGTAAGCTCTCTTTATAATCTGATTCTTGTGGGTGTTTTTCAGAGTAAGGGGAAGCTGACTCACACTCATCAACTGCTAGCTGGTCAGTGCAGAGGGATGAATTAGAAAGTCCCGACTGATGGCAGTGGTGGCGGCGCACGCCTTTCATCCAAGCACTTGGGAGGCAGAGACAGGAGGATCTCCATGAGGCTAGTCTGGTCTACAAAGCAAGTTCCAGGCCAGCCAGGGATACATAGTGAGATCCACCCCCCAAAAAAAAGAAGGAAGAGGAGGAGGAGGGAAAGAAAAGAAACAGTTTCAGTGTCCTCACAAGACACATTGTCACTGCAGTATAAAGCAGAAATGCTACAGTAGTGATGTCACAGTGTGGATTATCAACAAAGTGGGGCAACTGTAACAACACTCTGAACAGAGGTTGTGGGAACACATTCTCCCAGCCTTACCTTTTGTCTTTTATAAACTTCATTATAAAAATGCCTTAGGCTGGGGCATGGTGGCCATGCCTTTAATCCTAGCAGAGGCAGTGGATATCTTTGAGTTCTAGGCCAGCCTGGTCTACATAGTGAGTTCCAGGATAGCCATGGCTACACAGGAGACTCTGTTTCAAACTAAATAAACAAACAATCAAACTTTAAATAAATGAAAACATCATACACCAAGATTAATGACAACATGCTACCATCAACCATTTCTTTTCATTTTTTGGCGGGCGAGGTTTGGGGTTTGTCTGTGTAACAGCCCTGGCTGTCCTGGAACTCACTCTGTAGACCAGGCTGGCCTGGAACTCAGAGATTCGCCTGCCTCTGTCTTCCAAGTGCTGGGATTGAAGGCGTGTGCCACCATGCCCGGTCATCAACCACTTCTTCCACCTATGATTTAGAGCCTTTTTTCTCTGTGTGTCTCACCTGGCTGCAGGCTGGGGACCGCTGCTTGCCCTCCAGGCCCACAAGGGCTGCTCTATCCCTTTGTTCTGGGAGCAGTGGCTGGGGCAGGAAAAGTTCAGGGGTCACAGGCTGTCCTGACACTATCTCCAGGGGACACTCACAGCCAAGTCCAGAACCTACAAAGCTTTAATGCTTTTTCCATGTTGCCTGAAGGCTGATTTCATCTGTGGTAACAGCAAAACTAGCTTGAGTTTCGTCTACCTTCCTCACAATTTCACAGATTGGTTTTTTTTTTTTTTTTTTTTTTTTCCCATAGACCTTGGCAACCTGAGATGGTTTTGTCTTTTCCTTATTAAGTTGAAACTTGTAGGTTCTCAGGAAAGGAAGCACTTTGTTCGCGCTGGGCAGCATCATTGCTCGGGGGCTTTGGGGACTGAGGGCAGCTGGAACACAAGCCTTGGATGCGGTGGCCGTGGACTTGATAACGGGGAGCTTTGCTAAGAGATTAACGCGAGCAGTTCTGTATGCAGAATAGGTACACTGGACCATTCACACTCTAGGTTGGAAAAGGCACACAGTGTGAGGTTTTCATCACACAATTTAAGACAGTAGTTAGTGACTTCTAGAACTTTCCCTTTAATCTTTTTAGACCACTACTGAGTGTGAATAACTGAGATCACAAATAAGGGGGAAATGACCTGGCTATATTAAGGAGATAGGAGACATGGACATAAAAGATGTCACTGAAGGGTTCTGGAATCATATAGAAACTGAGCAGGAGTGGCTTCCCAAGAAGGGTGGGGCCTTCCACCTTCCTGTCTTATGGCACTTTTGAGTCATCGATCGTCGCTTTTATGAAGACAGGCAGAGCTATGCAGCTGGCTCTGTGCCCTCTGGAGCAGGAAGGTAGAGTGTTCCTGAGGGCTAGGTGTTGTCCCAATCTGCAGAGCCAGTCGGCCTCCGCGAGTCTGAGGTGGAGGGACACAAGTGGCAGCTATGTGGTAAGAAGCAGACACAAAAGCAGGTTTTCTGAGAAGGGAGAGAGAGAGACACAGGGCTCCCTGTGCTCTGGTGAAGCAAAACCTGGCTTTGAATGTCCCCTGGGTAACCTGCTCAGGCCTCCATTTACACATCATGCCAGCTGGTGAGTGACTGGCACCTGCATGGTGCTAAGTATGGCATGATCAGGATGTGATCCTGGATCTGCAGTGGTCACGCATCTTCCCGGACCCCCTGGTACGGCTGCTGTAACAGATGACCACCAACTTGGCTGGTGAGATGGTTCAGTGGCTAAAGAGGCTTGCCACCCAGCCCAATAAACTCCCCTGGGAACTACATGATGGAAAGAGAAAGCTGTCACCTGACCTCCATACATGCACTGTGCCACACACACACACACACACACACACACAAACAAATACATAAACTTAACAAATAACCAGCACACCAGTGGCTTTCAACACCACAGCTCATACTGTACTTCTGAGTGCAAGCAGAGCTGGCAGCTGAGGTGGTGTTTCCTTGTGACCTTTCCTTTTCCAGCTTCTTGGGGCCACCGTGTTCCTTCCAAGTGTCTCATCCCACGTCAGAAGCAACACTGCAGCGTGTTCGCATCCCCCGTCTGACCCTGTGACCCTGCTTCTGTCATCACGCCTCCCTTCAAGGCTCTGAGCTTTATGGCCCGCTCTAGAGGGACCCTGTGATGACTCTGGACTCCGTGACCCACGATGATCTCCATCTAAAGGTCCCCAGCCTAATCATTACTGCAAAATCCCTTCGGCCACATGAAGTCACACACTGGAGGATCAGATCGTGAGCATGTTGGGGCTGTTACCAGTGGGTGACAGGCAGGGAGGGAAGGCATAGGTCTGTCAGGAAAGCATCAGATGCAGGAATGTGAGGGCAGGGCAAAGAGGAAGAGGCGCCACTGAGGAAGCAGAGGACAGAGCTGACCTGAGAACACCTGACTCTTACATGTCAACTTCTTCCTTGGTTGGACTGCGTCTTAGCCTACCTCCATCACTACTGCTGAGTACAGGAGGGCCCCGGGTCGAGATGGACACCCACTGCATGGATGGCTTGGTGCCTCCTTGGTGTGTATGATGCCACAGTGACTCCACCAGGCAAGGCAGAGCAGTGAGATGAGGTAGAAAGAGGGCAAACTGTCCCCCCGAAGTGCAGAAGCCTTCCCGGGAGGGATGGCCACTGAACGGTCAGAAGGGTGGTCAGACAGAAGTCTTGTAAGCAGAGCTTGGGGGATGGGACTATCACCTGACTCCAGGTGGTTTCCTATGCATATCTGGGGTCCCAGCTACGAGCTCTCTGAGGGAACCATGGCATCTAATAACTACCACTTTCTTGTTTGATTTTAGAGCCAAGAGCTCTCTGTGTAGCTCGGGCTGGTATGTAGACCAGGCTGGCCTCAAACTCATAGAGATCTTCCATCCTCTGCCTCCAGAATTCTGGGATTAAAGGGTGTGCCACCACACTTGGCTCACTATCACTTTCTTACTGAATGTTCCAAAACATTCTAGCTTTGGTGATGGTCTTTCCCGAAATCCTACCTGGACTTCTCTGTTAAGAATGTAACCAGGTCCTCACCTACAACAACTGAACACTCCACCGGGGTGTGCCACAGTCCATCTCTCTACTTTAGACATTTGAAAGCTTTGGCCATGAACAAAGAGGAGGGTGCTCTAGGAGCTGTGCAGGGTCTTTCCCCCCAAACAATCACCCTTTCCGGGAGTCCCCTTCAGAGATATCAAATCCTAGGGCCCTAGATGGCAATGGGAGGTCACAGGGCCCCCTCTTAGCTTCTCTAGTTTCCAGGATGGGGCGGAGGATCACCACCTTTTTTAAGTCTAAGCAAATACAAGCCAGAAAAGGCTCTTCAGAGCAGGGTGGGCCCTTTCCTCCCACCCTGCCTGTAGATCACGGACTGGTAACAAGAGTCAGCAGTGTATCTTACTAACTGCAGGCCAGGCCCTCCTCCGTCTGGGTCTGCTCCCACAGTTACTGAGGGATGATCCTTCCCCACCCCTGCCCGCATGCAGGGACACTGACTCCCTGGATCCAGGACCCAGGACTTAGAGGGCCCATAGCCCTGCTGCCTATCCTGAAGGAGGACAGAAAGAGAGAGCTGCAGGCACAGCCTAACGGATCCCAGCCCACCCACTGCATTCCTTCTGGTGGGAAGTCTAGACCATAGACCAGGCCCCTGGGTAGATGTGGTGAGGTGTAAAGGGAGGGAGGGGGGCGGGAAGGCTCTGATCGGGGAGAGGGGGAGGGGAGCAGGGAGCAGGGGGAGGGGAGCAGGGAGCAGGGGGAGGGAAGGGGGGAGGGGAGCAGGGGGTGGGGGAGGGGAGCAGGGAGCAGGGGGAGGGAAGCAGGGGGCGGGGGAGGGGAGCAGGGAGCAGGGGGAGGGAAGGGGGGAAGGGAGCAGGGAGGGGGGGAGGGGAGCAGGGAGCAGGGGGAGGGAAGGGGGGAGGGGAGCAGGGGGAGGGAAGGGGGAGGGGGGAGGGGAGCAGGGGGCCGGGGAGGGGAGCAGAGAGCAGGGTGGCTGGGAAGCAGGACAGTTATGTGGGGTGGAGGTGAAGTAGCTTTGGTGTAAGAGGAAGAGGAGTCAGGAATGTGGAGTGTAGGAGGGGCACCTGGCCCTATCTGCTGAACCATTTGCTCATCTAGGTCACTGACAGCCCAGGTGGCCCTGGTGGCCAAGTCACACGAGGCAGATCTTACTCTTTTTTTTGTTTTTTTGAGACAGGGTTTTTCTGTGTTGTTTTGGTGCCTGTCCTGGATCTCGCTCTGTAGAGCAGGCTGGCCTCGAACTCACGGAGATCCACTTGGCTCTGTCTCCGGAGTGCTGGGATTAAAATGCTCCACCACTGCACGGCCAGATCTCCCTCTTAATGGGCATTGTGGCCCCAAGAGACAAAGGCAAACTCTACCCCTGATTGGGGTCCTCACCCTGGGTGCCTATCCTTATGGATTCAAGATGGCGAGGATGGCCAGGAAGGGTCCTGCAGAACCAGGCCAGCACCCCCACCACCACCACACTGGAGGAAGGGGAAGCAGGCAGTGCTCTGGGATTAGAGGGTTCCTGTCCCCACAGAAACACACTTCAGTGGGATGACATACACCATTCACCTGAGCAGAGCTCAGGGCAAGGCAAATCCTGTCCCCAAAAGACACGTGCCTAAGAGCATCCCAGATGGAGCCAGATTATCAGCACACACCCCACATCACCGCCAGCATTCTTCCCACAGGCTCAGAAACATGTTCACGCAAGTGTAGTGAGATTAGAGACGTTCGTGGGAACCTGACCAAGGTATGTGGGAGGCTGCTGGTGCCCAGGGTAAGGACGCCCTACAGCTTCCGAGGCTACTAGGTAGAAGGGTGACTGGCCAAGGAGGCTATGGGGGCTTCTAGAGCTGGTAGATTACGGTCTGGTATGAACTCAGGCCAGAGAGGCGGCCCTACAGCTCACACCAGAATCAGAGGTGACAGGGAGAAGTCCCAGGGGTCTGCTCCACAGTGCCAAGAAAGGGAATGAGGCCCTGTGGATGGAAGGGAACACTGACGTCCCTGGGTCGCTCAGGCTCCTTGTCCCAGTCCCAGCCTCTCACCTGACTTGGGGAACGTCACCAAGAGGACATCTGTGTCCTGGAACTGGAAAGCACAAGCTGCCTTCAGGGACTCCAGGGTGTGCATGAACCCTGGGAAGCGGACGCCTTCGAAGATTTCGGTGGTGTTCATGCGTTCATTCATGCTGGTGCTGTCGGGAGTGGGGCTGTCGGTGAGGCGGTCTGTTACCCAGGGCCCAAGCTCTTCCCAGCAGGTGCAAGCCCGTCTGCCATTCCATCATGAAATGTTGAGACGGGGCCACACCAGGTGGCTGCTGGTTTTGTTCCTAGGCATCTTTGCAGGACCATCCCAGAACCTTGGTCAGACTTGCCTGCCATCTGGGCCAAGGCAGGCCTCATCTTCTCTGGGTATACAGATCTCTGGGCTTCGGCTTTGGGCTGGCAATGGCGTTTGTCTGGCCTTGCGACTGCAGCCCACTGCTTGGCAGAATTCTGCCTCAGCCACTAGTTCTTGACCACTTGTATGCGGGGCTGCACCTCGGCAGCAGACTTGTGTGGTTGTGACCTACTGTGAGCATCCTTGTGGACTTGAGAGCTGCTTGCTTGCCTCTCTCCCAGAAAGCCCAAGCAGTGATGGGAACTGTGCCCAGAAGCCCCATCTATCAGAGAGACAGTTTCTTCCCACACCCTCCCTTCAGTCTTCACACGCGGCTGCCCTGCCTGGGCTGTTTCTGCTGAATCCTGGAGCAGCCTCTGACATTAGCCCCACCCCCGTGTCCCCCGGGATCCCCACTCACCACAAAGTCCTTCTCTGTGAGCTGTGCCTCGCTGTCTGCATGCAGCCCAGCCCTAGAAAACGTGGCTCAGGCTCTACTTGGGCAGCTCCAAAGAGGCTCCACCCTAGGGTTGCAGGGCCCTGGGGCAGATGACTGCGGGGTGCCCCGCCCCCAACCAGACCCATTTAGGGGAGGGGCTGGAAGAGCGCCCCCATAGGCAAGCAACAAGTGGATAATCTTCAAGACAGAAGCCAGTTTTGAGCAGACTAAGGTACAATTTAACAGTGACTGGGTATGACACACTTTTCCCCGTTTCAGAAATGTTCCCCTGTGGAGGCCCTGGCCAGGACGGCCCCAGAGGAGGAGGGCAGCATCCCTTTCTCTGTGTCCTGACAACACAAGAAGGCAGCTTTCTCTGCCACCCTAGAAACCATGCCGCTTATATGATTTTGACACTTGTGGTAAGTAGTAATACAGTACAAAGCAATCAGGGCTTGAACAAAGTAGGTCCAGGAAGACTCCCAACTCCCGCCACTGTCAAGCAGCAGCCTCTGCCTCCCTGACCTCACAGTCTCGTTAGCCAGCTGCCAAGAAGCACAAAACCATCTTACTGCCTACAATGCTACTTGCAACAACCAGTGTCCTGGAGATTTCATACAACAGAATAAAACTTCCTCCATTTGCTTAGGATACTTGGTTTTTGTTTTGTTTTGACCCATTAGGAGGCAGGGGAGCACCTGGGCTCCATCCTCTCTGTCTCCCAGGTGGCAAGTGAGTCACTCCCCACACAAACCCATGAAGCACACACTGACCTGGCATCCCCTGTCCTTACCTGTCCTTTAAAGGGTAGCTCCAACCCCTGGTCCCTCTTTTCAGATTTTCCCAGGGAGAAGTCAGCTCCTCACTATCTCAGACCCAGACAGACAACAGTCAAGTTCTCCAAAGGTTCAGCTAAACAACTGATGTCACTAATTCACACGTCATATGATTACCACATGCACAACTGGAACAGACTTCCTGAAAATTCCCTTTGGTCCTCTCAGCAGAAACCTGTGTCCTTCCCAGATAACGGTTGCACAGGCCTATCACCATCCCTCATATTATTTGTTCTTGAACATCACATGAATGGGCTACTGCGTGAGCACCTTTTGTGTCTGGGTTTGTTCCCTCTACATGTTGTTTATAACTTTCATCCATGCCATTGTGTGTACAGAGAGTTCCTCTACATGGTTGTGCTGTGTTCCATTGTAGAGATATTTGTTCACCCATTCACCGTGTGTTGATGGACATCAGGGCTGTTTCCAGCTCTGTTGAGATAGAATTCATATAGTGGGCTGGGGATGTAATTCGGTTGGAAGAGTGCTTGCCTAGCATTCATGAACCCTAGATTCAGTCTCTGGCATTGTACATGCATGGTGATACATACTTATAATCCCAGCATTCAGAAGGTAGAAAAGAATAAAGAAGTCAAGGTCATCAGCTATATAGTGAATTTGAGGTCAGCATGGGCTACATGAGACCCTGTCTCAAAAGGAGTGGAGAATTAGAGAGATGAGTCAGCAGTTAACAGCACTTCGTACTCTTGAAGCGGACCTGGATTCAGGTATTCGGTTTCTAGCACCCACATGGTGGCTCACAACTATCTGTCACTACAGTTCCAGGGGTTTTGATGGTTAGGACATTCTTCTGGCCATCAACGGTACTTGCACCCACATGGTACAAATACATAGATTCAGGTAAAACATTCACACACATAAATTAAAAATAAATTTAAAAGATTTTTTTAAAGATGTAATCCATATAACTTTCATTATGGAATGAATATTTGTATTGCACCCCCAAATTTGTATGCTGAAATCCTAATCCCCAATATGATGGTACCAGGAGGTGGGCCTTTGGGAGGAAGTAAAGATAAAGCCTTCTTGTGTTACCTGTGAATGGCATTTGTGTATTTATTTGCTTGTTTGTCTATTCTCTATCTTTATTTAGTTATTTTGAGACAGGGTCTCCCTATGTAGCTCCAAAACTCACTCCTCCTATTTAGCCCAGGAAGTGCTAGGATTACAGGTGTGCACAATCAAGTCAGATGTTAGTGCCCTCTTAAGACACACAAGACCTGCTGTTCCCCATGAGGACAATACAATGGGAAGTGGTCACTTGTAAGCCAAGAAGTGTCTTCTAGATCTTCTAGATCACCAAGATCTTGGTGTTCTCAGTCTTTAGAACTGTAAACAACAGTTGGGTGTGATGTAACAAGCCTGTGGTCTTAGCACACAGGAGACGAGGCAGGAGGGTCAAAAGTTCAAGATCATCCTCAAAGGAAATTTGAGGCCAGCCTGGGCTACAAAAGACCATGTGTCAAAATAGGGGCTAGAGAGATGACTTAGCTGTCAAGAGCACTTGTTCTTGGAGAGGACCAAGGTTTTAACTCACAGCACTACATGGTGGCTCACAACAATATGTAACTCCAGTTCTGGGGTATCTGATACCCTCTTTTGGCATCTGAGGGCACCAGGCATGTGTGTGGAGCACATAGGTAAAACACTCATTCACATAATGAAATAAATGAACCTTTCAAAATTAAGTACATTATATATATGTATGAAAATGTCATAATGAAGCCCATTATTATGTATAGTTAATATATTTAATAGAAACACAAAGAAAAGAAAAACTGAAAAATAAACACACTACTTTGCTGTGGCAGGTTGTTATAGCCACTCAAGGTCATCAAGACAGAAGTTTTGGTGCTGAAAGTGTTTCTACAGGAACAATATTTAAAGAGTGAGTTTTCTGAATTCTTATGGTACTTCTGCAAATCGCCTGCTATCTGATTATATTCAGGATCTGTTATAGAGTACCAATGTCTACAGCAGTGGTTCCCAACCTTCCTAATGTTTTGATCCTTTAATATAGTTCTTCATGTTGTGGTGAGCCCTAACCATAAAATTATTTCATTGCAAGCCAGGAGGTAATGGTGCACACCTTTAATTCCAGAACTCAGGAGGAAGAAGCAGGTGGATCTCTGTGAGTTCGAGGCCAGTCTAGTCTACAGAGTGAGTTCCAGGACAGCCCAGGCTACATAGAGAAACCCTGTCTCAAACAACAACAACAACAACAACAAAATATTTCATTGCTACTTCATAACTGTAATTTTGCTACTGTTATAAATTGTAATGTAAATATATATGTTGAGACCCACAGATTAAGAACCATTGGTTGCCAGGTGGTGGTGGCACATGCCTTATAATCCCTTCCAGCACTTGGAAGGAAAAGGCAGGCAAATCCAGTGAGTTCAAGACCAACCTAGTTTACAAAGAGAGTTCTAGAACAGCCAGAGCTGTTACACAGAGAAACCTTGTCTCAAAAAACCAAAAAAAAAAAAAAAAAAAAAAAAAGAACCACTGGTCTATAGCATGAGCTGGCAATAAGACATGAAAAATGTCTACACTGACTACTACTAATAGATCATTGTAATTCATAAGGAACTTAGTGACTGTATATATGATACAACATAATGCTGAAAAACTAGTGATTGTAATACGATAAGCTAATGTTGCTGGACAAAGTGGTACAAGAAAAGAATGAGCTCAGAGATTTGAATTTCCAGCTTAAGAAATATATGTTGGAACTAGGCATGATGGCACATGCCTTTAATTTCAACACTCAGGAGGCAAAAGCAGGTAGATCTTTGTGAGTTTGAGGCCAGCCTGGTCTACATAGCAAGTTCTAGGACAGCCAGGACTACATAGAGAGATCTTGCCTCAAAAAAGCAAACAACAAAAAAAAAAAAAAAAAAAAAAAAAAGAAGAAAGAAAGGAAGAAAGATAGATATTGGGAGCCATGGAGATGGTGTAGTGGGTAAAAAGGTGTATCCTTCAACTTCTGTACCCAGTTCTATGGCACACAGGTTCACAAGCACACTCACACTAATTAATTAAATATACTTTTAAAATATTTATTTATTCATTATGTACACAGTGTTGTACCTGCATGTATGCCTGCACACCAGAAGAGGGCACCAGATCTCATTATAGATAGTTTTGAGCCACCATGTGGTTGCTGAATTGAACTCAGGACCTCTGGAAGAACAGCCAGTGCTCTTAACCACTGAGCCATCTCTCCAGCTCTAACTACTAAATATTAAAAGTAAGAGACAGAGAGAGTCTGAGGAGCTCCAGCACTGATTGGTCTGGGAAGGACAGGCAAGTATGGGAGAATGGTGTGGACATGGGTCGTTGTAAAGGGATCCCTGACTGGGGCCTCAGGCTTGTTCAAGAGCAATGTCTCAAGGGCAACTAACTGACTGTGTTCCTGGACACTGTAACACCTGTGACCTTGGACAAGTAATCAGACCTTTTGAACTGTATCCTTCAGACATAATAGCAGGTATACAAGGGATTAAGAGTTCTCTCGGGCAGCAAATAATTAGAAACATCCTAAGTGGGCCTGGAGAAGTGACACAAAACTTTAATCATTCAGGAGGCTGAGGCAAGGGGGTCATAGCAAGTCTGAGTCCAGCCTGGGCTACAGAGTGAGACCTTGCCTCAGAAAACAAGCAAACAAAAAAACAAGCAAAAATCCTAATACAAAATCCTAAATGGAAGGGCCCCCGAGAAGAGGGAGATTGTCTCTTGGAAATTAGCTCCCTGATCACATCAGCTGATGGTCCTCCACTGTGCTGGGGAAGTTTCTTTTCTCAGTCTTTTGGACATCTTGCTTCTACTAGGGCAATAATGAACATGTACCAGCATCTGTGTGGATCTGCACATGCGTCCTTTTTTAGTTTTTGTTTGTCAATACACTGTTTCTCTGTGTAGCCCTGGCTGTCCTGGAACTCATTCTGTAGACTAGACTGGCCTGGTGCCTCCCGAGTGCTGGGATTAAAGGTGTGCACCACCACTGCCTGGCTCTGCACGTGTGTCTTAAGTACTCCTGTATGTATATTGTATTTTTACAGCTAAAATGTTTACTACAGAGAATAAGGAAAACTTGCCATCCTAATATGGCTCAGTGTCCAAGAGCTAACTCACAAAGTTCAACTGGCAGACTAAGGCTCCTGCACCCTAGGAGGGAAATACTGTGTACATTTCTTTTAGGAGAACATCTCAAGGATGCCCACAGTCCAGCACAAAGTCCCCTCCTCCCTGTCTCCTCTTCTTTCTTCCTGGCCCTCATGCCTTCTCTCCTCACCCCTCCTCCCCAGTAAAAGAACACAGGGCGGAAATGGGGCTTGGAGAGGTCTGGGAGGAAAGGCAGGTGGTGGGGTGGAGCCAGCATCTATGAGGCTTGGGAGCTGCCCGGCAAGGAGGGCCTTTCTGGGACAAAGCTGTATTTTGCTGGGGTGAGTGGGCTGGGGGTCGGAGGGTGGGTGGGGACCCAGCGGGCACTGTCCCTGTCAGAAGGGCACTGTTGGGGCTGAGGAACAGGAGCACAGGGAAGGGTTCCCCACTGGTTATGGGGGTGGGAGAGCTGTCTCAGCGATGACCTCTTAGAGCCTGGTTGTCTTTCCGGCCGTAAGTCCTCTTCTCGGCCTCTCCCTCTTTTTCTTTGCCTCTTTGTCTTCTCTTTTTCCTTCCCGTGAGACTCTTTAACCTGTCCCTTTATTCCCAAAGCCTTACTGGGAACAGGGTGAGGGCCAGGTGCAATTCTTACTCCTGTTCTGGAACTTTCCACATGGTTATCTCCCTTCTTACCCAACGGAAGGCAAGCCGCTACAGTTTCTGCATAAGGAGATGTTTGTTGGATGCGAGGATATTTGAGAGGGGGAACAATCAAAGCGCCCTCAGCTTTAGCAGCCGTGGAACCGGGGCTGCATTCCTTCTCTGTGAGTCCGGAATGTTCTGTCCCCCTGGCGACAGCAGTCCCGCAGCAGCAGTGACACAAGCATCATGAGACACGTTCAGGGGACATCCTGGAATGTGAAGGCATGTCCTCTGCTGTCTTCTTCTGGTGTTCCAGCCTAAAGACAGGCCCTGATGCTCACATCTATCTGGGCTGGTTCCCGTCCAGACTGGATCTCTGGGTACCTCTGTCTGCTCATGACCTCCAGTCTTCTTCAGGCATACTCATTTGAGGCAGGCCAGCCAGCACTACATGGTGAAGCCCTATCTTCACCCACAACAACCACAAAAGAACTCTAACACAGTCACAACCGTGCAGGCTGAGGGGCCAGAGCTCAGGGGAGGAGTGCATGCCTACCCTGTGGAAGGCCCTGGAATGAAAGCACAGCATGATTGCATTATGAGCAATTCTTAGATTATTCTTAGGTTTGATTTGAATTTCTTTGTTTCTTTTTTTGTTTTATTTTGTTCCTTGAGACAGTCTCTTTATATAGCCCTGGCTGTCCTGGATCTCGCTCTGTAGACCAGGCTGTCTTGAACTCACAGAGATCTGCCTGTCTCTGCCTCTGGAGTGCTGGGATTAAAGGTGTAGGCTGCCACGTCCTTCTTAAATTTTCTCTTAAATCTTTTTCCCCCCTAAGCAGCCATATTATTTTTCCTGTGGTCATCTTACCCCTCTTTTCTTTAGACGCTAAAGGGAAGGTGGAGGCCGATTCCATAGCATCCCAGGACATTTTTTCTAGAAAGCAAGTCTCAGGTCCAAACTGGGTCTTGGGGCAGATCCTGCTGAGGCACCATAGCTACATGGCTTCATGTGGTAGAGAAACTTCAGTGCAAAGCAGGGTAGGGCATTTCCCTAGGGATGGGATGAATTGCCCCCTGAGATGGGAGATTAGTTGCCCCCTGGGATGGAATGAATTGCCCCCTGAGATGGGAGAAATTGTCTCCTGAGATGAAAGATTAATTGTCCCCTGAGATGAAAGATTAATTGTCCCCTGAGATGAAAGATTAATTGTCCCCTGAGATGAAAGATTAATTGCCCCCTGAGATGAAAGATTAATTGCCCCCTGAGATGGGATGAACGGCTGCTCATTGGTGTGAAACACCCATGGCTTGGCCTCCTAGTCAGGAAAGGCATCAGGACATTTCCCTAACCTTCAAATCCACCTTGTCATGCTTTCTCTGGGCCTCCTGAGGTCTCCTCTCCATAAAGGAAGCATCTCCCACTGAGGAATTTGGTGTCCTGGGTCAGTGTCAGCTCTGAGGACTAAGGACAGGAATGGCAGTAGGAGGTCCCTGAGTGCAGGTGAGCATGCTAGATGGATGCTGACCACAGTACCCACAGGGAAGCAGAAGCAGAAACAGTGGCCCTTCTAAGAGGTAGGTTTTCAGTTTGGTATGAGTCAGGTGGAGGGCGGGCTTTACCTATTGGGTCCCCTTCTACCTCACACAGTCCTGAGCATTTCAAGGTCAGAAGATCAACCACAGTGGCCCAGGCAAGAGATTAGAACCCACGTGACGCTGTGCCAGAGTATGGATCACGGCTCCCATTCCTATAGCTCTGTGCTTTCATTCCTGGGTTTGCAGAGCCAGGCAAGAAGGATAACACCAGGGCTTGTTCCCGGGGAGGAAGGCTAGAAATTAACAAGTGGGGCCTGGAGAGAGGGGGCCATGGACAGCAGTGACGGCACCAAGCACTTGGCAGTCCAGTCAGGTCCTCAGGGTTTGTAAACTGAGCCCACCATGAACAACGAGGAACAGCATTCCAGGGTCACGTGACCTCCTAGGTTTACATTTGCCCTTATCCCCCCCCACCACCACCACCAAGACTGTCGTCAGCCCCCCCCAAAGAAAGCAAGTGGGGACACAGTCAGCAGAGGGCAGCAGCTGCGGTAACCTGGCGGATGATGTGTGTGGTGACAGGAACACCAGCTCTGTGGGTAGGCCTGTCTCCTTGTCTGGAGTTCAAGACTGAGCATGAGCAGCTTTGCGGGGCACTTCCCTGAGACGGGCTTGAGTGCCTGGCCTTGCTCCCGAGTGTTCGCCAGCCTCAGGTTCTCAGACAGGATGAGGAGTTGTGGTATGCCGTGTCTCTGTCAGCCTAGCGTTCCCTCCTCCCCATTTCCCAGTCCAGGACCTTGCAGCCCACACAGGCGCCCCTCCTCTCTTCAGTTCTCTGCCCAGACTCTGACTCTACTTTTCTGGCATGCAGTGTGGGAGGCTGGGCTTCTGAGGTCATGATCAAGGATTTATCAGGCGATTTGCTGAGGAAGCAGCGAAGATGTCAACAGACAGGCTGGCCTTGGACCCACCCCACCCAGGGAGGAAGCTTAGAGAAGACTTCACCACAATAACCTTCAACAATAACCAATAGGACCCACCCAGATTCATGGTAAGGTGCGTGGACTTCAAACTCATCTGCAGATGTCGCGTGCACTTGGATGCCCCGTGAACTTCTTAACAATAGGAAGCACCTGAATGTCTGCACCGGAACCTGGCTCAGAAACTGAAAGAAAGAAAAAAAAAAAAACAAAAAAAAAAAAAACGGCCAGAAGTAGTCACTAGGGATAGCATAGAGTCACAGAGATGGCACATCCTGGGGACAAACCACCCTTCTCCCCTCCCACCAGCTGCTCCATCTGCCTCAGAACCAACTGGAACTCTCAGGCCTGGCCACGGCTCCTAGGCAAGCATGGAGGTCAAGTGTGGAGGCTGCAATGGAGCCAGGATGGCTAACCAGGCATCGGAAAGACTGAGTCTGCACTTTGCTCCTTGACCCCTCGTAATTCATTCTTGGCAGAACATACCAGAATGAACAAACTAGACCTCTGAGGTCATGGACCTCTCCCTCGGGGAAGGACCAGACAATAAGCCAACCCTGAGCAATCTGCAGCTGCTAGAAGCTGGGGAGGCCTAGGAAGCTGGAAAAAGTGCTGAGAGAGGCTGGCCGCAGAGGCCCTGGGCTTCTGAACAGAACGTTTAGGTAGATGCAGATGTCCTGCGGCCTTGAGCACATCTGGAGAGCTAGAATGTGCTAGATAGATATAGGGTGGCGCCGAGAGGGAGTAGGGTGAAGCTGGGGTCATAGCATATGTCATGGAAGGTCCCCTAAAGGTCTTCTCTGTGGGGATGGGACCTCTGAGGGTTCTGAGTGGTCTTTAAGCCAGGGTGAAAGACATCGTACCACAGTACTGAGAACACAGAGAGAGGCTGACCAGGTATCGGTGGGGCATGCAGGAGATGAGACATGAGAGCAGGCTCCTCTGACTGGCTTTACTGAAGGATGCAAGTAGGAGACAAGGTCCCCAGAGAAACAGAGCCGACAGAAAGTGTAGGTAGTGGGTAGAGATTCATTAGTAAGACTTGGTTCCACAGCTAGCACGCAGGAGGCCAGAAAGCTGGGGTACAAGCTCCAGCTGATGCTAAAGTCAGGTGACGACAGTCCTACTTGGACAGCAGGTGGGAGAATATGCTTGCACTTGGGAACCTCATGTTCCATTCAGGCCCCCAGTGGTGCCCTTGAGACCCACCTACCTTGGAGGCATCTGCTTTGTGATTGTGAGTTTCATCTAGAAATACCTTCAGACACTCCAAGAAAAAGTGACCTGCTCTGGAATCCTGAGGGCCAGTCACTCTGACATAAAGTTAACCATCCCACAGTGAGGAGGCAGTGAAGATCCTGAAGGTCTGCTGGAGCTTGCCGGAAGAGGGAAGGCCGTGATGATACAAGATGGGGCAATGTATTGAGCTGAAAACGCTCTACATTTACAGCCAGAGGTGCTCAAGAAGAAGCTGGGTCTGGGAACCGGGGCTAAGTTCTGGGGGATTCTAGAGAATGGGGCAGTCGTAAGAGCAGAGATGGACTCTGAGACAGGCAAGGTCACACAGGCAGCTAAAGGACCCACACCCCATCTGTTAGGGGCAGCAGCAAATGGGGGAGATGGGTCATGGGACACAGTCTCAGAGGAGGGATATGACAGAGTTTGTCGGTAAAGTATTATAGAGTCAGCCAGTAGAGACACTTGCTATCTGCCTCTGCGGGAGGGAGAGGCAGGCTCTTAGCAGATTCATAGACACTTGGGAATATGGCTAGAAAAGCTCAAGGTCAAGAGCTGGCGCAGGAGGTCCCCAGTGAGCATCACATAGTTCTCCGACTCCTTGGCACATACTGTGTGGAGAGTGTTGGGTCCTGCTGGAAGGGTCCAGGTGGGTGCCGAACTGCTGACCCTGGAGCCACTTGAGAGCCTGAGGCACAGGGACCCCTGAGGGCTGAAGACCACCTGTGCTGGTAATACAAGTGGTGCCCAAGGACAGCTAGGAGAATGGCCAGGCTGAAAACCGTCAGGACAGTGACAGTTTTACCAAGGCAGCATAGCCCATAGAGTGGTGGAACCCAAAGGGCTGAGACATCTCTAGGAAGTGAGGGTAAGATCTGCACTCAAGGCAAAAATCCTGGGAAGCAAAGGCCACTGTAAGCAATGGTCAGCTCTGACCATTGTCCATCCGGCTAGAGGGAGGAACTGAGGGGTGGGTAGAAGGGCACTGGAGAAGGTCTGTAGGAGGCCTCTCCTTAGCTGGGTTGGGGACAACTGTCTGTTATCACAATTAAGAGTCATGATAGGGTGTGGTAGAAAGGGAACAGGCAGCTAGATTCATACAGGGATCCCCTAGGAATTGGTCTGTGAAGAACTAAGGAAGCTGAGCCTGAAGACATGGATCCAAGTTGGTGGAGAGTCGGAAGAAGAGAGGGAGGAGTCAAGACAGAGCCCAGCCCCCTCTCCTCTAGGTTTGGGGTCCAAGTGCATGGAGGGGGAAAGAACAGTTCAGCCTCACACACACAAAGCTCCCTCAGCGTACAGTCGTTGCTCAGTTAGCATGCGCACTTACACTGAGCATACTTCTAGAGACAGAGGCCATGTCTGTCTTCGAGGCTTCAGGCTGTCTGGTCAGCAGCAGGAAGTTGCCCTGTCTGCAGTGCTGAAGACAGACGAGGAGGCCACTTTGGTGCTCTGCCCAGGCAGTCGCCTCAAGCTGGGGCAGATAACACACAGGCATCAGACTTGCTTGTGAAAACGTATCAAAGCTAAAACTAAGACCTCAAGGTGACAACAGGGCTTTTAGGCATCTCTGGGCGTTCCAGGGTGTAGATGGGCTGCTTCTCAATGCTCCTGAGCACTGCTGTAATCATCCAACAGGCCTCGTGGGCCCTTCCCCCAGATGCCCTCTCAAGCAGGTGGTAAGCCCCCTGCATCCTCATCCCCACAGGAGCTGGAGTCCTAGTACTGGTCCTGAGGCCATTTGCTGGTGGCCATTTACGAGGTGCTCCTGGTTTAACAGCATGCTAAGGTGTTTTCTCTTCAAGGACTTTCAGAAAGATTAGTGAGCTTCCCAGGGTACCAGCAGGAACAGGAGGCCACGTGCCATCATCCTTTCCTAGCCCCATTGTCCACCCAGCTCCTAATGATGCAAGGAGACAGACCCCCCCCAAGTAGAAGTAGGGTACTTGGGGACTTCACCTGAAAACCCCTAAAAGAACTAAGGACTCAGGAGGGACCCCAAAGCTATCCAAATGTGGGCTAGATCCGTTTGCCAGGCCCTTATCCAGAGCCCTCACCTCCTCCAGGGCAAGGGCTCTCCCCAGCCTCTTCTCCCTGGTCCTGATCCTGGCCCACCCCTGTACCCACAGAGTGGGGTCTCTGCACTGGGTGGCTAAGGTTAATTGACTCCAGAGGGAGAACAGGATATGGTTTGTCCCTGTCTGTGTCCCACTCTTCTCCAGACCCCCTCACCTAGGATGGGGAGGTCCCCAGTCTGCATCTCAGTCTCCTCCACTGTGCCTGTCCCCTTCTGAGACCTGGGGTCTGAATAGCATCCCTGGCGAGTGGCCTGGCCTTTCCTTCCATCTTCCAGAGCCCACCAGGGATGCTCTGCTCTCTGTCACCACAGAATTTTGAAGCCACTCCGAAGCCTAGTCTCTGGCTCACCACAAGTCACCAGACCCTCCCACAGTTTCGAAAGGCCTGTAGTTCTGCCAGAACATTCCAATCTGAGGTTGCTTTCTGGTTCTCCTTATGGCGAGGAGGGAGAAAATTCAGCCCTGCTTGTTTGAATAAAGGATCCAGGGACCCCCAGGACCGGTCCTAGTGCTGCTGGTTCATTCCTAGGTTGGGGAAGAAACTCTCCCAACTAGGAAGCACAGGTCATTCGTACTGCAGTAATGAGTGGCGTGATAAGGGATCAGAAAGTGGAGGAAAACATGTGGCTCCAAGTCCCAAGGCTACCTCAGAACATTGAGCTCAGCACAATGAACCCAAGAGCACGCACCCACTCTGAAGCCCACAGCCCAGACGCCTCCTCTGGCTTCTTAACTCAGTTAACCTGAAGCCTAACTTCGTTAACCTGGTGCATAGTTCAGATAACTTGATACTGATGCCACGACCTCTGAGGTGGAGAGCCCAAGACTGCCTGTGGCCCCAAAGGCTTGTCAACCCTGCAGATTTTTGACCCAGAGACCTGGATCCCACCGGATGTTCTTCATTACTGAGGGCGTGCATGCCTTTCAGAGACAAGGAACAGCCGGCATGTGTGAGGCATTAGCCCTGTCTGCTCTCCTTGGCACATCGTGAAGCCCCGGGGAGTTTCCCTTTTAAAGAGGTGGCCCTTGAAAGCTGGAGAACTCGGGAGCAGGCTGTCTGTCTCTCTGGGTTTCAGCCACAGGACTGAAGCTACATTTGTACCCCCTGACCTGCGTGTGCCTGTGGTGAGTGTTGGGGTGCTGGGAAGTAGACCTGGGTAGAGGCCAAGCAATAATGAGGTACAGAAAGTCTTTTCCATTTCTGGGTAGAAAACATCCCACGAGCGAGCAGGGGAAACCTACAGATAGTGAGCAGTGTCTGTGGGTCCCGTAAGCGACATCATGCAACACCTTGAAGGGAGAGGGTTCCCAAGGCTGAGAGCTTTCAGGTGATGGACAGAGGGGCCTCGTTAGCCCCAGGCAGAACAAAAGTGTTGCATCTGGATGCCCAGGACAGTGTGGCGGAGGGGGAGGATGAAGCTAAGAGCAGGACCTTTTTAGATGCAGCCAGGGCATGCAAGGCTGGGGTGACAAAAGAGACAGATGACTTGGGGGAGCAGCTACCAGGAGCCGTACAGGACTCCTGGGAGGGATGAGGAGAGACATGAAGAGTTCAGCAACCTGAGGATGAGCTGGAGGCGATGGGAATGAAAGCTGTTCTTCAGGTGGCCTGAGACACCACACAACATGGCCCCTGGGGAGGGAGCTAGGCTTTGGGGACAGAGGTCCGAGTGAGGGCTTGGTTGTTGGGCCTGAAAATTCAGCTGTCTGGGGGGATCTTTCTGTGCGGATATCAGCCTGGTATGCAGCTGGGAGACAGGCTGGTCTGCTGGGCCATCTGTGACCCAGTGACATCCTCTGGGGAAAAGGACAGGATAGATGACATTTGGGCCCCCACTCCACATGAAGCCTTCCTGGAAGCTCATTTGGGGGCCCTAGGTTCCAGAATCCACAAGTAGTCATAGGAAACTGAATGCAGCACTCAGGCACATGAGTGGGCCCAGGAACCAACTACTACCCAGAGTGGCTGGCTGTGACCACCCGGGCCACAGGTAAGTGTGACAGGGCCATATGCAGAGCGTGAGGCCTCCGAGTCTTATGTGGAGAGATAACAGGCTTATGTGGGCACATGTGTAGCTGTCTAGGCATCTGAGTATATGTTTGTTTAATATGTATGGAAAATGTCACACGTAAATTCATAAGCTTGTCCACACATCTGGAACTGCTTGTTTGGGGTGTGCCCAAGGGTATCTGTCTGTGTTGATCTGTGAAAAATGTGTGGGACCTTGTAGACCTGTGTCTGCATGGATCCCTCTGTACAGAGAGTAACAATCAAACATGGATGTATGTGTCCACATGTGTTTGCTGTGGATGGTGTTTACAAGGGAGTACACTTGTAATGTACATTTATAAACATGTGTGTGGGGTCTGTCTGTGTTTTTGCTGCATGTGAGTGGTAACCATATGGATGTAGTTCAGATGTCTTTGTGTTTGCACGTGCTCCGTGACCTGTGTTTATTGGAGGACGTGGAGTCACAGATCTGAGGTCTCTGCTGCTATGCAGTTATCCCATCTGCTCTGTCGCTGCCTGGTGGCATGATCAGGGTCAAGTTAGCCCATCTGGGTCTCAGGTTACAAGAGAAGCTTAGCGGCAGCTTCCTATGGTCCCACATCATGTGGCTTGGTATAAGGAACTGTGATAAGCCCTGGCTAGTAATTTATTCCAGGGGCTTCAGCGTCAGAACTTGGTCACTCCAGGGGTGCCCCTGTCAATGTGGCACATTTCCTGGGTTGGGAAATGGTTCACGGGTGCACTGTGAACTCCCTGTGGTGCTCCTGTGGCGTGTCCTCTCTGGCTCTGGCTGGGATTGAATAGCACTGTTTAGGTACTGTGTGTTTATTTACTGTGTTTCTTCTGCTTTTGGTAAGTGAGCATGTCTTTCTAATGAGTAACACCATCCTGTGCATAGAATAAAGGGATGTAGTTCAAGGCCAACTGTCAGTTTGAAAGCAAAACCTGAAGCAAGGTTTAAGTGTAGATCTCTTGAGAAGGGATCATTAAGGCAAGTAGAAAGCAGTGTCTGAAACACACACACACACACATGCATGTACATATACACAGATATGCAACATACATGTACATAGAGAGAAAGACACAGACAGCAAGAGAGAGAGAGAGAGAGAGAGAGAGAGAGAGAGAGAGAGAGAGAGAGAGAGAGAGAAGAATAAACAAGCAAAAATGTAAAAAGAAAAAAAGAACTGGATGACCCAGAGAAGCCACTTGATTTCTGGCCTGCTGCTGTCTGTGCATCAGGACTGTTAGCTTGACCCCCCCCCCCCCCCAGGGAGTTGTGTCAATGTTGAGTGGTGACAGGTACAGTCTGGGGAGGTCTGGGCACAGCCGTATCAGGGATATTTGGATCTATCACATCCAGGAACCTAAACTAGGGTTGTCTTGGTCTAAAGCTGGTGCTCCTAATGCCTGTACCTGTTTCCTGTAGTGATTGTATGTATGGAATCAGGCCAAACACACTCCAGACTGCTGCCACCCGGTCAGGTCCTGGCTTTTTCCATGGGGAAGCATCTAGGCCAGTCAAGAACGTGAGGGCACCGGAAACCCTGCCATGCAAGACATTCGGACCAGTGGAAGAAATAGCAATTAAGAACAGACATACTATCATGTGAGACTTAGGCTTGTCATCCTGGCTCCTGGGAGGCTAAGACTGAGATCACTGAGAGTTCAAGGCCAGCCTGGGCTGCAGAATGGAATTCTGTTTTAAAAACAACAAAACACCAAACTAAACATAACAAAATTTTTTAAAAAGCCACCCAACACCAAGTCAAAACAGAAACAAACAGTACCAGCTCCTACTCCCACTGAATGCTCTAGGAGGTATCAGCGGGATATGTGTATAGCCTCCTGTTCTTAACCATCAAGAGGAAGGAAGGGAAAAATTCGAGAAGAATCTGCAATACCAGGGGAGCAGAAAGGGTTGGTCAGAAGGCAAAAGTCACAGCACACTGTGGGAAGGAGAGGTGTGAGGGAGGAAATCTGTGAAGGGTCGAGCCCTGTGGAGAGTGTCTACAGACTGACTGAATCGAGGCTCCCCAACCCAGCAGAGATGGTGCAGATAGCTGAAGTTGGAGTTGATTGACACTGGGATTCTGGAAATGCCAGAGATGAGATGAGAGAGAGAAAGAGAGAGAGACAGAGACAGACAGAGAGAACTATAACCCAGTCAAGAAAGAAGGAAAATACTAAGAGACATCCCTGAGACAGGAATATTCCAGAACCAGGACAACCTTTCTTGACAGTGTTTCTGGCCCACTTTAAGGACGCTGTGGCTGCGGTGGGCTCCTTTTGTTGCATTTAAGCCGAAATTGAGAAGGAGCCCACAGAGCCCGGCCTAGCCCGCCTGGCCATTGCTCTAGCCTTAAACCTCAGGAAGGGAGCAACAGGGCTTGCCAGCTGGTCATGGAATGCTGTCAGTGCAATCAATGGAAGCTCCAGAAAACAGGAAAACAGAGGCTGGAGTTCATTCAGTAAACCAAGGGAACAAAAGAAAATAGTGTTGCAGCAAACGGATGTGGCTTTCGTAACCAGAGCAGAATGCCAAGGGGAAGAGCGTGAAGGCAGTCTCGGGAAGTTGGATATATAATTTCTGAAGTCAAACGTGAAGACAAAGAGAAGAAGTCACCCAAGGTCACAGAAAAAGAAACACACACACACACACACACACACACACACACACACACACACACACAGTCACACGAAAACCTGAAACAAGGCAGGGCATCATGGGGTGTGAGCCTAGGTAGGAGGACTGAAAGTTCAAGGCCAAGGCCAGCTAAGTCACCACCTCAGAATGAAAAGCAGGGTGTGGGGAGACGGCTCAGCAGGTAAACTATTTGCCACATAAGCATGAGGACCTGAGTTTGATCCCTACCCCTCACATAAAACGCTGTGTGAGAGAATCACAGACAGGCAGCTCACTGGTGCTCACTGGCCAGCCTGCCTAGCCGAATCAGTAAACCCCAGGTCCCAGTGAGAGATCCATCTCAAAAATCCAGTTCCTGGGAAACAACACCAGTGAGAGACCTTTCTCAAAAAAGGCTGGCCTCTAGCTTCAGATGCCCGAAGCTAGGGTTCCACTTCACTCACTCCAAAAACAAAATGGTCTAGCCTTGTAGGCTACATCACTTGCACACGCATGTGTACCTGCATACACACAAACACACACCCACCTACACATAGACACACCCACAAGAAAGGTGAAAAGAAGGCTGGGAGAGGCAGTGGGGGCAAATACGAACAAAGTGTAACATATGTATGAATGAACATGTCCATAAAAGAGGGAGCTAGAGATGTGCTTCAACTGGGGGAGTCCTTTCCTAGGACACATGAAGCTCGAGGACTCTATTCCCAGTGCCTCATAAACCAGGTGTGTTGGTACATACCTGTAATCCCACACTGAGCAGTAGGAGGCTGGAAGATCCTAAATTCAAGGTCACTCTCAATTAATGAGTTGGAAGATACAGGAGACCCTGCAAAAAAAAAAAAAAAAAGAAAGAAAGAAAGATTCAAAAGCATGTCATTCATTGAGAAATCACAGAACTGTCAGGATGAAGAGGTGATAATGTCCAGAGAAGAAAAAGCATGCCATCTACAAAGAACTAGAGTAATAAGTTATTATTTCTGCATCAGCTGATCTGATGTTGTTCCTACCAAAAGTTCAAGTGAGACAGACTGCAGAGCCTTCAAGATCATGGGGAAATGATTTACACCCCAGAACTGCACATCCAGCAAAACTGTTGACCTGGTGTGAAAGCTGAATAGACATAATGCAGGCTTGTAAAAGCTCAGAGATGGAGCCCTACACACCCGCTGCCAGAGAATGTTGTGAGGACTTGTCCTGATCAAGTAAGAGGCTAAGCCAAAGAGGAGGAGCAGTTAAAGTGCAGATGGTAAGTGGAAGCTGTAGGCTCCCAGCTGGCAGCCAGGGATCCTGAAGGAGGCAAAGTCGGATGAGAGCGTCTGGGAGGGAAGAAGGGAGCTAGGTGGTGAGGGGAGACTGGAGTATCAGGAGCCTGGAAGACTGTGAGAACGGCACCCAGTGGGAGAGCGTGGGACAATCAGAAGTTCAGAACAAACAGTAAGACACAGTTTGTAAAGACAAGGTCTTACAACCGAGGGGTCTCATATCAGATATCCTGCATCTCAGTTATTTATATTACAATTCCTAAAAATAGCAGAATTACAGCTACGAGGCATCATGGAAAATAACTTCATGGTGGGGGTCGCCACAGCTTGAGGAACTGCATCGAAGGGTTGCAGCGTTAGGTTGGAACCACTGTCTAACTTTTCCTCCAATAAGGAGGTGACACAATGACTTCTCAGTTTCAAGGACGCTAAGGCTGAAAAACCGACCAACTGATAAAATTCTGAGTGGACCAACAGTATAGGAACCCAGGATTTGAACTGGAAACCCACAAGGCCACACTATTTTGTTTTTGTGTTTTCTGCACCTGAAGTTGAACCCTAGCTTTATATATTCTAGACAAATGCTATACCACTGAGCAACATTTAGGGCTTTTAAACCAATACAGGGATGAGAGGAGAAAATTGAAAAGTAGTTTTTAACAATCCAAGATGGGTGCGGTGGTGTACTTGTATAATCCTGCACTTGGGTGACAAAGCCAGAAGGCTAAGAGTCCAAGGCCAAGCCAGGCTATGGTGGTGCACGCCTTTTTTGTCAGCTCTCAGGAGGCAGAGTGTTCAGACGCACTCAGAGTTCCAGGCCAGCCTGGTCTGCAGAGTGACTTCCAGGACAGCCAGGACAACACAGAGAAACCCTGTCTCGAAAACAAAACAACAACAACCAAAAGAGTTCAATGCCAGTCCTGGTGACACAAGACAATCTCAACAACAACAACAACTATGAATTCACACATGAGAAGCCGTGCATAAGCAAGAGGCAGGCAGGTCTAAACAGAAGGTTCGGTCCTTCCTGGAGAAGCATCATAAAGAGATGCTCCCAGGTGTGGAGACCCAGAGCTCAAACAGCATTTCCAGAATGATCCAGACACTACACTGTGGTGCTGGAAGCAATCGGGAGGGGTTGCCAGGCTCATTCAGTGAGGATGAGAACGCAGACCTGACAACAGTATTTCAGGAGACTTTACCCGAAGAAGAATTGCAGACAAGCAAAATACCAGGAGAGAAAATAGGAGGAGGAAGCAAATGAATCCACGGTGTACTGTTCCTAAAGGGATGTGGTGGACCATGATGTGGGCGCTAAGGATTCTGCAAGGTACACAGGATTATGTAAGCCTGCTAAACAAGGAGAGAAAATGCTAGCAAAGGAGTAACGGAAAAATGAACGGGCTAATGTAGGGGTTGAAGAAAGAACAATAACTTGGAAAACGTAGTGAAGGCCTGGGGTGTGGAGGTGCAGGGCTGTAATGTCAGCACTTGGGAGACTAAGGCAGCAGGATCACCAGAAGTTTCATGCCAGTCTGAGTACAAAGTGAGTTCCAGTCCAGCCTCAGGCAGTATCTTACCCTGCAAGGTCTTTCCTGTCCCCCTCCCCCACCCAACAACCTTAAAACACAAACACAGATCACATTGCAAGCCCAGGGACTGTGGCAGCTATCAGAGCCGGAGGCCTCCACGTCCCTCTTGTCTGCGACAGGTCAGGGGGGTAGCATGTGTGGACACCTAGGATGACTCAGATACCACAGAGGTACACGGACAGTGGCGCTTTCTGTATAGGGTCCTGGTACTAAGGATTCTTGGGGCCTCTTTGCCAAGAGACCGTGGGAGGTTGGCAGATGACATGAATGTGGCTCTTCTTCAGTGGTGAGGTACATTGATAGCTGCTACCTGACCCAGTCTCCCCAACAACCATTTGAGGTGCTGTCAACAGGAGGGAAACTGAGGCCCGGGAGCCCGGGCACCTGCCGAGGAAATGGCCTTTCTTCTCAGGGCCAGGGGCAAAGGAAGCACCAGGTATTGCCTGGAGGAGGGTAGGCATCAGGAGGATCCTTAGTGGATACTGTAATCCTGGCCTGTCAGAATTCAGGCACTTTCAGTGAACTGGCCCCAAAGGGCAGGCCTGCATAAAGGTACCAAGCCTCCGGGATCAGATGTGCCAGCAAGCCTGATGACAAAGAAACTGCCTTGTGCTAGCCCACTTGGAGCTCCTCCCAGGATCTGGAATCCCAGGGTCTTTCTATACCTCTGCCTAGCCAAGACAGCAACACCCAGTATGGACTTATCTGTGCTACCTATCCTGAAAGGGAATGGAGTGGTTACTCATTGAACACTGGGTGTTATAAACAGGACTCACAGTCTTAATTACCTGGACCAAAGGCCTCTGTCTTTTCTCCTGACAGACACAGCAGCTCCATCTGGCCCTTAGACAGGTTTTTTTTTTTTCTTTTTCTGTGTATAGGCCAGCACAGGGGTGCCAAGGCAGCTGTGGAAGCAGATCCCTGGGGACCTTGTAATGTTGGTCATCTGGTGGCTCTGGCCTCTGCTGGCCGTCTGTGCTTCCACCTCATTCCGGAACAAGGCAGAGGAAATCATGAAGACTACACCGGTCATTGATGGGTGAGTAGCTACCTATTGAGGTGCCTGAAAGGGCCAGAAGCCTTCACACCTCTACTGGGGACTCAGTTTCCCTACTGTACCATGGTTCTTGTCTTCTTCTGGCCTCGGCTTCTTGGTGGAGAGTCTTAGGACCTAAAAGGTTTCATCAAAAGAGGGCAGGGAAGGAAGGAGTTAACATCCCGACCGGCTCCCGGGGCTCCTGAAGCTCCGACTTTGGTTGTGTCTGGGGGATTCTGAGGTCTCCCAACTCTCTAGTCATATGTCTGAGGGAACGATCCATGCCCCCTACTTGAGTCTCGGCTGAAAAGCTGAGGTGAGGGTGGCTTTACCCCGCCCTCTTGAGCAATCCTTCCCGCTCTCCTCCATCTCATGCCCAGCCAAATGCCGAATGCCAGTGCCTCTCTTGTTCCTTGCATGTGGAGATGTCCCACATGCCCAGTTCACACTGCCTGATCCCTCTGACATTGCTTGAAGACCTTTTACCAGCTCCTTCCCATCTGTCCTCTCCCGGCCGAAGCACGGTCACTCTACTTCTAGCTATCATATCTCCCTACCCCTGCTGGCCAATCACTCTCCACTGCGTTATTGTGGGAGACTCTAATGGACCTCCCACCAGCACCCTTGATCCCTGAGGCACACAGAGGCTAGGACTGCAGTTTGACCTGGCGGAGGTGGCCCTGTTCTCTCCGAGACAGGAGTCCTGTGGTCCCATTTTGTCTTCCCAAAGAGGGTGGAGAGGGGATGAGGAAAGAGGACAGAGTGGTTCCAAGTATGGCAGGGGGCTCCTGAGGTATCTAGAGCCCCATGCAAGTGCTCTACCCCTTCCCAGCCTCCAGGATGGAGATGAATTTCTTAGGTAGGCTGTAAGTGTCCTCAGGCAAAAGATTAAAGTCCCCTTCCTGGAGCCTGCCTAGCCCTGCCTCAGAGAGCTGGCCAGGCTGCCTTGGCTGGCCCATACCCATTCATCGGTCCATACAGTAAGTGTATCATAATAAATCTGTGCCAAGTGCAAAGGGGAGGGTGAGAGGGACGAAGGCAGTCCAGCCCATCCCGGACCTTCCGGGAGTGATCTTCACATGCAGAGACTAAAGCTTGTGCATCCCTTTGCTGAGGGATGGCTTGGGCACCAGCCCTAGGGAGGGGCGCATTCCCTGAGCTTTCCAAAGGAGCTTCCTGGATTGGCTGGCTCTGGAAAAGCCATGACTGGGAGTGGATGGGGTCAGGGTGAAGGAGAACTGATTGGTGGAAGGTGACCTAGTACTTGGTCACAAACCTAAGTCGATTGTCACATGATGCTGGGTGTAGCTGCATCCACTTGTAATCCCAGCACTTGGGAGGTTGAGGCTAAAGGGTCAGTCACTGCAGGCATAGGGCCAGCCTGGATTCCAGAATGAGCTCATGTCCAGTCTGGGTTAATAGAAAGGCCCTGCTTAAAAACACAAACAGCTCTAGGCACAGTGGCACTCAGGAAGCTGAGGCATGTGGATCTCTGGAAGTTTGAGGCCAGCCTGGTCTACAGAGTTCTAAGACAATTGGAGCTACATAGAGAGGCCCTGTCTTGAAAAACAAAAACAAACAAATAAAAAAGAAAATAGACATAAGGGGCTGGAGAGATGGCTGAGTGGTTAAGAGCAGTGGCTGCTCTTGTAGAGGACTGGGGTGTGGGTCTTTTTTTTTTAAACCAAATATCAGGAAGATCTACTTTAATTATTCTAACTGCAGCACACAGACAGCCATCAAAGGCCACTTGGGAAAATGGTTTGCCTCTTGGTATTCTAACAGAGGTGGGAAGCCATCCCCTGTATAGCATCAGCCCTTGAGGTACCTTGGGAAGGAAATGGCTGAGTCTTTCCACCAAATCACACACACCCTAGTACTGCTTATAAACCAAAGAGATAACTCATCCCTTGAAACAGGGAAGAGAGGGTCACTCTGTGGGAGTATCTGCAGAGTCCGCGTCAATTTGTCCCCTTCCTCGTCCAGGATTCCTGGGATAGCTGTAACAGGTATGGTGCCCTCTGCTTCTGCTGCTGCCATGGCTGCTTCACTTCTGGCCTCAGCGGCCTCACTTCGGGCCTCGTCTGTGGTGTTCCCATTTTCAGGTGCTGTTTCGCAGGCCTGCTCTTCCAGCAGCTTTTCAGTGTGCGGGTCGCTACTGGTCTCCGCTGTGTCCACGGAGCCTTCCACTTCAGCCAGGACTTCATCATGCTCTGAAGCTGGCTCTCCTCACCCTCTTCCGCTCTCACTGCTGCTGTCATCACCTCTGCTAAGACTCTGCAGCGACCTCCTCTGCTGTCTCCTCCTTCTCCTCCCCTCCTACATTTTCACCTCCTTCTGTCTCAAGATCAACTGCTTCATTGGCAAAAGGATCCTCACCCTTGAGGTATTTTTCCAGCATCTTCGCTATATGTTTGTTGTTTAGAACACTCTTAGGCACACGGAGCCTTGTTTTCTCAACTCCTCAGCAGCCAGCCTTCGGTTGGGGTTATGGTCCACAGAGTGCAGATGCCGCTGGAGGAGCTGGTGCTGTGCAGTAATCAGCACGTCACAGGCCAGGCAGTGTGCGGCTCCAATCTTCTTGATGAAATGCTCCTGGCCAATCCCTTTGAATAGATCTGGTTTGGGTTTAGGGCTTTACTTTAACAATTCCTGACGCCACTTCTCAATTTTCTTATTCCTGTTTATGGTGTACTCATGGAAGGATGGAGAGATGCCACCGAATGAAATGAGAACACAGGGGTCATTTTTTTTATTAAAATTGTTTTGTTTTGTTTTTCAAGAAAGGGTTTCTCTGTGCAGCCCTGGCTAACCTAGAACTCGATCTATAGACCAAGCTGGCCTTGAACTCACAGATCTGCCTGTCTCTGCCTCCTGAGTGCTGGAATGAAAGACATGCACCACCACTGCCTGGCTTGGGGGTCCGGTTCTTAACACCCACATAGTAGCTTACAGCCATCTGTAAATTCAGTTCCAGGTGATCCAGTACCCTCTTCTCACCTCTGTGGGCACCAGGCACACACATGATACACACACAAACATACATGCTAGCAAAAAATAAAATACATATAAAATGAAATAGATCAATCTAAATAATAAACAACAAACAGACTGGTACAATGGCATAAGCCTGTAATCTCAACATGTAGAAGGCTTGAAGATCACAGAAAGTTATTGGCTGGTCTGGGCCACATGGAGAGTTTCCGGCTATCCAGGCCTACATAGTAAGACCCTGTCTCAAAAGAAACCATCCCTCAAAAAAACCTATGTGTTTCATAATGACATTTGGATAAGGAACTATGTATGTGTGCCTCAGTGAGGCCTTTACGACATTGCCTAGTGATGGACAGCTGTCCTGATTTGTAGAAGCTCTGATAAGAATGAAGACTTGTTGAGAGGCAGTGGTGGCACAAACCTCAATCCCAGCACTCGGGAGGCAGAGGCAGGTGGATCTCTGTGAGGTCCAGGCCAGCCTGGGCTACAGAGCTAATTCCAGGACAGCTAGTGCTGTTACACAGAGAAACCCTTTGTCTTGAAAAACAAACAAACAAAAAAGAATGAAGATGCCTAACAAAGCATTTCTCCGGACAGATCCAAATGACTACATTAATAGTTACTTATTTACCTTAATAATGCACTCTCTGGGGAGGATACCAAGGTACCCCATGTTACAGATACGGAAGCCTAGGTGCGGGAAAAAGGAACTGGGATTGGAGATGGGAGTGGACAATGAGGACAAAGCCAGAGCTGGGGAGGGACGACTGTCTCTGCCCACCTTACAGGGGCCTTGAGGGCCCAGCTAACACAGGCTGCAGCCACAGGACTGATAGCATGCTGTGGATGCCTCCTCAGCAGTCCTGTGCATGCAAACCAGCACAGTGCAGATCTGTGGCAAGCGCTCTCCCGGGCCTGAGCCTCGACTCCAGTGAGCCTGCCCTGGCTGCTGGAGGATTCTACTGAAGTTCAATGACAGCTCAGGCCCTGTGACAGCATAGGCAGAGGTGACAAAAAGCCCTTGTGCTAGCCCAGGTACTGGCTGTTGGCTCTCTCCTTCCTCCATGAAAGCACTGGCTTCCTTGGAACTCCGTGGAACTCAGAGGATCAAAGCCCTTTGGAGTCAGGTGAACTGGCCAAAGGCAAGCTGGGGTTTGCCTAGGAATAGAGACAACGACGAGCCTGAATCCTATGAGTGGTGCCTCACTCCCCAGGAGGATGGAGACCAGGCTCCTCCCTATGTGTCACGGCTTTCCTTCAAGGGGCAAATTTAATCTTTGAACTGAAAATGTCATATCCCTATAAGCATTGGTTCCCAGCCCCCAGCCCCAGACCCAGCCCTCTCCTCCTGCCTGGGGGTTGAGGTGGGGGCGCATAAGAAGGCCAGCCTAGCCATACTCAGCTCATGGTCACTTGGCCTGGAGTGCAATCAGGAATTTCACAGGTGTGCAGGTGTAGTCAAAGCAGAGGTGTTCCACCTCTGAGGTCTGCATGATAGTCTTGAGCCGTGGGATTTTGAACTGGAGAAGGGCAGTCTGGAAGCCAGCTGGTTCAGAAGCCGACAGGCCCAAGCAGACTTCCTGACCCTTCCTCCCTCCAGGCACAACGACTTGCCTTGGCAACTGCTGAAGCTGTTCAACAACAGACTGAACGACTCGAAGGCCAACCTGAACACACTGACTGGGACACATACCAACATCCCGAAGCTGAGGGCTGGCTTTGTGGGGGGCCAGGTACATCCTCTGTTCTCCCATCTGTTCTGTACTGGGGTCTCCCCCTATATTCCCTGTGGGACTGTCTAGGTTTGGCCTGCGTTAGAGAAGCATGCCTCCTGGTCCCCTGGGCTACAGGCCTTGGCAGGGCACACCTATCTGGACCAGCCCCCAGGGCTTCCAAAGGGGCAGGAGAGAAGACCCACATGTACGCTGGGGTAGGCTCAGATACCAGTGGTCTGGGCTATCAGCTCTTCCCCTTGGTCCCCCAGTTCTGGTCCGCATACTTGCCTTGTGACACCCAAAACAAAGACGCTGTGAAAAGGATATTGGAACAGATGGATGTCATTCACCGCATGTGCCAACTCTATCCTGAGACCTTCTTGTGTGTCACCAAAAGTTCAGGTAGTGTCCCACCAAGGCCCTGATGCCCTCCTGCCAGGCATGGTCGTTAGGAGAGGGTGGGGCTTGGAATCCCGAGCGTTTAGTGCCACCCGCCCCTTTGTTCTCGTAGGTATCAAACAGGCTTTTCAGGAGGGGAAAGTGGCCAGTCTGATTGGTGTGGAAGGTGGTCACTTAATCGACAGCAGCCTGGGTGTCCTGCGGACGCTCTACCATCTGGGCATGCGGTACCTGACCCTCACCCACAACTGCAACACACCCTGGTAAGGGGTCCCTCTGTGAAGGCCCTGGGATGGGGTCAGAAGGGGAGAACAAATGTGACCTCACTCATGCCCAGAACTCTCCTGAGCTCCAGGCCAGGCCGTTAGCTAGGCAGGTGAGGACGACACTCCTGACCTGCTCCCTGAACATGTGTGTTTCTCTTCAGGTCTGACAACTGGCTGGTGGACAAAGGAGATGACGAAGCTGAGAGCCAAGGACTGTCAGAGTTTGGGAAGGTGAGGGGGAAGGACCACAGTCCCCAAAGGACAGAGGGCTAGGAAGGTGTCCAGCGCAGTGTCACACCTCAGTGGATTTTGGTGTTCTCCTCAGTCACATGGAGCTAACCGTGCTCCTTTCCAGGCTTGAGTCTGTTGGCACCCCTGAGCATTCAGAATGCTGGGTCCTGAGTACCCCACAACCTCCAGCCACTAGCGGGCTAATTAACACCTACCCCGTGCTGCCTCTCCCACGCCCCAAGCTCAGAGCGTCTGTGAGGTGTACCCAATCCTGTCTCCCCGTAGAGAGTGCTGAAGGAGATGAACCGCCTGGGGGTCATGATTGACTTGTCCCATGTGTCTGTGGACACCATGAGGGATGCGCTGCAGCTGTCCAAGGCCCCAGTCATCTTCAGCCACTCCTCAGCCTACAGCCTGTGTCCACACAGGCGGAATGTGCCTGATGACATCCTGGAGCTGGTGGTAAGGGATCTGAGAAGTGAAGGGGAGCCCCTTGTCTGCTCCGGGCCCTCTCCAACCTTCATTCCCCTCCCCTCTCTGAGCAGAACAAGACAAGGAGTCTGGTGATGGTCAACTTCTACAGTATGTTTGTGTCCTGCTCAAAGGATGCCACCCTGTCTCAAGTGGCTGGTAAGTGGATATGACCACACAGTGACCAAGCTGGGGAGGGCCTTGCTTAGGACCCATACCTGCTACTCCCTACAGACCACTTGGACCACATCAAGAAGGTGGCAGGCGCTGAGGCTGTGGGCCTTGGAGGAGACTATGATGGCGTTACAGAGTAAGAGTGACATCTTGTTCTATGTTGATATGTGCTGATGGGACAGAGGAGGTGAAGTGTGTCCTGAGCACAGTGCAGGGCATTTTGCTGCAAGCCTGCTCTTCTGGCCTTCATATGCCTGGAGAGTGTCCAGTCTGCAATGTGTGGTCCTCTTGGTCTTGGCATAGGCTTCCCAAGGGACTGGAGGATGTTTCCAAGTACCCAGACCTGATAGCGGAGCTTCTCAGGAGGAACTGGACAGACACAGAGGTCAGAGGTGTACTGGCTAACAACCTGCTGCGGGTCTTCTCTGAAGTTGAACAGGTGAGAAAGTGGCCATTTGGGTTTGCTGCCCTTCCCCCACCCACAGGGCAGGCTCCCTAACTTGGGTCTGTCTCTAGGTAAGCAATAACATGCAAGTTCCTGAGGAAGAGCCTATCCCCCTGGATGAACTGGACGGCTCCTGCAGGACACATTATGGCTACTCCCAAGCCTCCAGCCTCCACCTCCAGATGGGGGCCCTGCTGGTCTCCTTGGCTTCCTTGCTCCTCAGTCTGCATCCTCTGTGATATTGAAGGACTAGAACCTCTCACAGTGCTCTCAGAGCTCAGGGAAGACCGGACATGCCAAGAGCCCACGTTGTCCCTGCAAAAACACACCCTTTCCCAAACAAGCAGTGGGCTTACCTGGGGACAGTTCAAGACACAGGCATACAATAAATGCAATGACCTCTTTAAGTGCAGAGTATGTATGTTGTCAGCACCCCAGCCCTGGAAGGTACTGCTGAGCATCTGGAGGGCAGATTTTGTGAGAATGGGCCCTGTATGAACAGGGACATTAAAGTACCTGAGTTCTTGGAGGGGGGGACTAGAAAGAACCCAGATATCTGCAAAAGGTCTCACATGGGCATTGGCTAGTTTAAAAAATTATGGTCCAGGTTCCAGTAGCTACCTCCCCTATCACTTACACGTGTACGCAACACCCCCACAATGTGTACTCATGTGCACACAGCCCATACATATACATACACTCAGATGCACATATATATCATACACGGACACATGTATTCTGACACATATGAGATTCACACATACACACGTTTATCTGGGTTCTGTAGTGCTAGGAAAAGACTCAGGAAATCTGAATTTGGTCAAGCCTTGGAGAGTAGCATCTAGATGGGATGGGTGCCTGGACTCTCCAAGGCTATCTCACACAGTTAAAAGGAGGTCTTCCCAGATTCACAGGGGCAGAGGTGGTCTCATATGTGTTACACAGCATGGCTGTTAGTGAAATCAGGCCTTCCAACGAGGATATTCAAGGATGATCTTGTGAATCAACTTGTGAGGGACAGTCCTGCTGAGTGGCCAATGACTCCTTTCTGGTCCATACTGCTTAGATACCCCTCATGGACATGGGCAAGGACTGCTTTGTTGAGATCCTGTCCCTACGTGCTGAGGTACCCACAAAGGGTGAAGGATAGCATTGCCTGAGTATATGAAGCCTCATGGCGATATATCTCTGTCCTTTCAGATCTGCCTTCCCTGAGAAAATAGCTAGGTAGAGCAGAACTGCAGCCTATGGGGCTGACCACAGGGCCATGCACCTGGCTTTAACTTTTTCACTGTTTGAGACAGGCTCTCGTGTATCCCAGGTGGTCCTCCAACTCACTGTGCAACCATGGGATGATCTTGAACTTCTGAATCTCCCGCCTTCACCTCCCAGGTGTTTCAATTACATGTACAGACCACCTCACTTGGTTTATATGGTGCTGAAGATCAAACCTGGAACTCGGTGCATGCTAGGCAAGCATGCTACCAACTGAGCCCAGCCTCAGGTTGGCTTTTAGAGTCCTCCATGTGCTAGGCTACCCATTTGCACATGCCACCAAGAAATGAAAGAATAGGAGCCTGCCCATCCCCAAAGTCTGTGGGTATTAGCACAGAAGACGACTTGGTTCTGTTCCTGTGTCTGTCACAACATGGCCCAATGAGTAACATCCTTTTCTGGTCTAAATGTCTTGGGGAGCATCCTGTGACTACATAGGATCAATTTATAAGAGAAAATGCTTAGTAAAGGTTTCTGTGCTCGCTGTCTGGTCAAAGCAGTGGAAAAGGTCCCTCTGGTGTATTTCCAGTGTATTACACCTCATTTTGACAGCTGGGAAATAAAGACACAGAGGTCCTACAATAATCCCAGACCCAGGTATAGTGGTATGTACCTGTAATCCTGGCTCTCAGAGGGCTGAGGCAAGACGACCACGAGCTTGAGATCAGCCAAGGCTACACAGCAAGACCCTGACTCAAAATTTTTAGTTGCCTAAAATAATCTTTTTGTTGTTTTTGAGTCAGTCAGGGTCTCATGTGACTCACTATGCAGCTAAGGATGACCTTGACTTCCTGATGCCTAAAATAATCGTAGACACAGTAAAATCCCTCCATAGCTCCCACCGCGGTGACACATCTCATCTGGTTCTGAAGAGCTTCTCCTGCTTGTTGGCCTTGTTTTGTTCACTTATCCCCCTTTCCCTTCTGTGGGCCACCTTTTCATTTTAAAATTGTGGAGATGGACATGGTGGTACTCTCCTTTGATTCCAGCACTTGACAGAGGCCAGACAGCTTAGGCTATGTAGAGAGACTTCGTCTCAAAACAAGCAAACAAACAAAAAGGGGTGTGTGTGTGTGTGTGTGTGTGTGTGTGTGTGTGTGTGTAAGAGTGGGAACATACACATCACACCATACACTGGAGGTCAGAGGACAATTTTTGAGAGTTTGTTCTTTCTATCTTGGGTTCCATCAGACTCAGGTCAGCAGATTTTACCCACCGAGCCATCTTCATGTTCTAAGTTACCACCCTCTGAAACACTCAGGCCTTGCCGAGGACCCGAGGTCGATCTGCAGCAGGTTTCACAGAGGTGGGGTGAAGCTGCAGCACCCCCCTTGGATGCAGGTTCTAATCTTTGTGTATAGGGAGATAAGCTGGGATCTCCTTTCTGTCTAACAATGATGGGTAAGGCAGCCCTTTGAGCTAATGGGACCTACAGGAGACCACTGGAATGCATCTGAGGCAAGCAGCGGATTCTAAGTGAGGCCGACCTTGACTGAAGGCTGGGTTACTTACTTCATATGTCCCCAAGAAAAGTCCAGATAGGTTGGACGAGTCTCCCATAATGCAAATGAACCTACCAGAACCACACAATCACCTTGAACAGTATAAACACACACACACACACACACACACACACACACACACACACACACACACACACACACACACACACAGAGTTTGATAACTGGATACAGTTAGTTTGTCCCCTGCCCCCTTCCTTTGGAGCTGAGGACCAAACCCAGGGCCTTTAACTTGCAACACAAGTGCTCTATCACTGAACCAAACCACCCCAACCCCCAGGAAGTTAAGTCTGACACTACTTCAGGTACAAAAGGAAGAGGCAAAGTACAACCTCCAGTGTTGAAAATAAATAGAAAGGAGAGGTGAATGTGAAAGCCAGCTTTTCACTGGCAAAGGAGGTAAACAAACAAGATGGATGGGGTGCTGACATTTTATCTGAACCCCTTGGGAGGCCAAAGTGGGAGAGTTTTGAATTCAAGGCCAGCCTGGGCTACATAGTAACATCTCATTAAAAAAAAAAAAAACAAACCTTCAAAAAGTGTGTAGGTGTTTTGCCTACATGTATGTCTGTGCACCATGCATGGTATGCCTGGTGCCCACAAAGGCCAGGAAAGTGTCAGATCCCCCATAACTAGAGCTACAGGTGGTTATGAGGTGCCATGTGGGTGCTGAGAATTGAACCCAGGCCTTCTGGAAGAGCAGCCAGTGCTTTTAACTGCTGAGCCACCTCTCCAGCCCTGAGATCTCCTTTAAAAAAGAAAAAAGCAGCTGGGCAGTGGTAGCGCACGCCTTTAATCCCAGCACTCGGGAGTGAGTTCGAGGACAGCCTGGTCTCCAGAGTGAGATCCAGGACAGGCACCAAAACTACACAGAGAAACCCTGGCTTGAAAAACAAAACAAAATAAAACAAAAACCAAACCAAAAAAAAAAAAAAAAGGAAAAAAGAAAGAAAAGAAAAAAGCAGCAGGGTCATACCTGTAACCCTAGCTCCCAGGAGTCAGAACCAGGACCGCTTCAAGTCTGAGGCCAGCCAAATAACTCTAGTTCAGTGGGAGCTATTTAGCAAGGCCTTGTCTCAAAGAAACAACAAACAAAACAAAACAAAAACAACAAAAAAGGAAAACGTAGAAGTTTCAAATCGTCAGGCATGGTGGAGCATGACTCTAATCCCAGCAGGTAGATCCCTGAGTTCAAGACCATCATGATCTACACAGTGAATTTCAAAACAGCCTTCTACATACTAAGACCCTGTTTCAAAGGAAAAAAATGTTTTAAAGGTACAAATAAGGAAGGCCAGGCTGGCTTTTACAGTATTAATTAATACACAGTCCTAATGTTGTCCGAGGGCTATACATCATGCATTTTGTCAGCTACTCATACTTCCTGGGAGTGTAAAGTGTGACACAAAGTCCATTTCTGTTTGGTGTGTATGCATGGGCATGAGTATGCATTTACAGTTCAGATGTCAACCTCAGCTGTCTTCCTCAATCACTCTCTAACTTTCTATTTTTTATAAGTTCTTTTTTTATTTACATATTTTATGTATATGGGTGTTTTTCCTGCATGTATACCACAAGAGGGCATCAGATCTCATGAATTACAGTTATAGATGGTTGTGAGCCATCATGTAGGTGCTGGGAATTGAACTCAGGACCTCTGGGAAAGCAGCCAGTGCTTTTAACTTCTGAGCCACCACTCTACCTTTTGAGATTAGGTCTCAACTGAATCTTGAACTCACTGATTCAGGATTAAACTAGCCCACTGGCATGTGTGCTCCAGAGGTCTGCCTGTACGCCCAATACCAGGATTACTCCATGGCTTCCCCCCCACTCCCAGGCAGGGTCTCTCTATGTAGACCAGGCTGTCCTCAAACTCAGAGATCTGCCTCCCTCTGCCTCCCAAGTGCTGGGATCAAAGGTGTGCACCACCATGGCCTACGCCATGCCTGGCTTTTTAACATGACAAATCCAAACTCATGACTTCTTGCTTGCACAGCAAGCACTCTGCCAAAGGAGTCATCCCCAGGCCCACGGTCAGTTTCTAAGCACTGTTCCCCTCTAAAATGAATCAGGGATGACTGGGTGCCAAGGCAGAGGAGCCTGTGAACCCTGCAGTGAAGGGGAAGCTGGGAAGTAGGATGTGCTGAGACCAAAGAGAGCAGGTTGAAGGGGTTCAGAAGCCAAAAAGAAGCATCTCAAATAGGAAATACTTTAGTACTTAACTCAGAAACTTGATTCTGATTCCACTACTATGTGTAGCCTGACTCTTCATTCACCCATGTCTCCCCCTTCCCCCTGGAACGAGGCCTCCAGGGACACCATCCCCACCCGTTCCTGACTTCCTCCTGAGGTGGGGCACTGGATAATCTCATAGGGTCTAGCCCACAGTTCATGAGCCCTACCCAGGACATCAAAGCAAAGCTTGAGAAACTCTCCAACAATCAATTTATTTACTTACGACAGCATTTTGAGGAACCCAACCCAGCACCCCCAAATCTACTAGTGTTCCACAAACCCTGCACCCTCCAGGACCCAGGGAGCTCACAGGCTGTTCCTGAGACTGCAGCTCCTCTCAACACCTGTCATGTAGGTTGATTTCAGGGAGCCTGAGGGGCCCATGGGTAGTTAGTATCTTGGTTTCCACACCCAGGGCCAATAATTCCAGCCCCCACCCCCAACATCAACTTGTAATGTGGAACACTGAGGGGTCCCAAAGTGCAGAACAGAAAAGACCAAACACAGGGAGTCCAGGTCAAGTCTCCAAGTTTGTGTAACCCTGTAGGTAGTATGCACTGCTCGGCCTGTGAGGAGGGCTGGGACAAACACACCCCATCTGCTGTGTGCTTTCTACTTTGGCAAAAGAACAAAATCACCACGAATTTCAAGAACATGAGTAAACTTGAGGAGACAGAAAAATAAAACAGCAGCCTGTGCACACAGCCTTCAGGCCACCACCATCAGCCTCATCACCTGCTTCCTGCCAGCTTCGCCACTGCTAAAGATGTAAAAGCTGACCACAGCCAAGGGGGACTGTCCCAGGTCCCCTTTGCTAGCCACCCTGGCTTTCCCTTGGAGAAGGCAGAAAGGCAGCGGCCTGTATCTAAAATGACAGAGGAGTCAGGGGACTCACATTCAAGAGTGAGCGGCTCTACAGAGGCCTGGAGGGAGGCCCAGGGCCATGAGGCAGACCGCCCAGCCCCAAGTCCTTTCTTCCAGAGGCAGCTGCTGAGGAAGGGAGAAACTCTGGGGAGGGAACACCTGCCCTTGAGAGGGGAAACCGGTTCTGTTCCTGTGGGCTGGGGAAGGGAGCCGAGGGACAGAAGAAGGCCTGGGCAGACTCAGCCAGCTGGCAGTGGTAGCCAAGAACTCAGCCCTGGGAAGACGGAGAAGAGCAACCATCTGTAAAGGTCCCCAGTCAATGTTGGTGGCACTGGCCATCTCTGGTACACCAAAGTCCACAGGAACCCACTCAGGGCTGTCACACAATAGGACTTCCTGTCTGCAGAGGTGGGGGGAGAGGGCCCCAAGAGCTGCCTGGCAAAGGAGCGGCTCTGACCCTGACAGCCTCAGCATGTAGCAGGTGGGCAGTCACTGGAATCAGAAGGCCCCGAAGCACTGGGCGCAAGTCCACACATCTGCTGGCCAACCCTGCCAACTCCACGCAGCCAGAGGACAAAACAGAGCTTGCCATCTTCCAGCTGTGGCCCACAGTCACAAAAGTCACCCATACATTTGTGCAAATTCAATACCAGGACAGAGGCCACTGCTCAACCTAAGGCTCAGTTCTAAGGCGGCCAGCCTGACAGGTTGGAAAAGAGCCAAGGCAACTCTGAAGGGCTGGAGAAAGTGGCGCAGGGTGGGGCAGAAGCCTCCAGCACATCACAGGACAGGGAGGCGGCCCCTGCCAAGGGCAGGCTAATTCCTCAGGGCAGCCAACCTGGAACCAACAAAAAGGATTCTGGTAAGAAAGGTAAAGGACAGAGGTATTTAAAATACTGTCTACAAGTGCTAGACGTGAACCCAGAAGTGAGGACCCACTTAGACTCAGGTTTTCAAAGTTGTCCTGGGATAATATGTGGAAAGATGCCAGAAATAGCCACATAGTGTGACATTCTTGGGAGGGCACAGAACTCCCTTCTCCAGTGAGCTATGTGTAGACAGATGTGTGGTCACACATCTGGCACCAATTGCTGGTTACAGAGGACTGACTGCAGCATCTTGATGTAAGGGGACTGTCCCGGCAGACACAGGGTTCTCCCTCCGCCTTCCCAACAGTCCCATCAAATGTGATGGCACGTGTTGGGTTCCAGCCACCAAAATCCTTAGGGTCCCGAACCTTCCCCCTAGACAGGACACTAGAGCAAGTATAACGATATTCCCTCATTAGGTCGTACCTCCGAGACAGCTGGTCCTCCTGGCTGCGCACAGAGCTTTCGCCCACAGCAGAGGCACCCTCTGGAAGCTGGCTGAGTTGGTCTAAGACCTCCAGGCCATTTTCCTCAGCAAGCTGTACAATCAGGCTGTCTACCTGCTCCTGAGGTGTGGTCAGTGTGGTGGCAGAGCTCACAGAATCCTCCATTACCTGAGGAGAGGGTCATTCTGAGCAATACGGCCACAGAGCCCATGGCACCATAAAGCACACTACAGCTGTTTTGTTTGTTGTGGACATGTGTGGTGTACACATGCATATACGTATGTGCTCATGTGAAGGCCAAAGGCTAACATCAGGTGTCTTCTCCATCCTGCGTTCTACAAGGCCTCCCACTAAACCTAGTGTTCCCCATTTCGGCCAGGCTGCCGGGTCGGCAAAGCCCTGGGATTCATCTGTCTTGGCTCCAGCACTAAGACTGGCACGCACCCAGCTCTCATGTGGATGCTAAGAACCCAAACTCAGGCCCCCAGGCTTGCACAGGAGCACCCTGTCCTGAGCCGTCTCCCTAACCCCACTGTGTTCTGGCTCTCTCTCCACACTGCTTTCTCTTCGCAGGGTTCTCTCTAGGAAGCTTTGCCTGGCCCCCTTGGCCCTTCCTGGCCCATATCCAGCCAGTTCCACCTCTGGGTCCACCTGGTTCAGGGACCCTTCTGCGCCCCTGTGTGCTTGTCTATCATGTGCTTGTCTATCCCCAGAAAGGGCTGGCGTCCCATCCCCTTCCTTCTCCAGGTCTTGTCCAGCTCAGTCCAGCCACCCTGACCCTGTCCAGCCACACTACAATGGCCACCTACCGATGTGTGCACGTCCAGGTTCTGCACCTGCTGCTCAAACCTGTCCATCACTGCAGACACCTTCTGAAGGTCCATGGCACTCAGTGCCTTGTCCAGAGCTTTGGTCACCTGTGCCATATTCTTGGTCACCTGGGATAGAAGAGATTAGGGATAAGAACAGAGATAAAGACAGTCAAGGGCTGCAAACGAGGGACAGGTTATCAGAATTTTCTGATGGGACCCCAGAGTCTCAACACACAGCTACTGAATGCAGTTGATGACACAGTGTTCTATGGGTCTCTCAACTTTGAAGGGAATCTCTGATGTGGAACCAAGAGGTCCATGTAACTTCCAGTCTGTTGTGGGATGATGCTATGGGATCCAGGCTTTCCTAAGGCCTTCCTGTGTCCAGCACTCCTTGATGCCTAGGTTCTTTGCTGGTCCAGCTTCCTTCCACTCAGTATACCCTACAACATATGCGGGCCACATGGCACCACAGTCTAGCACTTACCCCCTTCATGGTCACAGCTGTTTGCACCTTGGAGGCTACTGCATCCACACGGGAGGCCATCCGGAGCCAGTTAACACCCTCATTCTTCTTGCGGATGGCATTTTCAGCATATACACGGGCACACTCCACATTTTTCTGCTGAAGGGCCTAAGAATCATAGGGAAATGTTCATGGAGGAACATTTGTAAGCAAGCCTGCATATGCTTACAGGGTATGGTTTACCATTGGAAAGGGTAGGAGGTTTTCAGTTTTCCCCAGGTACTCCTCAGAAATGCATGAGCTTTGTAAAAACGCAGTGTGTCGTTACCAAGAACCATAGCCTTGGAGCTACTCTGCCTTGAAGCAACACTAAAGAGCTGCACAAGATTTAGCCGAAGGTCTGCTCTTATACCAGCCATGCTACTTCACCTTCTGCTCTGTCTATCTTTAGGCAGAGGACCCCTTCCTGCTAAAGGCCCAGTGAGTTCCACCTCTGCCCACCCCTACGGAGCCCACCCCCAACATCAAGGCCTCTCCCAGATCCTGACACTCCGGGCAGCAGTCCAACAGGAAAGAAAGCCAGTTGAAAATGACGACACTGGAGCAGGGACAGCCGGAAGGCCGCACCTGCAGACGGAGGATGCTGGAGGAAGAAGGAAGAGTGATGGTCATGCACCTGTTCTGCTCTGGACATCTCTGTGGGCGGGGAGGGGAGGAGGGCTATTACCTCCCCTCGTGCTTGCCTGTCTCAGGTATGAAAGCAAATGCATCCATACTCTGCATCAGTGAGGGCTAAATCACAACGTAGCAAGTGTCTGGCACAAAAGAAGACATTAAGGCAGCACAGAGGGAAACAAAGCTGGGTGTGGTGGTCCCCACGTGTAGTCCTACCAATCGATAGCTGCGGCAGGAGCAGCTCAAGTCTGAGGTTAGCCTGGCCACAGTGCTCAACTTCAAAAATAACATAAGTGAAGTAAAATAAAATAAAGGGCATGGGGGAAAAGAACCCAAACCAGAGAACTTACACACCTTCTTTACTTTGGCCTGTTCGGCTTTGGAGTCCTTCTCTGCCTTCTTGGCCAGTTTCTCTAGCTGCTTCGCTGTGAACTGAACAGAAACCATAACAGCCTGAGATGCACAGGTGGAGGCCAGCCTCTAGGCCCTGTTCCCTGAACCTCCTCCTCTGTACCTCCTTCACCAACCCTGCGAATAAGGCACAAAGCCTCAAAATGTAAGTCCTGGTGACTCTGGTGGGGCTGTGAGAAAGTACAACAGAATCAGGAAAGAAACACACCCCCTCCCCCAGTTCTGAGGCCCTGTGTGCAAGGAGGAGGCTACAATAGGTTTCCTACAACGTCCATCACCTCTAACATCTCTTCTAGAGTGGAAGGCCATTAAGGCAACTCTCACCAACTCTGTTCCTGCTTCTCAAAGGCTGAACTCACAGAAAAGCCACATGAGAACCTCTTCCAGGCTACCTGAGTAGTGGATCTGCAGGGCTGCTATTGAGAATCCTGCATATACAGCTTCCTCACTTCTTTGCCACCAAGAGAAAACAATGTCAACATATTCACGACCCCTCTGGCAACATAACTCAGGGCTGGAGACCAGATCCTGGCCACTAGTAAACGAGGCTCAAACACTGCCCTGCTTCAGGGTGACACAAACTGTGTTCAGCAGCTTGTAACCTCACTCCTGCCCAGACCCTTGGAGCCAGAGAGAAAGAAACAAGATACAGTTAACCCTGACTGTCATTTGTAAGGCATTTAAAGTGGCAGAAATATGCCATAGATTATGAGGTAGGTACAAACATCGCCCCGGGAGGCACTTTCAGCTGCCCATACAATTCTCCAAGTGTGTTTAAATTCCAGCCTGTGGTTTTAAATGCTTATGAAAACATCAAGCCATGTGCATACCACTCCAGTTGTGTTTCTTAAAGATAATACACTTAGTCATCACAGACAAGTCTGAGTGATCTATTTCTACTTAGCCAAAACCAAAGAATGATCCTGTCTCTGGTCAGCAGCCTGAGCCCTGCGTGGCAGTCGTTCAGTGATAATTTGCCCATGACTTTGGGTATCTGGGTTCCAAGCGCCGCTATAATTCTTGTCTTGACTCACTAGCTGTCAGGACAGGACTAGGGAATGGTGGTTTTGTACAAACCTTCAACTGGAACAGGGTATCTGCAAAGACAGAAAGAAATAGCTTAAGAACTTTTAAAAAATGTAACAAGTAGCGCATCCACTAAGCAAGAGGACCCAGTGAGGTACTTGAAGATGCTGGCCCACAGGAGACAGACATGGATGGGGCTTGCCTGGGGCATTTGGGAGGCCCCACAGTGGAGTCAGAAGACAGACTAGTTAGAACAAGAGCTCCACCCAACAAAGACCCTAACCACAAGAATAGCACCAGCCAACCTCAAAGGGTTACTTTAAGGATAGATAAGGTAATGCATGCAGCTCTTGGCCACGGTGAGAATGGAGATGGCGGCTTACAAGTCACTCACCTTTACAAAAGACACATGGCATTCTTTGTCTTTAGTACTAAACTTTTTTTTTTTTTCTTTTTTGGTTTTTCGAGACAGGGTTTCTCTGTGTAGCTTTGCACCTTTCCTGGAACTCACTCTGTAGACCAGGCTGGCCTCGAACTCACAGAGACCCGCCTACCTCTGCCTCCCAAGTGCTGGGATTAAAGATGTATGCCACCACCACCCAGCTAATACTAAACTTAATCTTTAGTATTTAACAGTTTTTGTTTTGTTTTTTAAAGTCTTTATTGGCTCTGTTTTTTTTAAAAAAAACTTTATTTTGTGTGCATTGGTGTGAAGGTGTCAGATCCCCTGGAAGTGGAGCTACAGACAGCTGTGAGCTTCCAGGTCCTCTGGAAGAGCAGCCAGTGCTCTTAATGGCTGAGCCATCTCTCCAGGCCCCAACAGTTGGTTTTGCATAGCCTTTCCTTTATCTTGCCAGAGGCCAGTAGATAAAACAGGTAAGGTGGTCAGCCATAGGTCGAAGAGGTTACTACTCCACGACAGATGCCATTTCTAAGCCACAGCATCATGCCCAGCACACTGTCCCTAACTGGACTAAGCCAAGGAAGGAATCCGAATGTTTTTAAAATTTTAAAAATTAACTGCTAACCAAACCTGCTGTTCATTCACAAACTTGAGACAGGTAAACACAATTTCTTGTTTATTTATTTATTTTCGATGTTTTGAGGCAGGATTTCGCCTCAAACTCCCTAGGTAGCCAAGGATGGGGACACTTTGACCTCCTGATCCTTCTGTCTCTAGCGCCTAAGACTGGCACTGCAGCTGTGAGCCACCACACCAGGTAACTGGCTGTTTCGACATCACAGAGTGCTGTGATATTTGATTCCTAAAAAGGCTCACCCTACCAGTCCAGAAGGAGGCACTGATGGTCTGTCTGCAAATGCAAAACAAGGCCCAGCAGAGACCTGCTGGGGTACAGTGAACTCTGTGTGCAGGCACTAGCTATGGCCAGAGCTGCCACAGCTGACTGGTACAAAAGTCGCCTGACACAGTGACAGGAGGAGTGTCACCCAGGTGTGGCGCAGTCATCTCATCAGCATTAGGACACTGGCCAAATCCCTCCCATCCCAGCCTGTATTTTCATCTAGACTCCAGTGGGACCGGACTCTGAAAAACAAAAAGCTGGAGAAACCTGATGTGAGCTACAAAAAGTTCCCTCTCAAGAGCAGAATGAACTGTGATGCAAAAACTCTTTATTGTTGAGACACACTGGAGCACTACATCTTCTCTCCAAGGAACCCAAGGATAGAATTCTTATGTATTTCCGCCATGACAGTGACATCGCTTTCTACATTTTGGAAAACAGTTTTTAAAAACTCCATTATAAGCCTAGGCAGTGGTGGCGAACGCCTCTAATCCCAGCACTCGGGAGGCAGAACCAGGTGGATCTCTGTGAGTTCGAGGCCAGCCTGGTCTACAGCTCGAGATCCAGGACAGGCACCAAAACTACACAGAGAAACCCTGTCTCAAAAAACCAACCAACCAACCAAACAAACAAACAAAAACCTCCATTACAGCTGTGCACACCTTCAATCCCAGCACTGGGAAGGCGGAAATAGGCAAATCTCTTGAGTTCAAGGCCAGCCTGTCTACACAGTAAGTTCCAGGCCAGCCAACGCTACATAGGAAGACTTTCTCACGCAAACAAAAACTTACACACCAGCCCACAAAACCTGCAATGTCCACTCATGAGTCTTTGGGAGTCTCAGAACACTGGTAGGTGGGAGTGAGTCATATTTCTGGGGGTGGTTCCCTCCCAACCTGTTATAAGGGTCGGGGTAGAACAGGACATGAAGCTCCCGTATCATGGAGCTGCTAGGGGGGGAACCCACAGCCACTACTTGGTACTTGAAGTCCTTCGTATATGAATTACTCCTATTTCTCTGGGGACTATTCAGGGGTCAAAATATGAAACCACCACCTTTTCTGGTGCCTTCTGACAATATTCCAGGGTCCCCAAGGCAGGAACAAAACAAATGGGGAGGTGGCTAGAAGGGACCAGATCTGAGGTCATTGGTACAAAATTCAGGGATTCGGCCCTGGGTTTGGGGTCCAGGCCTGGGGAGATCTGGGTAAGGAACAAGACCCGGGGTAGCTGCTGGCTGGGGGCTGCAGTCAAGAACCCGGAGGTAGTTCCTGTTGGGACTGCGGGATCGAAGCCCAGCAGAGGGTTTCAGCTCTGACGTAAAGGGTCAGAAACCGGGATCGGTTCTGGTCGGTGTGTGGGGTGTAGACCCGAGGGCTGGTCCTAGTCGGTGTCTGGACCTGAGGCCAGAGGGGGGATCCTAGTCGGGATATAGATAGGGTCAAGACAAGTGGGTTCCAGGCCCAGGGGCGGGGTCTGGGGCTGAGGCCGGGGACCGTTCCGGTTGGGTTATGGGGCTGAGGCCAGGGTGTCCGCAGAATCCCGCTCCGAACCCAAGGTAGGTGACGGCCCCTTACCGTCCATGGCCAGTCGGGTAGTGCCCCCCTCGGGGCCGCGAAGGGGACGAGATCGCACGGACCAGCGGTGCCCGGGAGGACTTCCGGGGTCGCTAATGCTTCCGGTCGCGCGGCCTGCTCTCGCGAGAAGACGGCGCCGAGCCTTGGGTGGGGCTTCGGGCGCGTCTGGCGCGGCGCGCGGTCGCCATGGTAACGAGCGCCCAAAGCGGAGTGTTGGTTTTGTGAGTCGCTAGGGTGACTGGGCCCCACGGCCGCCGGCTGGGGCGGCGGGGTCACCTATGGGCCTGTCCAAAAGCAAACCCAGAGAGAAGAAAGGTAAAGGGCGCCGCCTGGTGGCGAGGCCCGCCCTCCGAGCAGGCGTCCGTGGGGTGTAGGTCTAACTGATTATCCGTGTGTTTCAGTCGAGGAGCAAAAGAAGAACTCTACCAGTTTTGTTACAAAGTCTAAGGAGAAAGTAATGGAGAAGGAGTCCAGGCATTCTGAGAAGGAAGCCTTGAGTCACCCGGCCGACAGCCTGCTGTTCACGTCAGGGACATCCAAGCACTCAAGGCCTTCCTCTTCCTTTGAAGGTAGGAGACCCGAGGAGACCTGTCACGTCAAGGCATCTGGGATGGGGCCCATTTCTAAGGCTCTAATGATACAGGCGGTAAATATGCAGGATTCTTGGTGCCGTACGGTAAACAAGAGCACAACTAAGCTGGATCGTTTGAGTCCATGATAGGCTATAGCAGGGATTTCAAGGGCATCCTGTATATACGGAGACTGTTTCAGAAGGAAAAAAAAAAAATTAAGAAGAAACTTACTGAATGATCCATACAATGACCCCCAGGAGGGTTGGGTGACCTCTGGCTCCACTGTGATTCTTTCAGCGTGTTACAGCTTGGAGCAGGACGTTGGGTGACTGTCCAGGCTGGAGTGTGATTCCTGAGGAGGCCTTGGTCTTCCTCAGCCTGGCACAAAGGTGGGAGGGATTCCGAGGAAGAAAGGATCGTGGATGGGACAAAAGTGTTTCTTTTCGTACAAACTCAAGCATAGCATTTGGCAGATCCAGAAAGTGAGCTTGCTGCCAATTCCACTTTTCCTTGAGGCAAACAGTTTGGCATATTTACTCATTTTATAGCAGCCCGATGTGGCCACACCTTCCTTGTGGAATTGGTGATGAGACCACAAAACCAGGACAAAGCCTAAATACAGAGTCTTCCATCATTATAACACCTAGATTGTTGGAGATATAACTGTTCAGGGTTTAAGACAAGGACGGTATTAGGAGCTGTATGCATTGGAAAAGGTCTTTTTGCTTCCAGAATGGAGGCCAGTATGAAAAACAGAACCCTAGGGGGACCTACCCCAAGCTCATTGCTGTAATCTGCTGGGAACCAGAGAAGCAGGGGCAGTAGACATTCAGAAAGATTGGAGGTAGAAAGTGTAGAACCTGCTCTCTGAAGAGATGCAGGGGAAAGATGGGGCTGGACAATGGGTCGGATGAGAGAGGACTGCCCAGGCACAGGCAGAAGCAGTCTCTGTGAATCAGACACAGGCACCATGAGACCTTCGAATGCTATGCAGCCCGAGGCAGTTTCAAATCCAGGTGCTAGGACTGAAACCCAGGTACCCCTTCATTTGAGGATAGAAGGCCACAGCAATGGCTGCAGGCCTAAGATGGGGTTCAAGTGATGCCTGTCCCTCGGGGTGCTTTTAGCCAATTACAGAAAAGCCAACTAAACAAGATTTTTTTCACCAAATGGTTTGATGTCTGACCAAAGAAGGGTCAGAGATGGCATCCACCGTGTTCACTCAACAGCATGTCATTGGCATCAAGAACTGTTCATGATTCATTGTGGCATCCTCAGTGTCGGGGATGTCTTCCTTCACAGTGCCAAGGTATCGGGAAGGCTGCCGGTGTCATAGGCACAGGAGATTACACTGACTTTTAAGAGAGATTTGGGACCTTGCTTTGCTGTTGGCAAGGAAATCTTTCTGGGGTAGGCTTCACCTGCCCAGCCTCTCTAAGATGGGTTCAGCTCTACAAATTATGAAGTGCCAGAGGAGCGTTATGATATCAGAATAGACAAGACTTTGCCAGCAAGGAACTACCCATTTGAAAGCCACCAGTGAGACCTGTCACACAGCATCACTTCTGGAGGAAAAGCAGGTGGACATGAAGAGAAAAGCCGGTGAGGACGGGTCAAGAAAAGATTATGGAGCAAGCTCAGCAGTAACAAGGAAGAAGACACTCGCACATGCGACCCTGGAGGGACCCTCAGAACATGATGTCAGATGTCCATGTCCATATCCATTCTGACTCCCTTTCTATGAAATGCTTTGAACTCATCACAGCCTTTTTGCTTCAGCTCCCCAAGTAATGTAATTACTGGCATGAGCTGTAATGTCCATTTGGAAATGACTGTAAAACTGTGAACAGGCTGGGCATGGGGTTGTAGTGCCAGCAACTCAGGAGACTGACTTGGACATATAGTGAAGCCCTGTGTTTTCAAAAAGGGGGAAGACTAAGAATATAGCTCAGTTGGTAGAGTGTCTACCATGCACAAAGCACAAAGGCCTGGCTTCCTTCACTAGCACTACATAAAAGCAGGTATGGTAGCATATGCATCTAATCTTAACACTTGAGGATCTGTTCAAGGAGATCCATCATAACATGGAGTGTTCCAAGTCCAGCCTGGGCTATGTGATACTTTGTCTCAAAATAAAATCGGGGCTGGAGAGTTAGCTCAGCAGTTAAGAACACTTGCTGCTCTTGCAAAGGACTCAGGTTCAGTTCCTAACACCCATTTGCAACTCTAATTCCAAGAGAGCCAATGCCTTCTTCTGACCTCTGTGAGCATTAGCCATGCTCATGGTACACATATGTACATGAAGACAAAACACAAAACAAAGCAAAACTGACCCATGATGCCCATCTGTGAGGCTCTGAGATGGACCATAGTTAGGCATCCTGGTGTCTGGACCTTTGAGTGGACATGAAGTAGTTATAGGGTCTGGCCTTTGAGGCTTCCCAGCCTGTTGCTGGCAGCAGCACTTGCAGGCCAGATAAGTCTTCCAAGGACACAGCCCACTGCACCAACTTCTGAGGCCTCAAGTGGGAACTGTCTAGGTAAGCCTGCCCTGAGTTCCTGACCCACAGCAGTGAGAAAGCAGTTGTTTGAGCTGCTGTGTTTTGGAGTTAGTTGTTATACAGCCGGATAGTCAGACAAGGGGTAAATAGTGGAGTCAAGAAGAAGCTTGGCCCTCAGTTATAGAGCACTCCTATAATCCCAGGACTCAGAAGGCCAAGGCAGGAGGGTCATGCATTCCAAGCAGCTTGTTCTACATACTAAAACCCTGTGAAAAGAAAAGAAAAAAAAGAAAGGCGTTGTGGCAGCTGGTAGATGGGGTGTGTTATACTATACATACTATATCTGTATGTTTAAGGTATTTTTACATTGAAAATTCCACAAATATACACAAGGAGATTAGCACAACACAAATTGACAACCAGCCTATTATAGAATGTTGGTAGTTCTATGCCCTCAAATGGCACAATGTCTTCAGCAAATAAAGACATAAAAGGAGCTGGAGAGAGGCTCAATGGGTAAGAGCTCGTGCTGCTCTTCCAGAAGATCTGAGTTCAGTTCTAAGCACCCATGTTGGGTGGCTCACAACTGCCTTTAATTTCAGTTCCAAGAGATCAGAGCTCTTTTCTGGCCTCTGTGGGTACTGCATTCATGCACAAATCCATAGTCTGATATACAGATACACTTTAAAATTTAAAAAGAAAAGGAGGGGATTGTTATAAGTAGCTCATGAACTAAAGGCAATTTGTAGATCTGAGCTGGATCATCTTAAGAGTCAGTTTGGATATTATAATAATAATAATTGATTCTGGACTGGACTATAGCTTAGTGGCAGAGCAGTTGCCTCGCATGCTGAAGGCCTGGGTCCCACCTCCAGCACCATTAAAAAAACAAACCCAAACTATGGTGAGTAAAAAGTGGCAACCCCCAAAGTTTCACATTCTGTATCACTCTCTTGGGAATACTCTCCAAGTGACAAAATTATAGAGATGGATAACAGACTTGGTTACCAGGTGTTAGGGGTGAAAGAACAAGAACAGGTGTGACCCGAAGGGGCACCAGGAAGGGCCCTCTGTGGTGGAAGAATCCTATGTCCTATTCAGAAGGAGCTGCTACATGTGCATAGATGGACATATGTCTGTACACTCCCTGGACCAATGGCAATTTCTGGTGTTGATACTGTACTAATTTAAGATGCTACCACTGGAGAATCTGGGCAAAGGGAACATGGGACCACTTCTTGCTGTTTTTGCAACTGTCTGAATTCTGAGTATTTAAAAAATAAAAAATTAAAAATATAAAAGTTACAATTTAATTATTACAGTCCAGTATAAGAAAAGCATACCAATTGTAGAAAATAGGGAGAATAATGGAGTGTGTGTGTGAGGGGGTAAGTATACAAGAACACTGACACAAAACACCAGCAGAAAAGAGCAGGCTTATGTAACTTACACAGGAGAATTGACACTTCATAGGTGATGTGAGTGTGACCTCTTGCTACATACAGATGATTTTCACAAGAGTAAGTGTGAATATAAAATGTGGGACTTGGGAGAAGCTGAGAGATGGCTCAGCGCTTAAGAGCACTAGCTGCTCTTCCAGAGAACCAGAGCTCAATTCCTAGCATCTACATGGCAGCCCACAACTGTCTGTAACTCCAGTTCCAGGGGATTCCCGGCCCTTTTCTGGCTTCTGCAGGCACTGCACCCAGTCAAAATAACAATACACATAAAATGTTAAAAAAAAAATGTAAGTGGAGGTTGTGTAGGGCTTGGTAGTGCACCTTTAATCCCAGCACTCAGAAGGCAAGAGGCAGGTGGATCATTGTGAGTTTGAGGCTAGATTGGGGTAAATAGTGAGTTCCAGGCCAGCTACATAATGAGAATTTGTGTAGAAAAACAACCCAAAAAAAGTAGAAGTTGGATATGTGGCTGGGTTGGTAGCTTGCTTGTCCTGGGGGTTATCACCAGTACTGCACAACATTCCTGGTACTGCATGCTTGTAACCCCAGGACTTGGGCGTTAGAAGCAGGAAGAGCATAAGTTCAACTAATTGAATTGTATTCCTCAAAGAGGAGCACCTTTCTAAGCCTTGAATGAAAGGAAGGCATCATAAGTGGTAGTGAAGAACATGTCACACTCTAAAAACATCCACTCACAATAAGCATGATGGTGCAACACCTGTAACCTCAGCAATGAGAAGGCAGATGCAGGAGAAATCTCTTTGAGTTCCAGGTCAGCTGTGACTATAGAGACCCTGTCTCAAAACAAAACAAAAAGCACACACACAAACACACACATATGCCACAAAAAAAATCTGTCCAAACACTATAAATATTGTAAACACTATAAAACTCAACAAACAATAAATCATTTGTGGCCAGGTTTAGTGGCTCCCGCCTGTAATCCCAACAGTCAAGAGGTTGACACAGACAGACCTCAGCTTGACATCAATCCAGATGATGTCTGAGACTACCTCAAAAAAAATGTTAAAAGCACTAGGCAGTGATGGTGCATACCTTCAATCCCAGCCCTGGGGAGGCAGGGACAGGTAGATTTCTGAGTTTGAGGCCAGCCTGGTCTACAGAGTGAGTGAATTCCAGGACAGCCAGGACTACACAGAGAAGCCCTATCTTGGAAAAAAAAAAAAAGTTAAAAGCAATATATATGAGAGGCCAGAGTAACATCTCAAATATCAGATCAGGTACAATCAGGTATTCCGTGACACTGTAGAAGTACCTATCTGTCTTCTTTTCCTTTTTTTTTTTTTTTTTGTTTGTTATTTTTTTAAGACAGGGTTTCTAAATAGTCCTGTCTGTCCTAGAACTCACTCTGTAGATCAGGCTGGCCTCAAACTCAGAGATCCACCTGCCTTTGCCTCCCAAGTGTTGGGATCTAAGGTGTGCACCACCTTGACAGGCTAGAAGTCAGTCTGACAGTGTGGTTCAACCTTCAAATCCCTGTCCTCCATTGAACAACCCTGTGTGATCTCTCCTTGAGTAGGGTGGAACTTGCCCAAAGGAAGAAGTGCCATTGCTATGGCTAAGTTTTTAGTTGACCTTAACTTAATCAGAATGGAGATTATCTGGCCATACACAACCTGACCACAGCAGCCTTTAGAAGTCACAGAGGTAGGGAAGATAGGCAGAGGGCTTGGTGCTAAGCCTGACCACCTGAGTTCAATCCCTGGGCCCCACAAGGGTGAAGGAAGAGAAACACAACTAAAAGTTGTCCTCTGACCTCTACACCTGCAGCATGGCATGTGTGCTCCCCCATACACACATGTGCACACAAAAGAAAAATACAATTCAGCCTGTTTCTAAAAAGTCACAGGCAAGCTGGGTGTTGAGAGTGCACGCCTGTGATTTCAGCGTTCTAGATGCTAAAGCAGGAAGATCCTCTCAAGTTTGAAGCCAGATAAAGATACATAGCAGAAGCCTATTTCAAAACAGTCCCCACCATCACAGGCAGAGGTTGTGGGCCTCTGGAAGCTCCAGCAACCCCTGATCATAGCTATCGGGTAAAGAGGACTATGGGGGTCCAGCCCCTCGATAGTCCTCTCCCAAGGTCTAGGAAGAATCTATACTCATCTGATAATTTCATCTTTGACAATAAGAAATGAATCTCCATACACGAAACTCTTTAGTCCATTCACTTTATTCTTCTCAGTCACTTCTCTCTCTCGACAGCAATGACTCTGCTCTCATATCTAGCTCCTTTCTTGCCTGATTTCTCTCTACATTAATCTGCTGTCCCCTCTAAGTTCTATCTTAATTCCTTCATCTTAGCTCCGCCTCATCTAGGTTCTCATCCATCTAGTTATTTCCCATCTTAGCTCCTTTTCTATCTCCTTCTTTCTCACCTTGTTCTTCCCCATCTGGCTTTTCCTCATCTTCTATCTCGTTCCTCTAGTCCTCTCTTCTAGCCCTTCAATCTAGTTCTTCCCCGTCTCAGTTTGTTCCTCTCTAGTTCTTACCCATCTAGTTCTTCCATTCTATTATCTCTTCTCTGTCTCGTCCCTCTCTGAAAATAAAACTGCCTTTTATCCCTTGGACATTATCTCTTTAAGCTATCTCTGCTTCCGCAGTTTCTGGCAGGGCGCGGGGGGGGGGGGGGGGGGGGAGTGTGCTCGGTTGCTAGGCAACTTGGCTAGGCAACTTCTGTCACAGCTAGATGTACCTGTAAGTTGGAACCCTTTAGTTCTGAGTTAATTGCTAAGGGTGGATCTAAAACTAGAGATAAGACTTTGGAAAGGGAAAAAGTTAAGCTTAATTAGCACATCTGCCAGGCTTTCTCAAACAGTCTGTATGCTTAAGTCTGTTCTTAGAGAATCTGTGAGGTATCTCAGATAAGATACTTTAATCCATCTGGATATGGTCATGGCAGGATGCCGCTAATGATGATAATGACAGAAAGGCCTGAAATTAGGAATCCTGGCTTCATTACTGCACAGAAGGTTATCTAAATAGTCCTTTAGTAGAGGGGAAATGGTACCCAATAAATGATGGAAAAGCCACAACAGCACACGAGAAACTTATAGTAGGAAACAGCTAACAATCAAAAGCCAATATCACATTGAGCCTCAGCTTGACCTCTGGAAGGCCCTTGGCTTCTTCCAGGTGTTAGCTTGTCATAATCAGCTGAAATCCCACTTCATATATTTTTGCAGCTTGCAGCAATCGGGGGAAATGGGACTTCAGTATTTGAGCCACAAAGAAACTCTGACCCTAATCCAATCTGTACATGAGAATGTAGACTCAGGCCTTGAGCAGAATCTTAGCCAAGCTGTGCCTGAATTTCTGGGGCACAAAGACAAAGTATGGGCATGGATAAAAGCCACCAACCTTGAAGTAATTTGTTATGCAGTAATAAAATAGCTAAGGATGGCACTGTGGCTCAAAAATAAAATGCTTGACTAGCATTAATAAGGCACTGCCCAGCGAGAGAGAGAGAGAGAGAGAGAGAGAGAGAGAGAGAGAGAGAGAGAGAGAGGAGAGAGGAGAGAGAGTGGGGGACATATAGGCATGGTGGTGCATAGTAAGACTCTGTCTCAAAAAAATTAAATAAGCGGTGCAGGTATTGTATAGCAAGAATCTTAATTCAGGTGCTATGTCTATATTCCCAGCATTCTGGGGCAGATGCAAGAGAATCTTGAGTTCTAGACAGCCTGGGCTACATGGTTAGATAGATAAATAATCCTAGTGGTTAGGATATAGCTCAATGGTATGATACTTTCCTAGCACATGTTGGCCCTGGTTCCAACCCTAACATGGCAAAAACAAAACAAAAAAGAAAATAAATGAAACACAACCACCACACAGAGAAAAATAAGAACCCTAAAAATGATGCATGATACCCTGCCCCCTTCTTCCCCTCTCTCTCTGACAGAGTCTCATTTTGTAGCTTTAGTACATAATGAAATATGGGGGATCTGCTTGCCTCTGTATCCTGAGTGCTGAGATTAAAGATGTGTGTTCCATCACACCCGGCACATGTTTCTAAATCAGCACTTCTCATTCTGTGGGTTTTGATCCCTTTGAGGGGTCAAATGACTCTTTCATAGGGGTCGAATATCAGCTCTCCTGCATATCAAATATTTACATTATGATTCATAACAGTAGCAAAATTACAGTTAGGAAGTAGCAGCAAAAGTAATTCTATGGTTGGGGGTCACCACAGCATGAGGAACTGTGTTAAAGGGTCGCAGGATCAGGATGGTTGAGAACCACTGCTCTAAATAAACAAACTGGAGCTGGCAAGATAGCTCAGCAGGTTAAGGCACTGACTGCCAAGCCTGGGGACCTGAATGATACCCAAGGAATCCACAGGGTAGAGGGAAAGAACCAGCTGTCACACAGGGTTAAAAAAACTTAAAAAGAAACTAGGGGCTGGAGAGACGCTTCAGTGGTTAAGAGCACACTGGCTGCTCCTCCCGACAGATGATCTCAGTTTGAATCTCCTACATGGTAGAAACCACATGGTGGCTCACAATGGTCTATAACTCCAGTCCCTGTGGGTCTGTTGCCCTCTTCTGACCTCCACAGGCACAAGGCAACACACATGATACACAGACATGCATGCAAACAAAGCAGTCATGTGCATAAAACTAAAAAACGACTGAAAAACGAAAGAGCCGAGAATGGTAACTCATAGCCATAATCCTATCACTGGGGAGGCTAAGGAAGGAAAATTGTGGGTTCTAGGCCAGCCCTGGCTACAGAGTGAGACCATCTCAAGAAAGAAAAATGTCACAAAACAAACTAAAAGCATTAAATTAAGATGAGTAAAATGATTTATAAATTAACAACAGAGAACTTTTTTTTTTTTTTTTAGCTTGTAGTCTTTCTGAAACAGTATCAGAGCCTAATGTATCCCAGGCTAGCCTCAAACTTTCTATAAAACACTGGGCAGTGGCCGGGCGTTGGTGGCGCACGCCTTTAATCCCAGCACTCGGGAGGCAGAGCCAGGAGGATCTCTGTGAGTTCGAGGCCAGCCTGGGCTACCAAGTGAGCTCCAGGAAAGGCGCAAAGCTACATAGAGAAACCCTGTCTTGAAAAACCAAAAAAAAAAAAAAAAAAAAAAAAAAACTGGGCAGTGGTGGTACACTTTTAATTACAGCACTCAGGAGGCAGAGGCAGGTGGATCTCTGAATTTGAGGCCAGCCTGTATACAGGGCAAGTTCTAGGACAGCCAAGGCTACACAGATGACCTTGAACTTCTGCCGTTCCTGTCTACACTTTCTTAGATACCTCACACAGCTCTATTTATAGTCTTCTGACAGGAACATAAATTGATATGTTTTTTGGTGCTAGAGATTGAATCTAGGACCTTAATCATGGTAAGCAATACAGTCTACCATGGAGCTACATCCCAGCTCCAATATGATGCTTTTTGCTTGAGGAAGGGTCTCTTGGGTAACTTAGGCTGGCTTTGGAATTGAAAATGCTGAGATTTCAGGCATGTGTGTGCTACCATGTCCCTTCTTCCAGTTAATTTGATAATACTTGCCACAATTTGAAAACATACAATTTGATCCAGAGGTTCTACTTCTAATAATCTGTCCAGTAAAGTTGTGGTGGTTAATACTATCACTTGACAGAATCTAGACTAGTGATTCTCAACCTGTGTGTCACAACCCCTTTGGGGGCGGGGTCATGTATAAGATATCATGCATACCAGATTGCTGTGGAATAATCTGCTTGTACACTGTAAAGATTTGTCACTCGAATTGGTTTAATAAAATGCTGATTGGCCAGTAGCCAGGCAGAAAATATAGGTGGGGCAACCAAACTAAGAATGTTGGGAAGAGGAAGAGTGGAATCAGGAGTTACCAGTCAGATACAGAGGAAGCAGGATGAGAATATTGTACTGAGAAAAGGTACCATGTGGCAAAGTATAAATAGAAATGTGGGTTAATTTAAGTGTAAGAGTTAGCTAGTAACAAGCCTAAGCTATTGGCTGATCATTTATAATTAATATAACTCTCTGAGTGATTATTTGGAAGCAGCTGTGGAATGAGGTAGGACAGAGAAAAAAACTGTTTACATATGGTGCCCAGCGTGGGGCAAGAGTTCCACATAAAACCTGAGAAAGCTTAACAGAAAGTTTCTAAACATACAAAAATGAGTAAAACACAGCTTCTTGATAACTGCCTTTTCTCGAGTGGGCTCTGTTTGCTGGTGGTGAACAGAGGCATTGCTCCTTTAAGAGACAGCTTCCTGGCTCAGTGTTAGCTGCAAAAATGGGTGGCTCTTTTGAGAGGCCCTGCTGCCAAACACTTAAATGGTGTTTATAAGCAGCTGGTGGCATGCTACTCAGTGGTGGCATGCTACTCAGTGGTGGCATGCTACTCAGTGGTGGCATGCTACTCAGTGGTGGCATGGACCTGGAAACCTCCCAGAGCTGATGGTAAACATGCTTCCACCACAAGACTAGACTCTCAGGGAACCAAGTGGGAGGAATCAGCACCAGCATGCCATGATCTAAGTTACACAACAGTTTTGTTTTGTTTTGTTTTTTGCACATTCACACAGAAAAAGTTACTCTTATTTAGGGTATTAAGTTTATGCAGCTTATTTAAAAATGTAATATATAATTAAGAAATACAAAATAATCGTCATCTATAATAGCCAACTTAGAGTCATGTTAGTTAGGCTTTCTTGGTATACAGAGATATATTTCAGATAGGTACTCTTCAAACACTTCAAAGACCTACAGAATATGGCATTTAAAATGTCTTAATAACTTAGGCTTTTTGTGACAGTGAGACATGTCTGCACCTAGAAGCACAAATCTACTCCAGAGAAGATGATGAGCATTGAAGAAACTCCATATGGAGTTTGGTTTTTTACATCACTCATTTTTTTTTTCCAGAGCCGAGGACCGAACCCAGGGCCTTGTGCTTGCTAGGCAAGTGCTCTACCACTGAGCTAAATCCCCAACCCCTAGTTTTGTTTTGTTTTTTTTTAATGACAAAAGCTAGCCATGTGGACAAAGAGACTGCCCTTGCCTCAGCTGCTGACAGTATACTGTCTAATCTGGACAGACAGAACATAAAGAAAAGTGACTGCTGAACTTTGACAAGACAGGGTAGGACAGTCCTTCAGATTTTCCTGCTTCCAAAAAATGTCTGTCAGACATGCTAGGCCTGTATGCTAGAGTTTGATGCCTCAACGATGCAGAGGAACTTTGGGTGATTGTCCAGCCAGCTTGAGGTCCCTGTCATTAGGTAACATTTCACCCTTCTGGGGTCTTTGATGAAGTTGAAGACTAAATAGTTATAATTATAATTTCCTTAGTTATAATAGAAAGTATATTAGATACAAAACTTTGGACTCACCAAGATAAGAGAGATAATTATTTTCTCTAATTTTGCCAAATAAAAATGGATTATATTGTGTTACTGTAATTCTTACTTAATAACTGTTTTTGTTGTATATAATTTTACTATGTTAAAGGTAAACCTTCCTTTTTAATTAGACAAAAAGGGGGAATGCTGTGGAATAATCCTCTTGTACACTGTAAAGATTTGTTACTTAAATTGGTTTAATTAAATGTTGATTGGCCAGTAGCTAGGCAGGAAGTATAGGCAGGGCAACTAGAGTAAGAATGCTGGGAAGAAAGGGCAGAGTCAGGAGTCGCCAACCAGATGTAGAGGATGCAAGATGAGAATGTTATACTGAGAAAAGGTACCAAGTCACGTGGCTAAACAAAGGTAAGAATTATGGGTCAATTTAATGCTAAGAGCTAGTTAGTAATAAGCCTGAGCTACCAGCCAAGCATTTATTATTAATATAAGCTTCTGAGTGATTATTTGGAAGTGGCTGTGGGACAGGGCAGGACAGAGAAACTCCATTTACACCAGATATTTACATTAAGATTCATAACAGTATCAGAATTACAGTTATGAAATAGCAAAGAAATAATTTCATGTTTTGGCATCACACAACATGAGAAACTGTATTAAAGTCACAGCATTAGGAAGCTTGAGAACCACTGCTCTAGAGTCACCTAGGAGACAAACCTCTGGACATGTCTGTGAGAAGGTTTCTAGATAGGGTTAACTACATAAGATTCACTATGCGTGTAGGTGGAAGCACTGAATGCAGCCTCATGCTCCCATGGCCATACCTGCCAGACATGGTGGACTGTATCCCTTCTTAAACCATGAGGCAAAATATACCCCTCCCTTAAGTTGTTGTCAGGCATTGGTCACAGCAAATGAGAAAGAAGTAACACACACACACACACACACACACACACACACACACACACACACACACGAGAGAGAGAGAGAGAGGGGGGAGAGATAAAATTAGAAATAAACTATTTACAACAAATGGAATTGGTCACACAAAGGATGGGAACACCAAATAGGCATAGGGCCCAGGGCTGTGTGTGTACAGCCCAGAAGGCAGGTAAAAGAACAGCCTCTGTTCCATGGATGGTATAGGAATGTGATCTGTCTGGAAGCTCATGAATCAAGCATGTGCAGTATTTTATTTTTGTTTTATTTATTTCCTGTATTTTTTAATTGAAAATATATTTCTAATACAATATATTCTGATTATGGTTTCCCCTTCCCTAACCCCTCCCAGATCCTCCCTACTTCTCTACCCACTCACATCCACACCCTTTCTTTCTCTTCTGATTAGGATACAAACAGGCATCAAAAAAATAGATAACATAAAAACAAACAAACTGTAATAGGGCAAAATAAACAGAAGAAAAAGAGCCAAAGAAAAGTTCAAGAAACATAAATAAACAGAGAGACACACATATACACACACAGAAATCTCATAAAAACACAAAGGAATTGTAAGGTTTTTGTTTTGCTGTTTTGTTTTTTGTTTATTTTAAAATGCCCTGACAAAGCATGATGAGACAAAGAAACTCCAGAAATGCCACTGGATTCATTTTGTGTTGGCCATCTACTGTTGGGCATGGAACCTAGCCTTATGAGTACTTTGTCATATCCAGTGAGGCTCCATTGGAGAAAACTAGTTTCTCATTTACAAGCAATTATCAACTGGAGATAGCTTCTGGGTTAAGAATGTGGCTTTTGTCTACTTCCCTTCTCTCTCAGTGCTGGGACCCCTGTCAGGCTCAGACCTGTGCTGGTCCTGTGCATGCTGCCACATTCTCTGTGAATTCACCTGTTCATTGGTCTTGGTGTGTTTAGAAGGCTTTGTTGCCTTGGTCTTCTCTTTCTTCTCTGGCCCTTACAGTCTTTTTAGCTCCTCTTCCACAGGATTCCCTGAGTCCTGAGGAGAGTGAATTGATGGAGACATTCAGTTTAGGACTGAGTGTTCCAATGTCTCTCATTCTCTGCACATTGCACAGCTGTGGGTCTCTATATGTATTCCCATCTACTATAGGAGGAAGCTTCTCTAATGATGACTGAGCAAGACGATGATCATCGAGCATGACAGAATGTTGTTAGGATCTCCTCCCCCCATGTTCCTTTGGGAAAGCAGCAGTATTTAGCCCTACAATCTAGCCCCTAGATCCCTGGCCAATCTAGTCTCATGTTCTTGGCCACCGGAGCAGTGTCAGTGGTGAGTTCCATCTCATGGATGGGCCTTAAATCCAATCAGATAGTGGTTGGTTGCTCCCTCAAGCTCTGTGCCACTGTTGCACTAGCTCATCTTGCATGCAGGTCACCATTGTTGATGGAAGAGTTTGTAGCTGGATTAGTGTTTACCTTTCTCCTTTAGTGGTGTGCGGAGTACCATCCAGTACCACAGACGGGTTAATGGGGTGAAGGCTCCAGGTAGGCACAAGCTTGACTTCTCCATGTTCAATGATATTGATTGATTGATACAGGGTATTACTATGCTTCCTGGGCTGGCATGGAACTCTGTGTAGACCAGGGTGTTCCTGAACTCACAGAGATCCTCTTGCCTCTGCCTCCCAGGTGCTTGGATTAAAGGCCTATGCTACCACACCCAGCTATTTTTGTGTATATGATTTTGTGTGGTAGGAGTTGAGGGTTGAACCCAGGGCCTCATGTGTGCTATGCATGCATTGTAATCGTGAATATTTTGATCTCACTATGTATCCCTGGATGGCCTAGAACTCACTCTGTAGACCAAGATGGCCTTGAACTGGCAGAGATCTGCCTGCCTCTGCCTCCTCCAGTTCTTGGAATAAAGGTGTGCACCACCATGCCTTGCTCAACATTTATTTGTTTGTTCATTTATTTATTTATTTGGTTTTTTGAGATAGGGTTTCTCTGTGTAACAGCTCTGACTGTCCTGGAACTCGCTCTGTAGCCCAGGCTGACCCCAAACTCATAGAGATCCTGCCTCTGCCTCCTGGGATTGCTGGGATTAAAGGCCGCAGCTCTACCTCCTGGACTGTTTGTGTATTTACCATTTAACATACGTATCCTATGGCTTTTGGGGGGTTATATACTTCCTGTAACCTCAGAAAGAATGTGAAAATGTGGACAGTATTAGGGATGCCTCTTTCTAGAACATTCTGACCCATAAAGTTCTGAACAGAAAGGTTTTACAAGTTGGAATTCTTTGGAGACCTGAGCCCTCTAACTTCAGAGGTAGATCACTTTCTTCTAGCTGATCAGGCAGCTTGATGGGGAGAGGGTGGCTGGCTCAGAGAGAAAATCTGGAGGTCTTGAAGGTCTGACTAGCGTGTGTGTTGGGAATAGCCAGGTCTGCAGTGGTAGACATCAGGTGGCAGCTCACACTGTGACTCGGGTGGGCATTTAAAATCCTCTCTGCTCATTTGCTCCTGAACGTGTGTGCTGGAAGCACTTGGAAGTTAGTAAATGACATGCCCCCAGATCTGGGGAAAAAGCCAGTCTAAGAACTAACTATTGCCAGATGGTGGTAGCGCACACTTTTAATCCCAGCACTCAGGAGGCAGAGGCAGGCAGATCTCTGTGAGTTCGAGGACAGCCTGGTCTACAGAGCTAGTTCTGGGACAGCTAGGGCTACACAGAGAAACCCTGTCTCTAAATCAATCAAACAAACAAACAAGCAAAAATTGACAGTTCAAGAACAGAGAGACCTCAGAGTTGGTGGGATCCTAGCTTGTCTGTATTGAGGACTCAAAGGAATGTAGATCCCTGTGCTTGTCAGACTGAAGCTGTCCTGCAGCTCATGAAATGTAGTCTCCTCTGTTTCTTCCTTGCATGAGTATACCTAGCACTCATAGCTGCCCCTGTGAGCTGTGAATATGTTTGAGTGTTGGAATCGAAACATCAGACACAGTTTGTTTTGTTTTGTTTTTCCTGCTGGCCATGAATCTGTTTTCTTTGCTGGGATCTAAGACAGGCCTTGTCTTCATCGTGGAAGAAGTTTCCACACACCCACTAAATGGATGGATGTTTTCTTCCCTCTAGACAAACCTGATACAAAACTAAAGTCGAGCAAGAAGAGAAATGTCATTCCGAAGATCATCGTCACTCGAGCCTCAAATGAGACACTAATCAGCTATGGTATCCCTGACAGTGAAGATCAGAGAACCATTCAGGAACATGCTGATTGGGGCCCCTACTACCGACACAGGAGCCCCAGCACAATAGCAGCCTATAATGAACCCCACACAGAATAAACGAGAGCTCCCGCTAGCTGTGACTGTTTACTGTGATCTGAGCGTCAGCTAGGCTGACAGAAGGGCCACCCTTCCCTGTGCTGGTGCTGAATGCCCTTCTCCAGTCTTTGAAGTTCTGTCTCAGTGACTATTTTAGTTTTTCCCAAAGTCAGAGGCAGCTTGATGGGGAGAGGGTGGCTGGCCTCAGAGAGGAAATCTGGAGGTCCTGAAGGTCTGACTAGCGTGTGTGTTGGGAATAGCCAGGCCTGCAGTGGTAGACATAGGCAGCAGCTCACACCGTGACTCGGGTGGGCATTTAAAATCCTCTCTGCTCATTTGCTCCTGAATGTGTGTGCTGGAAGCACTTGGAAGTTAGTAAATGACATGCCCCCAGATCTGGGGAAAAAGCCAGTCTGAGAACTAACTGTTACGTTCAAGAGCAGAGAGGCCTCAGGGCTGGTGGGATCCTAGCTTGACCGTCTGTATTAAAGACTCAAAAGAATGTAATGTGTCCTTGATCTGAGGAGGGCAGCAGGGCACTTAGGACTTTTGTTGTACCCGTTTCTCGAAACCCCCAGAGACCACCAAGGAGCCAGTTCCCCATGCAATCACATAAGGGTCCTTTTATTCAGGTTCAACCTGGGCCTCCGTACGGCAGATGGAAGGAAATGTGGCGGTAGCCACGAGCCCAGGTGTAGAGAGTTTTTATAGGGAAAAAAAACCACAAGCCAGGAATTGGCAACTTGGGATTGGGTAGAAGGGATATGGGGCAAGGTGAGTTTTTGAAACTATTGGTCTTTGGGCACAAAACCACATTTGAAACCATTGGGTTAGATTTTTGGCGGGGAACCACAACCTACTGAACGGGATTATCTGGACGCAGGATTATCTAGATATCTTCAAGAGCCATAAACCGCAGACAGGATGTCTGCAGGAGCAAACGGCTCTGTATCTGTTCCAGTTGTCAGGGCACATTCCTGAGGTCCTTCCTGGAACTGAGTACAGCAGGTGGTCTGAGATGGTGGCCCTTTCCCTAAGATGGAGCCTGTAAAGTCAGGTCTAGACATTCACACTTTGACAATAGCCCTGAAATACTGTCTTGTCTTCCTGGCCCGTGGATGAAGGGTCTATAGAGAAGGTCACTAGGAGTGCCAACATGCTGCCGTAAGACATCTTTGCAGCTGACTCCGCCCTCACTAGCAAACTTCAGATCAGATTGGATGTTGAAAGAATACCCGTCCCAGCCTCGTTTCTCACATGTGGTCTAGTAGCAGTCTATTTTTTTCATTAATTGCCATCCATATTGGTTGGCCTCTGTGGGCTAACAAAACCAGAGACACTGGTATCCCCACCGGGATCACAAACACAACCTTCTCCTGTACTAGGGTGAGGGGATCTGTTGCCTATGACACATGTCTGTCAACAGTTGCCTTTTTTTTTTTTTAACTTTATTTCATGTGCTTTGGTATGAAGGTGTCAGATCCCCTGGAACTGGAATTACAGGCAGTTGTGAGCTGCCATGTGGGTGCTGGGAATTGAACCTGTGTCCTCTGGAAGAGCAGAAAGTGCTCTTAACTGCTGTGCCATCTGTCCGACCCCAGTTTCTAATATATACAGGAGGCCAGCTAGCATATAAAGTATGTATTATACTATCTAGTACATCCTTGCAGGCCTGACAATATATGTTCATATACAGAACCTAAATGACTTTGAAAAATGATTTGTGTATGTGATACTGAGTAGTGAGTCTAGGAATTCACGCAATGCTAGGCAGATAGATGCTGTATCACTGAGTTTGTATTTTCAGATTATTTTTTGAGACAGGGATGATAGGGTCTCACATCCAATCCAGTCTGGACTAGAACTCACTATGTAGCCCAGGTCAGCCTTGAACACACAGCAATCCTCTCTTGACTACTGGGATTACAGGTGTGTGACAACATACCCAGAGAAAAACAATTTTCAAAGTGAAAAAAAATGTAAAAAGGCAAACAATCTGGCAGAAATCTTACTTCAAAAAAATTACGTTAGGGGCTGGAGAGATGGCTCAGAGGTTAAGAGCACTGACTGCTCTTCCAGAGGACCTGAGTTCAAGTCCCAGCACCCACATGGCAGCTCACAACTGTCTGTAACTCAAGATCTGACCCCTTCACACAGACATACATGCAGCAAAACACCAATACAAATAAAAAAATAAGTAAATCAATTATATTTTAAAAAATTACGTTAGAGCTGGGCGGTGGTGGCCCACACCTTTAATCCCAGCACTCGGGAGGCAGAGCCAGGCGGATCTCTGTGAGTTCCAGGCCAGCCTGGGCTACAGAGTGAGTTCCAGGAAAGGTGCAAAGCTACACAGAGAAACCCTGTCTCGAAAAACAAAACAAAACAAAAAAATTATGTTAGAGACTTGCGACTGAAAGCCTTCTTTTATTTTGAGATAGCCAGGCTATGCATCCTGTTCTGGCTTGGAACTCAGAATCTTCTGGCCTCAGCCTACAGAGTGGTCAGATTACAGGATTACAGGCATATGCTACCATGTCCAAACACCAACTACAGCATTGACGGAAGTATAGTACCCACATGGGCCTGGGCTCTGGGCACTTAGAAGCCCGAACATTCACTTTCCTAATCTATATAAACCTTCCACAAAGGATTAGAGACAAATGATGTTCTGAGTTCCATTACACAGTTCAAGAGCTGAGTGCGCCTCACAGAACCTCCTGGGCTAGAGTTGCCCTCCAGTGGCCAGTGCATTAATTCCTTCCCAGCGGTCTCCCAAACCAGGAAGGCAAATGTGGAGTGGAAAGGAAGAACAGGAAGCATCTCTTTACTTCCTTGTCTACTATGTATACCCTTTCTGTACAAGGCTTCTGTCTTGTCCTTGACTAGTGATGGGAAAAGGTTGGCCTCAGGAATGTCTGGGTTCCCACAGAGCCAGTGTTCGGAGAATGTACCCAACCACTATCAAAAAGCACTGTTCTTTTGCGGTAGTCTCCTTGAAGAGCAGAAAGCATTGCTGATGTGCTGGAATTGGTCTCACTTAAATGGGAGATAGGAAAAGGAAGCATTTTCTTCCAGCTGATCAGAAGCAGAGTCCTCTGCAGGTTTAGCCAGGGATGGTACTTAAAGCAACTTTGTGGGGTTGTGTCTGCACCTAACGCTGAAAAGGGACCGAAACTTCCGCGAATGAGCAGATCCGGAGTGGCGACCCTCCAGTGAATGCTTAGGTGATGTTCCCAGGGTTGGCAAAGTCCAGAACAAACCGGAAGTACGTTGTGCGCCTGCGCTAAGGGGCGGGTCACGCCTGCGCGCTGGAAGTGGGTGGCGGGGCGGCACCGGCTTCGGCATGGCGGAGGTGGACCTAGAGTCAGATCAGATTCGACTGAAGTGTATCCGTAAGGAAGGTTTCTTCACTGTGCCTCCAGAACACAGGGTGCGACGGGGTGCCACGTGGGTGGCGCTGTGGCTGGGCCAGACGCAAGCGCTCTGGGGCTCTCATTGTCGCGTTAAAGTTTGAGGTTTGGGCATCAGAGGGATGTCAGTCCCAGAGTTGGCTGCGGCGTGTACAGAAATCCGCAGCCAAGCGGCTGTGGGCGCGGGGCACTCGGGGCACGCGGGTGGGATCCGACCGAGTGCGAACTCGGGTGAGGCGGCGGGGTGGGGCGTGGAGTTTTGGCGGGTGAGAAGAATGGGACGTTCCCGGTGGCACCCACAGCTGGAAGTTCTCACCTTGCTGGCCCATCTGCTTTACCCACATTCTTGTATTGTCCCTTTTGTGTGAACCTTAGGGGCGCTGATTTGTGCTCAAGTAGACAGTTGGTGGAAAGGGGCTTGCCGCAGCCCACATATGCTTATGTTATAAGCCACACTTCTTGTTTATGGTTTGCAAGGCCAAGGCACGTTAACCTCAGTTTACTAACGGGGAGCTTCAGAGCACTGCTGGAAGCTGAGGCTGCAAACTCCGCTCTTAAAGGGGGAGCATGCACACAATAGTGTACAGTAGTTGGCTCCTCAAGACAAAATGTCAAGTATGCGCGCTGGCCTGTACTTGTAACCCCAGTATTCAGGAGGCTGAGGCAGGATGATCACCCCAAGTTGGAGGGCAGCCTGGGCTACAGAGTGAGACCTCAAAAACAAGCAAAGATTAAAAAAAAAATAATGGAGATTTCGGAGAAAAGAAGTATAGTCTGTAAGAGATATGTAGAAGAGTTGACATTTGTTTTGGACCAGGAAGTGTAACCAGGATTTGAACAGATCTGACAAGGAATGGCATGCCAAACTCAGGTGGCAGTCATGGTGAAGGGAAGTGCAGAGTAAACAAGAAGTCTAAGGGGAGAGGAGTGTGAGAAGCTAGATTAAAGAGTGGATTGTGGAGATGGTTCAGAGGTTAAGAGCACTGGCTGTTCTTCCAGAGGTCCTGAGTTCAATTCCCAACAACCACATGGTGGCTCACAACCATCTATAATTAAATCTGATTCCCTTTCCTGGTATGCAGGCATACACTGTATACATAAAATATGTATACTGTATACATAGTAAATAAATAGATCTTTTAAAAAAGTGGATCATTAAAAGCATCAGGTATCAGAACTTAACAAAACCCAGGGAAGCCAGGCTGGGCGGTGGTGGCGCACACCTTTAATTCCAGCAAGCAGATATCTGAGTTTGAGGCCAGCCTGGTCTACAGAGGGAGTTCCAGGACAGCCAGGACTACACACAGAAACCCTGCTCGAAAAAAAACCGAGGGGGTGGGGAGACAGATAGACAAGCAAAGCCAGCTGGGAACTGGCATAATAGAATCCTAACATTGCTGAGGTCCCTCTGTATTCAAGAAGTGCTTATTTAATCCACCTACAAAGGCACTGCACTGAAGATGTATTAGGTTACAGAATCCCCAGTGAGACCCCAGAATACTGTGGCTTAAGCAAGCTATTTCTCTAACCCCTAAAATTCTAGAGGCTACCAATTCTGTTCTGTTGCTCCACCTGACCTCATCTTCATCCCAGCCTGCAAAAGGAAGTGGACCCGCTAGCTTCCATTGATCTGGAAGTCCCTTCTCAGATCTCACAAATGATATCCCCGGATAGGTTTCCTCGCAAGTAAGAAGTTTAACTGCATGTTGGAGGCAGGATCCTTCTCCACAGAGGCCATTTGTTACTAGACAGCAGACATCTGGAACACCGAATTGGAGGGAGTAATTAGGTCCCTTTCAATACTTCAGAGTGGTTCCAGTGTCTTTCTTCCCCTCTGCTCATCAGGAAATTCCAAGTATGTGGTTGCTTTTCTGTTTGGTGAGCAAGATGTAAGCAAGCTTCTCAGTGCCAGATGTGGGTGAGATCCATCATCACTTGTGCTGTTAGCTTCCGTATCACCACACTGGCTACTCTTCTGTCTTTCAGCTTGGAAGATGCCGGAGCGTTAAGGAGTTTGAGAAGCTGAACCGAATTGGCGAGGGCACCTATGGCATCGTGTGTGAGTGGTCAGGGCAGGAATCTTGTAGCTACAGCTATGTGGGAATGGAAGGCTCATACTCTGTACTCCAAACCAGGCTAAAGCTTGCTCCCAAACTTTAACTCCTGGTGTGACTTCCACAAAACTTACACCATGACTGGATAAAGCGTCAGGTTGCTGATGTCAGCAATCCAAATATGTAACTGTGGAGTGGAGATAACTGATCAATGAAATGTACCACTTCTAAAGGCCCCTTGCAGCTCCGTGGGTGTTGTGAGTCATTTTGCCGAGTATTTGGAAGTTTCATAAGTAAACAAAATGTTTTGTAAGCCTTTATCCTATAAAATAAGTCGTCGTTGTCGTCCCGTGTGTGTCCCCCCCCCCCCCCCCCCCCCCGAGATAGAGTACTTTATTTGCTATTAGAGTGTCGCACAGGTGTACCCAGCAGTGGGCGCGTGTGAAGAGAATGCTCAAGGAGAGCTCCCTACCACATGAGATGCTGCTGCTGGCCAGGTTTCAGCTCAGCGCGGAACTGGAAGCTCCCAGCCCAGCTCCAGTGAGGATCCCCAAGCTCAAATCTCGAAAATGAAGGAAGGACTGAGTGCTGCTGGGTATTAGGTTGTCAGAGAGGAAAAACCCAAGAAACTCATAAAAGAGGCTCTGTGTGGCAAGATGGGGCTGTGACAGTGTGAGGTGGACTCCGTTACATCTGTGCTTCTGTTTCAGATCGGGCCCGGGATACCCAGACAGATGAAATTGTTGCCCTGAAGAAGGTGCGGATGGACAAAGAAAAAGATGGTGAGCTGGGAACAGGGTGCAGGACCACCCTGCCTGGGGCATCAAAGCAGGAGGGCTAGAAAAGCACGCGTTACCTCAGTTTCTCAGGACTGCTCCTGAGGGGGGGTGTGGTGGTTAAGGGGCTGACCCAGCCTGTCCCTGCAGCCAGAGCTTGAGCTCCCTGAGCCCCGCCAGACTTTCCCTGCCTTGGCGAACTGTGAAACTGTACATTCTCTCCAAACCCTGTGGCCCCTGTCCTCTGGTGAGTTCACCGTCACTCTCCACACACACCAGTGCCCCGCCCACTCGCCTGGCATCCCTAATGAGTGCTGAAGTAAGAGCGGCGTTGGTCTCACTAATTTCCCCGACGAGGGGACAGTGTTGATGGGGTCCCAGGTGTGGTGGAGTAGAGGTCATTGACCCCTTTGGTTACAGGCATTCCCATCAGCAGCCTGCGTGAGATCACACTGCTCTTGCGTCTCCGCCATCCAAACATTGTGGAGCTGAAGGAGGTGGTTGTGGGCAGCCACCTGGAGAGGTGTGTGGTTTCCTGAGGCTATCCTACTCAAAAGGGCCCCTCTCCCGGGGTTAACCTTTCTACAGCAAGCACAGACCTCTTTACCTACTAGGAAGAAAATAGAAGGTGGCCTGTGTTGTCTCTTTTTTCCTTCTAGCATCTTCCTGGTGATGGGTTACTGTGAACAAGATCTGGCCAGCCTATTGGAAAATATGCCAACACCCTTCTCTGAGGCCCAGGTGTGTCAGGGAGGTGCTTCACCTGGTTGGTGGGCAGCTGTATTGAACGTGATGGCTGGAAATGGATGGTGTTACCCACAGCCTTTTTCTAGGGCCTTAATGAGTTGAATTATTACCTGTGGAGTACTGTGGGAGCTTGGGGACCCTGACCTGGGAGTTGGCCCCAGGTCTTCTCAGTCCATGTATCAGGCTACTGGAAAAGAAAGGGGGACTGGAGACATGGCTCAGAGGGCAAAGTGCAGGTGTCCACACAAGTATCAAAGACTGTTAGGGTCCAGCCCCTAATGGCCTTTTCCCAGGGTCCATGGAAGAATCTAACAAGCAGCTAAGGCATCTAAGCTTAAGGATATCAAATGAATCTACATACATGAAGCTCTTTAGTCCATTCACTGTATTCTTCTGAGTCAGTTCTCTCTACACAGCTTCTTTTCTGTTCTCATACTCAGCTCCTTCTTGCCTGATTCTCTCCACATTGTTCTGCTGTTTTCTCTCAGCTCTATCTTCCTTCTCCCATCTTAGTCCCCCCAGTCTCTGAGGTTTCCAGTTATAGACCCATATAGTCAGCAAGTCTCTGGCCAAAGCAAGGTCAGAAGGCTAGAATTTTTTCAGGGTTATAAAGACAGATAAGAGTTATTCATCAGGCAATGACTGTCAGGGTTTCTATTACAACCCAAAAGGGGAGTGATTGATACAGGAGGGTTTAAGCTTAATTTGCACAAGAAACAAAGCATTGTACTTAACATCCACCTGGCTTTGGTGGTTGTCTCAGTAAGATATTGATCTTATGGGCTGGAGATATGGCTCAGAGGTTAAGAGCACCGACTGCTCCTCCAGAGGTCCTGAGTTCAATTCCCAGCACCCACATGGTGGCTCACAACCATCTGTAATGAGATCTGGTGCCCTCTTCTGGTCATACATGCTGTATACAAAATAAATAAATAAATCTTAAAAAAAAAAAAAAAAAAAAAAAGATATTGATCTTATTTCATGAGACTAGCAGGTGGTCTGGATGCTTATCTACCTGCAGTCTGTCCTTGGATGTTTGAGAGTATCTCAGATAAAATCCTTTTGTCCAGAGATGACCCTGGCCAGATATTTGCTAATGGAGATAATTACAGAAAGGCACACAGTTGGAGGATGTTATCCAAATACCCCAAATATAGGGTACCAATGAATGATCAACCACATTGTTAGAAGTTCTTAGAAAAGAATCAGATGGGAAAGCTACAATAGCACACGAGAGATTCACTGCTGGAAACAGCTAATACGTTCAAAAGCCAGTGTCACCAATGCTCCTTGAGTTTTGGCTTTATCCTCTGGAAGAGCTCTTAACTCTTCCAGGTAATAGCTTTTACCATTGCCAGCTGAATTCCTACTTCATATTTCTGTGGCTCACAGCACGTAAGGACCAGAGTTCGGCTCCCTAACACCCATATAAATGTTAGGTGAGTATGGTAGCTTGACTCTAGTCCCTGTATAAGAGAGGTAGTAGAGACAGGATTTCTAGGCAAGCTGGCTAGCTAGACCAGCTAAGTTTGGCCAGCCCTGGGTTCAAAAGAGAGATGCTGTCTCAATATATAAGGTAGAAAGCAATTGATGAAGACACCTGATGTCAGCCTCTTCACACACATGCACACACACCCACACATATATTGTGCACCCACATATATACAAAGATGTGTACCACGTGCTCATATATACAATAAATAAATCAGTCCATTGCGGGACTGTCTTAGCTGTGCAGGACATAGCAACAGCCATGCTCCTGCGGCTGCTGGTGACTGCCGGGCAGTGTGACAAAGCTCTCCAGCCTGTGCTTCTGAACCTCCTCCTAGGTTAAATGCATCATGCTACAGGTGCTTCGTGGCCTTCAGTACCTGCACAGGAACTTCATCATCCACAGGTGGGCAGGGACAACCAGGAGGGAGATGTGTTGGGGGTGTCTGAGGAGTGGGAGGGAGAGGGCCAGGAATAGTTTTGGCTTCCCACAGTGCCTCATTCTGAATATCTTCAGGAGAGGAGCAAACACCCAATAGAAATTCTCTTGACTGCTCCCAGGCAAGGATCTTGGATCAAACAAGCCTGAGCAGCCCTCATATTTCTGGGAAATAGAAGGTGGGTGGGTAGATGAGAGAACAGCAGCCAGAAGCTTCAGTAGAGAGCGAGCGCCTGCCTACAGTGAGTCTCAGCTAGGAGCTGGCTGCCAGTAGAGGACCGTGAGCCCGTTTGTTTGGCCGTTGTGCTGGGGCTGCTGGAACAGCATGTGGACGAAGAAGCAGCAGCAGGGTTGGAGACATGGCCTCTACTTCTTGCTCAGTTACTGAGATTGCTGGCTTCCATACTACTCCCTGCCCTCTTGATTTTAGAAGACCTCAGTTACATGCCAGGAAAGTGTTGGGCTGTGGTGACAGCCTGGTTGCCCTTTGGAACTCAGAAAACCAATGCTTTCTTTCTGACCCAGGGATCTGAAGGTGTCCAACTTGCTCATGACAGATAAGGGCTGTGTAAAGACAGGTGGGTGCTGGGTGCTGGCCCACATATGTGGGGGTGGGTTGCTTTGAGCATGCCCTTAGGGGTAGGGCATGTCAGTGTAGCCTCGAAAGCCAGAGATGGCATGTCTGTCTTCCAGGCCCCAGGCCATATTAGTTCAGCTCTTTCCAGATAACAGCCTGTCTGTTCTCATTGAGGATATTTTCTCTCCACTCTCTCCATCTACAGCGGATTTTGGCCTGGCTCGGGCCTATGGTGTTCCAGTAAAGCCAATGACTCCCAAGGTTGTTACCCTCTGGTGAGTTCCTTAGAATTGTGGTGGCCCATGGGAATGGGTAGCCTTTCACAGGACCTTTGCATTTGAGACAGATGCTGCAAAAAGGCCTGACGCACCGTTAATCCCAGCACTGGGGAGGCAGAGGCAGGCAGAGCTCTGAGTTGAGGCCAACCTGGTCTACAAAGTGAGTTCCAGGACAGCCAGGGCTTCACAGAGAAACCCTGTCTTCAAAAACAAAAACAACAAAGAACCCAAACAAAGAAATGCTGTCCTGCACTGGAGTAGGTATGAACAGCCTCGCTGTCTCAGAAAGGGAAGGGTAGCTTTCTGTGTTGTTTTTAGGGCAGAATGAGGCTGTGGCAAAGGGCAGGACATTGATATCCCTCACATTCTCATCTAGATCCTTATATGGCCTTAGCTGCATGTCTTTTGTTTGTTTGTTTGTTTTTGTTTTCGAGACAGAGTTTCCCTGTGTGACAGTCTTGACTATCCTGGAACTCCCTTTATAGACCAGAATGGCCTCGGACTCATAGAGATCCACCTGCCTCTGCCTCCCAAGCACTGGGATTAAAGGCGTGCGCCACTGCCGCTCAGCCAGCTGCATGTCTTTCAACCTCCACCTGAAAGCAAGCTAATGATTCCCTTGGTTCCTGTAATTTAGACATGCAGGCTCTCTCAGGCTTAGGGTAGAGAGTAACCCAGGCTATGAGTAGTGACCCTGTTGCTCAGGCCACTGGGGATCCTGAGGGAGCTCAGGCTGAAGAAGAGGAGCTGACCAGAGGTAAACTGGGTCTTTGTCTACAGGTACCGAGCCCCAGAGCTGCTGCTTGGAACTACTACCCAGACTACCAGCATTGACATGTGGTAGGAGTGGTTTCTGCTCCTGGGGCCTCAAGTGACCTGGCCCTGGAGGTCAGCCCTGGGACAGGGGGAGCAGGATTGGTGCTGTGGTGGTGAGCCTACCTTGGAACCTAAGGGGAAGCATGAGAACATAGCTAGAATACTCACTGGCCTCTGGCACTCAGGTTCTCCCAAGGCAGCATTTGCAGACCTGGTGGGAGAGCCTTATGGCCACTTGCCTGCTTCTTCATGAGTACGTTGACGTGGGGGTAAGCAGAGATTGGCTGCTTCTGCAGGGCTGTTGGCTGCATCCTGGCAGAGCTGCTGGCCCATAAACCCCTTCTCCCTGGCACTTCCGAGATCCACCAGATCGACTTGATTGTACAGCTGCTGGGGACACCGAGTGAGACTATCTGGCCGGTGGGTATTACGGACCGCCCTCCATCCCCGTCTATGCCTGGTGGCCCTGTAGCTCTAGCCCCTGTCTCCTGCAGGGTTTTTCCAAGCTGCCGCTGGCTGGCCAGTATAGCTTGAGGAAACAGCCCTACAACAATCTCAAGCACAAGTTCCCGTGGCTCTCAGAGGCCGGACTTCGTCTGCTCAATTTCCTCTTCATGTATGACCCTAAGAAAAGGTACAGACCCTTCCTATAGGCAGCTCCATGGGCCATTCCCCTCAGGAGGAGAGGGCCCTGACTTCAGGGTGGAAGGACAAACTTAAACCCAGATCCTTCATCTTTTTGTGGTGTGGAGTATGGGAAACTCTGGCCTTATACATGCCAGGCAATCACTCCAGCACGGAGCCATCTCAATTCAACAGACCTTTTTTTTTTTTTTTTGGTTTTTTGAGACAGGGTTTCTCTGTGTAGCTTTGGAACTTTTCCTAGAACTCACTCTGTAGCCCAGGCTGGCTTTGAACTCACAGAGATCCACCTGCCTCTATTGGTGAAATTATTAAGATTATTAAGGCCACTCCATGTCGTTAAAAGGATATTTATTTAATGGCGTAACTCACAAATTAAGGGATAGGTAGATCGCAGGGGTCTGGGGAAGGTGTATCGCAGTCCAGCGGTGTTCTCTGGAGCTCTGCTCAGTCAACCTCCACCGGCCAGGGTCCCGGAACTGAGAGCGCTCGCCCATCCAGATCTCGGGTCTCCAGGCGCCTCCCCTGGCCCCGCCTCGTAGGCGTGACAGTTGCCAGAGTCTCAATGGGGGTTGGAACTTCCAGATCAAAGCTGGAATGGTTACCCACTACATGCCTCTGCCTCCCGAGTGCTGGGATTAAAGGTGCGCCACTGCCACCACCACCCGGCCAAAACTTTTATAGATGATTTCTCACAACATAGACAGCAGATGCCTTCCCATAAGTGCCAGGTGTCCATTCTGAGCTGCCTGTCAGTTCCTAGGCCTCCAGCCTCCATTTGTTGGAGGTTGAATTGGGCTGTTGTGCCTGGCTGTGCTTTGAGTGAAATAGGCTTCTTTGAAGCCAAAGGTCACTGTCATTCTCTAGGGCAACTGCGGGGGACTGTCTGGAGAGCTCCTACTTCAAAGAGAAGCCCCTACGTGAGTGCTGCAGATCTCCTTGGGTTCTCCTTTTTGGGGCTTGACAGGAAGCCCTGTTTGCCCATATCGGGTGGGTTCCCAGTGCAGGTTTGTGTGGGTGGAACGTGGGCAGACTCCACGGGGGAGAAGAAAGGGAGCAGATGAGGGTCAGGGCTAGCTGAAGTGAGGAGTCCCATCTAGACCTGGAGCATGCCCCACCAGGAACCCCTTCTCCAAGCCAGCACTGAAGCGCTCCTTCTCCTGCAGCCTGCGAACCGGAACTCATGCCCACCTTCCCCCACCACCGCAATAAGCGTGCCGCCCCAGCTGTCGCTGAGGGGCAGAGCAAACGATGCAAGCCCTGATGGTGGGTCCAGCCCATCCCTACACATCCTCATGGAGCAGTCAGCAGACTGGGAGGGCCCTCCAGGCCAAGATGCCTTCGGCCCCTCCAGCTAACATCTTCAGATGACTCCTCCCTGCTACCCCCTGTGCCCAGACGCAAGTAGATTGTGGACAGGGGTGTTGCCGACTGGGGACACACAGCTCAGACTGGACTGTTGTAGCGCCATCTGGTGGGCGGCTACTCGTGGCAGCCTTGTCTGTCAGTGAAGCTGTGCTTCTGGGGAGGCAGGGCTAGTGCTGAGAGACCTAAAGGTCCGCATCAGTGGAGTGCTGGAACTGGAGCTGGGCCTTAGCCTGGAGTGAGCAGGCCCAGGAGACCGTGCTGTTCCTGCTTGGTCACCAGGAGATGCCCGGGACAGACAGGCTATCGTGACCCTGGGCAGGGATGGTGGGCTTCAGGTGGGAGGGAGGGAGGCAGCAAGTGTTGGTTGGGGCCATGATAGGATACTTTTAAGACTGTCAGAATGAGAGCCCTTGGTGGACGTGACTGGCGCTGATACCCAGGGGAAGAATTGGTGGGCCCCTTTTCCAGGGGTGGAGAGATAAAAAGCCTTTCCAATAGACAGTTTCACAATCCTTTAATGTTCTCTGGGGTTTTGATCCATGCAACATGGACAGTGTCTTCCGAGGGGCAGGGAGTGAGGATAGGAACAGGCATGGCCCAGGGGTGCCGGGAGAGGAGGTGTTGCAGGTCAGCAATCGCTGTACCTGGGCCTCCCTGTGGTTGATGAAAACCCAGGCCTTTGCTATCACTAGCCTGTGGATTACTGGTTTAGGGACCTACCCCAAGGGAAAAGAGGGTGTAACTTGGATCTTCCTGGTTACCTGTGTGCCCTCAAGGAGTTGCATGGGGCAGTGAGCTGCTTTTCGGCAGTAGCCCAAGGGGTCGCCTGTACATGCTCACCCCCTCTTTGGCTGGTAGGCAGCTGGTTGTTGAGAACCGTTTCTTCTGGATTTGGGGGTGACAGCTCCTCTCACTGCCTGTTTTTGGCAGGGTTCCTCACTAACGGCAGGGATTAGCAAGGTGCTCCACAGTTGAGGGAGCTGGGCCCTGTCGGAGCCTCTCACATGGTCCCAATCTAACTCAGGTGTCTGCGGGCCCTTGGGCAAGCCTCTGGGTGAAGATTTCTCAGCACACGGAGAGAGGGGCGCATCCTGAACCACGGACTGCAGGGAGCGGGTTCAGACAGTTCAGAGTGGGGTCCTTCCTGGAGTGAGCTTGGGTACTGTAGCCTGGACAACCTGGACCTCTTTACCCAACACATCTGGGCATAAAGATAGGGACATGAGGGAAGGATCTTGTTGATTCATCACAGGGCCTGCTCTAGACAGGACTGAGACATGGGCATGTCAGTGAGGAGGGCCGGAGGCCCCAGGCAAGAGCAGTCCATGAAGGCTCTACCCTCTTCTAACTGTAGGTACTGGACTCCCCTGGGGAATAGGAGGGCCAGGGTAGCCAGTGGCCCAGGCCCTTTCCCAAAAGAAGCACCATGGAAACTATCTCCCCAGACTCTTGTCTTGGGGGTCCATCCGGGCCTAGGGATGGGCTCCAGGACTGTCATACATCAGGGTATCCACCTGTGCACGTTGCAGCCACAGGCGTCTCTGGTTGTCACCAAGAAGTATGCGCAATGAATGACTTGGGCGGCAGGCTGATAGGGCAGTGCAGTGGGTAGCGTGTAACTGGTGGCAGGTGTCACAGCAGAGGGTGGGCAGGTTCCCAGGGCTCAAGCAGCTGTGTGCCTGGTAGCCCAGAGGCTCAACAACAGGCCCATAGCCTGAGGCTGGTGTTCCTTCTGCCTGCCTGTGACGGGGGCTGGCCTGCCCAGAGCTGCCAGGGGCTTCAGGGGCAGCTAGGTCCCCTGACCGACTCAGCTCACGGCGCAGAGAGAGGAAGGAGAACGCAGAGGGTTCTGGCTCCAGCTCCTCTTCCAGAGCCCCATATGGTGGGCTGCTGGCCCGACGTAGATCATCAGCGGGGGGTTCCCAGGGCTGGCCCCCAGGACCCCAGAGTTTGGCACTCTGCTCCCAGAGTGGTGGCCTGTACGCCAGTTCCACGGGGGGTGAGTCCAGCCCTGGAGAGGGCTCACCATACAGACTGGCCTCTGAGCTCTCATCCTCCTGCCGGTCCTGATACAGGTCCACGGGGGCCCCATAAGCAGCAGGTGTGCCCCGGGGGGGCAGGGGTGGTGGCTCCTCATCCTGGGCCAGTCTCTGCTGCAGCCAGGCCACACAGGAGGCGACATCCCCACTAGCCCGACGCGCTCGGAGCAGCTCCTCAGCTGGTAGCACACTTGTGCCCAGCTGGGTCAGCACCTCGCTTAGGATCTCACACTCCAGCCGAAGAGCAAAGCAGCCTAGGGCCACCTGAACCAGCTGGCAGGCAGGGGGTGGGGTGGTCACCATTAGGCGGTGGTTGTCCCTGCGCACGTAGCCCATCTTCTGGAAGCTTCGAGTCAGGAGCTCCTCAGAGAGCACACCCTTCAGCACATGCACATAGCCCCCTGAGAAGGTCTGCAAGGAAGGGTCCTGGTCAGGAATGCTCTTCCGTGGAGGTTCCCGGGTGCAGCCTATGTGGACTCAGTATTGCCATGACCTTGGTCCACTTCTGAAGTTTGTGTTCACCCCAGAGATTGTTTTCATCTGTCTGGAGTGAGCCTGGATCTTTTTCCCCCTAGGGGAGAACCTAAAGCCTTGTCTGTGGTAAGCAAGCATTGTGCCACTGAGCCATATCCCCTATCCCTTTAAGCCCCCCCACCCCACCCCAAGATGGGGTTTCTCTGTGTAGCCCTGACTGTCCTGGAACTTGTTCCGTAGCCCAGGCTGGGCTGGAACTCGGAGATCCACCTGCCTCTGCCTCCCAGGTGCTAGGATTAACAGCCTGTGCCATCACTGCCAGGCTCTTTAGGTCTTTGATTTTGAAACAGCTTGACCCTAAACTCACTGTTCTGCCTCAGCCTACAGGAGTATTCCACTGCACCCGGTGAATCCTGGAGATCTATAACTATCAGACCAGGCATTTTGGCTTCACTGCCCCTTGCTGTGGAGTATTCCAGAGTCTAATATGCAGCTGCGTGAGAGGACCACACTTAACAGATGGGAATGTGCTTTCTAGGTCAAAGCTACATGTGGAGTCAAAGCATCCGGGTAATTTTGAGTCTTTACCAAATGGGAAAGAAAGTCTACAGCTCTAGGCATCCTCGGGGCGCTTCCCCCGCATAGAACCTTTAGGAAGAGGTCATGGACAATAGACACTGGCCACAGCACCCTTCTTAGGGCTTTGTACCTTGACTGATCTCATGGCCTCTTAGGAGGAAAGGGCATCAAGGGTGTAGGTAACTTATCTAAAACCCACGACTAGACAACCCGCACAAGCTCCATCCCAGCACTATCCCAGAACTAGCCTATTTCAAGACCAAGCTTGTCTGCCTTTGTCCTCTGGGGCTGGTGGGCGGGCCTCTAGCCTGAAAGGATGAATGAAAGTTCCAGGATCTCAGGTGTCCCCATGGAGCAGCCGGCTAGTGGGTTGGGGAGAGAAAGGGGTGTGGAGGGGGAGACGCTGCCATGACAACCAGTGGAGGTTTACCTCGCCCACGTGCACACTGACGTCATTGCCTTCCCACTCAAAATCAGCTCAGAGCGGCCCTGCCCCCTCTTGGTGGTCCGTCAGCTGACCAAAGGACCAGGCCAGCCCTGGACCTAGCCGCCCAACCTAGACCCAGGCAGGAACAAGGTCTGTGCTCCAGTCCCTGGCCTGCTGTTTTCTTCCTAGTCTTAGTGGCCTCCTTACAGATGGGATCAGTCCACATCCTGGGGGAGTTAGGATGACCATAGGACATCAAGTACCTCCCTCACCCTCCCACGTCTATCCTAGGATTCCCATAGCAACTAGGGCAGTGAGACTACTTTGAGGACAGCAATGTAAGTTTTAGGTGAATGACTCCCTGGTAGGCATGCAGCCCAACACGCCCACGACCCTTAAAACACGGAACTCTTCCCCACAAGAGGACCGGCAGCCCCCAACAGCCTGGACAAGGAAGGGAGTGGAGGAACGTCACCGAACCATACCTTGATGGTGGTGAACTCCTTTCTCCAGGGCAGCAGGTACAGGTGCACAGCGGCCAGCTCCAGGAGTTCGAAGGCGCGGGCTAGATCGTGTAGGGCAGGCGCCAGGTCAGCACGGCCCCACAGGCCGTCAGTGAAGAGCGCCAGCGCGTCGTCCTGGAGCGCCCCGTGCAGGTCAAAGTCCTCCACCAGAATCTGCCAGAGCACCGCGCGCAGCGAGGGGTCGCCGCAGACGCCCGCGCGGCCCCGCCGCAGCTCGCGCTCCAGGCACAGGCGATAGTCCTCTGACAGCGAGCTGCTGCCCATCCTGACCGAGCGCGGGACGAGGTGTCAAACTAGAGACCATGTCGCCTCAGCTGTGCGACTCCCGAGCCCGCACCCAGCAACCCCAGGGCCCCCTCCAACCTGGAAACAGAGACCTTGCCAGCTTAGCGAGTCTGGGGATCTAAGGTCCCCTTCAGCCAGGAGATGTGGACGCCGACAGCTGGGTGACCAGGGTATCTATAGCTTCCCCTCCCCAGGAGACCTCCAGCCCCGCTCGCTGAGCGCCCTCGTATCAACAGCACCCTCCTCCAGCGGATACCCGCTCCCGCCAGCTGAGCCTCTGGCAACCAGCGCCCCTTTCCCACTGACCGACCGTACTGGAGACCCCGCGGGCGGCGGTGCTACCTGCTAGTCCCCAGCGGTCCCAGAGAGCTCCGCTTGGGCCTGGGTCTAGCCTCTCGCTTCCGTAGAGAGTCAAGCCCGCCCCTTGGCCTTGGACGTGACGTCGGGGGGCGAGGCTGGAATCGGGTGCCACCCTTTCGGCTAAGTGGGAGGGTGGCGGTGTGGGCGTGGCCTGGCCGAGGCGGAGGGTGGCCCGCCTTGAGGTCCTCTGAAATTCAGTAGTCAAGTCCCCAGTCTTTCAACTAGTCTAACTAAGGTCGTTAACCACCTAGTTCGGGGCCAGAGAGTGGGAGTGCACAGCGGGTGTGGAATACAGGCCACTGAGACATAGCTAGTGGAACTAGTGGAACCTCCCCGGGTTGAGGAGCAGGCTGTTCTCCGGCTCCTCCAGCCAACCCGCAGAATAACCAAATACCGGCAAGGCGGGGCCCGACTTGGCTGGGGGATCGTGGACCAAAGGAGCTCAAATATATGTATTTAAGTGCAATTTAGAACGGGTGGGGGTGGAGGATTACTCAGTGGGTAAGAGCAACTTACATGGCAGCTCACAACCGTCTGTAACTCCCAACACCCACTTCTGGCCTGTGCACCTGGCACACATTTGATGTACGTATACAAACAGGCAAAACTTTCCTAAACATAAACAGCAAAACAACAGACCAGGGCTGGCCTCGGAGTCTGCCACTGCAGACTTCCTTTCCCAGTCCCTGAGAAAGTCGGTTAGGGGGTATTTGAAGTAGGGTGAAGGTGTTCACCCGCTAGGACAAGGTGCTTCCTTAAATGTATGACCTACAGGCCTTCAAAACTACCCTGGATTGTGAATTCACCCAGACTGTAAGTCTGGGTGACTTCAGGGGAACTGTCCCCTGACTTGCTGTGGTTTCATGTGCTTCAGGACCTGAGGCACCTTCTCCCTAATCCTAAGACCTAAGCTTCATGCAAGAAATATATTTTGTTAGATCCCTTCCTGGACAGGCTGTACCCCTCGTCTCTCCAGGTCACCAGACCTAGGCCAAGTTTGATGAAATAGAACCCAGCCTAGGGAAGGTGTCTGCTTTCTTGTAGAAGTCCTCAGATTCGAAGGACTTAAAATAGTGAAACTAAGTAGGCAGTTCTCTTGAGGCATCCTGCTGGCTATCACTTGGTTTTTTGCTGTGGCCCACACCAGTCCAAAGGGGACATTGGTTGGCTTTTGAGGTTGCTTCAACTCATCGTGACACTGTTTAAAACTTCTTGGCCAAAGCATAAAGTTTCCATGCCTGTCTTGTCTCAAGACACTCCTGGATCCCAGTGCTGTATACTGAGGGAGCTAACTTCAAAATGAAGAGGCTTGGGGCCTTCGGCCGGGTTCAGAGGTAGAGCAATTGCCCAGTATGTGCAAGGTCCTATGTTCAACCTCTAACATTGAAAAACAAACAAACAAACAAACAGAAACTCTGTTAAACTAATGGTGAGGCCTTGTAGTGGGCTAATTTTTTTTTTAAACCATTTGTAACTAATAGGTTAGTCTGGATTAGAATGATTAGTCTGGATGAGCCTTAAACTAATAATATTGATGTTCTTTTAAGAAGAGTTTTATATATAGAAAGCTCTATGAAGATGGAGCCAAAGATGGGATATAGCTCCAAGCCGAGGAATTCTGAAAGCCTCTAGGAGCGGGCAGAGGCAGGAAGAGGCCTCCACTAGTGTGTTTATGGGAAGTGCAGCCCTGATGATGTTGATCTTAGATTTGTGGCCTTCAGAGTTGTAAAGGTCCATTTCTACTGTTTTTGTGTGGTTTGTTAGAGCAGTTATAGAATACTCATACAAATCTTATGTAGTTCTGACAGCTTTAGCTGAGGTCCCTGGTAACCATCAGCACTGATTTAAGACAGATCTTCCAACAGACTCAGCCTCTTATCATCAATTCCAACCTGGAAATAGCCAGAGCTGATGATAGGAGGCGGGTAGAGACAAGCTCTCCTCATGGACCTGATCTAAATTGGAAGGTGCCGTGAACAATATAAACGGCCTGTGCATTTGAGCCAGTAAGTTAGGGTAATTTGTTCTGCACCTGTTCCTACTTACCGTTCTTGCTCTCCCAGGGCGGGTAATATGCCATTGCATGTCCTTGGTGCTCTGCACATCCTCTGTGGACCTTGATTTTACCGAGGCGGATTTGCAAGATCAAGGCCATTCATACTTATCCTGCCTAGGCCTATAAACTGGCTTCCACTCGGTTCATCCACAGCTGTGTCCTCCTTGCGCCATCACGTGCAGCACTGGCCGGTCTCCTGAGGTTTTCCTCAATCCAATGCACGGAGCTGTTACTGCTTTGACTTTCATCTCTTGATTGTGGCTGTGATTTTTAACTTCTTTTATACTCCTTAGTATTTTTTCTCTCTTTAAGAGTTTCACTATGTAGCTCAGATGGCCTAGAGCTTGAGAGCCTTTGTTTGGAGTTAGAGGTATGAGCCACCTACTAGGTCTGGTTATTGGTAAGTGCCCGAGCTTGCTTACTGGGCCAAGGTCACCTGATGTGGCCACAAGGAACTAAATCCGGCTGGTTGGGAGGGCCATAGCAAGACTGAGACTGTGAAAATTTTAGTTTAATTTAGTTAGAGCAATCAGACCTTTTATATCTTTATCAGAGACAGAATATAATGGCAATTGCCAGGATCAATACAGTTGTAGTTGCCAGGATACAATGAATATGTTTGCAAGCTATACAGGGTGCACAAGATTAATGTCTAAGACCAATTGTTCTGCCAAGCTTCCATCCTTCCTTGACTACTAAGGGAACATACAGCGAAACAAACACACAACGACCTGAACACTTCACTGCCTGGGTGGGTGCTTCAGTCTCTCAGGGACTGGAAGGCACATTGTGTCCCAGGAGCCGAAAAACCTATGACAAATGCCTCTCAGGGTAGCTAGGCTAAGCCAGCTCCATGGTACCCTGCAATTCCTGCTTTTTTATTTAATTTTAGGAATGCAAGTCAATTTTTAAAGCAGACATGGAGTAGCAAATAAATTTTAAGGCAGTATAACTAGCAAAACTTCCCAGCAACATTCCTATGGACCATAGTTTGGAAGTCCAATTAGAGACAGAAAAACAATGATCAAAAATCTTTTCCAGGTTTTGTGCAGCAATGGAAGAGGGCAATTTATCTAAGTTTGATTGTTGAATGGTTAATAATTCGTCATACAAGGTGTGAACATCACTACTTAAATTATCATATGACTGTCTCTGCTTGGGGAACAATGATTAGCCATGGTGGGGGGGCGCCCAAGATCTCAGAGTCATTGACATAAACAGGCATGTTATTCTCTTCCCAGTTAACAAAGTGAAGCACAGGAGGATCCGGGAGGTACATACACCCAATATGTCTCAGCAGGAACAGATGTGGTCAGCAGAGAGGGGCAGCATAGTACGGAACAGCAGTTCTGCAGTCACACCCTTCCCCTAAGATGTCACCAAGTCTCTTCCCTCAGTCACTGATCTCTTCATCTGAGTCACTGCTGGTAGGCAGCATCCATTCTTCACTGCTTGACAATTCTGTCGCCCTGTTCTTTTCTTCAGGTGTAGCCTCTGCAGATGCTTTGGAACCTCTTCGTCCATCTTCCACAGGTTGAGTCTTTCAGGTATCCACAGTAGGCATCTCTCTCTGTGTCAACCATCAGGTGACTGGCTGCCTGCAAAAAGCAGAAAACAAAATCTGTGTAGCCCTGGCTGTCCTGGAACTCACTCTGTAGCCCAGGCTGGCCTTAAATTCACAGAGGTCTACCTGTCTCTGTCTCCTGAGTGCTGGATCAAAGGTGTGCACCACCACACCATGAGAAACAAAATCTTGATATGGCTTTTCAGGCCCCTGTCCAATTTTAGAAAGTTCCTCTGTCTTTTTTTCCCCAGAATCTGGTAACTTATGCATCGATTTGTCAATAAGCCTCAAGGGGATATGTGATCTATTATTGAGCATCACTATACATGCCTTCTCCTGTTAACATTTAAAACGTTATGAGCACATTATTTTGTTGATTTCTAATAGCTTGGTCCTGACATCTTTCTGAATAATTAGTCTTCCACTGTAAATATTCACTCCCAGTAAGACAAGCCTTTGCTAAGATCCTCCAGTCAGAGGGAAGAAAAGCTTCCCCAGAAATAGAATCAAGGAGAGACAATGGGGAAGGAGCAGTTGGTCCATACTGAGCACAAGCCTGCTCAAGATCTTAAGAGTCTTAAATGAAACGGGCATATCATTTCTATATTAGGTTATTAGGATTGAGCGTTTCACTCACCTGTGAAAGAGAAAATCCTCCCATGTCTTTCCCCATCTCTTTGGCTAATGCAAAGTCTCTTGGCTGGGAGACCTTGACTCAAAAGGAGTTAATTCCCTTATGGAGGGTAAGAAGCCTTCCCAACAACCTGAGAAGGAAATGAGGCAAAGCAGCGGGGAAAGGTTCCATGCTATCAGAAGTGTACTTGATGAGCAGGTTTCAGGAGCAGAGGAAACCGGAGCTGTAGGTGGGGGAGCAAAATCAGCACAACGGGGAGGAAACCCTCAACCTCTTTGCAGAGAGAGACATTAGATAATCATCTTTTTGTTTGTTTTCTCTGTAGACCAGGCTGGGATTAAAGGCATGCATGCATGCGTCACCACCACCACCCAGCTAGACAATATATCTTTAGGTTCTAATTTTCCTTCTATTACCATGTTCTGCTTTTTTCTGATCACTTTCATTTTATATTTTAACTATTAGGTTTATCTATTACTGATTTTATTTCTTTCCAAAGCTGAAAAGCATTACTAGGAATTTTTTTTCTGGTCTTCTTGCATCTAATCCTCCCTGAATTGCTCTTCCTAATGGGGACCAAGTTCTGAGATCTCGAGTTCCCTCTTCAGGGAAAGAAGCTGAAGTTACTAATGAACTCCTGGAATTTCATGAACTGATCGTGGCGCACTTGAACTCTTTCCACCATCAACCAAGTGTGAACTTCTGCAAACCAAGCTCCTCCGTGGACCCTTCCTGTCCATCTTCTTACCTCCAATGCATGCTTCTGCCCTTGTATACCTCTGTGCACACTATTCCCACAAGTCCCTCACCTTTAACTTTTTTCCTTTTTTTTTTTTTAAACTTTTTAAATTTTTCTGAAACCCCCCTATTTCAGGTCCCTGTTCCTGGTGCCATGTGGAGGCACCTGCACTTACAGGTATTATTATTTTTTTTCCTTTATATATAGACCAATAGTAGTTGTTACTGTTTTTGTAATTAGTTGGGGCTATTTCCTGTTAGAATTTTCAGGAGCAAATTGCCATTCACCCCTGTTCTATGGAGGAACAATGGCTTAGAAATGCTGAAGGACTAATCCAAAGATACACCTTCCTTTTTCCTTCAGTCAACACAAGCTCTGTCGAGAGCTGGGCCTCTTTCTAAGCTGGTACTCTACAAGGACAAATCCACGTTTAGTCAAATAATGAAGCCCAATGGTAGGAAGTGTGAGGAATCCAAGGCGTTCCAGTCAGACACCTCCCACGCACTGCTGAGCAAGAAAAGAAGCTGGACTTCAAGGTCCAGCTATGGAGCCCAACACCATGGCAAGGAAATCAAATGGTGGGAAATGTATGACAATTTTTGTTCCAGTTCAACTGGAATCTTTCCAGAAAATCCAGGCCAGCTGGTGTGTGAGCTAGAGAGAAAACTCAGTGGGAAGCTTCACTGCTGAGAGAACTCAGCCTAACCCAACCTGAGAGAGCTGTGCCTAGAATAAGCAAATGCCTCAGAAGGCACAAGGTGATCCTTGAAGACTTGTCTTCCCAGTGACATTGTGGGCAGCAGAAACTGGATGACAACTAGCTCATGAAGGTCATGTGGGAGGCTGGGGCTGTGGATTAGTTGTGAGCAGGCTTGCCTAGCATGTACAAAGCCCTGGCTTCGCTTATATTACATAAAACCCACATGGTAGCAAAACCCTGAAGTCTCATCAATTGGGAAGCAGAGGCAGGAGAATGAGAAATTTAAGGTTGTCCATGCTATAAAGCAAGCTAGAGGCTATCCTAGGATACACGAGACTCTGTCTTTAAAAAAAAAAAAAAAAAAAAAGGTTTATTTGTACAAAGACTATCAGAACAATAGAACATTGACTGAAATGTTTTCTGATTTGTCTATAAGAAATTTAAGGGCAGCCAGGCAGTGGTGGCACACACCTTTAATCCCAGTGCTCAGGAGGCAGAGGCAGGTGGATCTCTGTGAGTTCCAGGCCAGCCTGGTCTAAAGAATGAGTTCCAGGACAGGCTCTGAAGCTACACAGAGAAATCCTGTCTCAAAAAAAGGAAAGAAAGAAAGAAAGAAATTTAAGAGCAAAATGAATTTTGAATTCTGAGTTTCGGTTGTAAACAAAAATGACTCATAACACACACACACACACACACACACACACACACACACCTGTCATCTGAACACAAATCTGCCTCCCCTTAGTGCAATGGTAGGCTGAACAGCACTGTCTAGTTCTCCTAGGGTTGTGCTGTGATACAGTCTGATGTGATCCCAGCCAACAAGTATTCTCAGCACCAGGATGTACGTAACACAAACCATTGTCCAGACTGGTCCCTGTTAAAGCCAAGGCCCATGGCAGGTACATTAACATATCATAAGGCTCCATAGTTACCTGGCATTCATGTCCAAGGTCTATATACTTCACAGGAGCATGGGCCTCTAGGAGACTGCAGTGCCAAGAACCCAAGTCAGCCACGACACAAGTTTTTGTTTGAACCTTTATTTTTATGTGTATGGGTGTTCTGTCTGCATGTAGGAAGTGCTGATTGGGGCCAAAGGCGGGCATCAGATCCCCTAAAAACTGGAGTTACAGTGGTTGTGAACTGCTATGTGGGTGCTGGGAATTGAAACCTGGTCCTTTGCAAGAGCAGGTACTCTTAACTGCTGAGTATCTCCCCAGCCTAGCTGAGACAAGTTTGTGGCTCGCCAGCAGCTGGACATGGGGTTGAAATCTCCAGTGTGAGACAGTGAAAGCTAGCACCAGCCTGTCCATTCCTGATGCTGGTGGGAAGAAACTGCTAGGGCCTTCTGGCCCGTTCCTACTCCAGGTTTCCTTCATGGGTCAAGTGCCCCAGGAACTAGGTTGCCCTGCCCAGGCCAACCATCTGCTTCTGGTGTCATGGTCCCAGGTTTCTATTCACCATTTGCAGATTCGACTCTGGAATCAGCCCACCAGGCTCAAAGAGGCATGTTATCTATTTCTTTGTGGGGTCAAAAAAGTCATTACCTGCAGGTTTAGAACACAAGTGTTCGATAAGTGCTCAATAATTTACATACAGCCTTACTCCAAGAATCTCCAACAATCCCACTACCACTTCTGGTGGTCTGGGACTGGAATGCCACCTCCCTCCTTACAGCAACCCCAGTTGCCATGGATATTTCCTTTCCTGGGTGGGGCAGCTTGACTCCCTGGAAGATGCTGCCTGTGCTTGGATGCCTACATCCTCTTAGGGCCCCACTATAATCACAGGGCATCACTATATATCCCTACATGTGGAAGTATAACCACTGCAGGGCATTCCTATGTGTTTGAGTAGGATAAAGATTTCTGAGGCACCTTCAGGAGACTGTTCTAGGCTCAAAACTACAGTGGTGACTTAATCCTAGCCTCTTAATGATACTCTGCAGACCTTTGCTCTCCTAGAGTGATGTCTACACTTTCCTTGCTGCGAAGAGCCCTAGGAAGACCCTTCTGTGCAGAGGGCCTGGGAGTGGGCTGTGACACCTCATTACCCTGTCATCTGTGATATCTGGGAGACTGGCAGAGAAAGGATGTCTGTGTTGCCTGAGTTCTGCCTGCCCAGTGGGTCAATGAGCAAGTCACATGGACTTAGATGGAGTCACTTCTTTATTTTAGGCTGAGTTGGTGGAAACTTGGGGGCATATAACAGTCAGGGCACTGACCCTTGGACTCTGAAATTGGAGAGGCTGTATACAGCTGTATGTGTTGGCCAGTGTCCTGAATGTTCACTGTCCCCAACCAAGGTAGCTCCAGAGCTGGATGTCCTGGACCTTGGTAGGAGAGAGGCTCATATCCCAGGCATGGGCAGCAAAATGATACCTGGGTCAGCAAAAGCGAGCAAGGCAGTTGCTGCCTGATGAATAAGCAACACAGCCTCACACTACCTACACCCAGTCCTCTGGGGTAAGGGTAAAGCTCTTGTTATCGACTAACAAGAGACTGGTTCACACAAACTTTGGCTGTCTCAGGAGATTGGAGGGGTACAAAACCAGATTGCCCTGGCAAGGCTCCCAGCAGCCATTTCTGTGTTGATGCCCCAGTAGGGGCTGTGTAGTGTCCATGGGGACAGGCCGGGGCCATCCAGGTTTACTGGAGGCCCGTCAGTGTTGCAGGCTCCCCAAGGAACAGCAGCTACAGATTTCTCCCATTCGGTCTGAGAGGCAGGCCCAGGACAAAAACAGGCCCGACTCAGCCAGCCATGTCCTGCCAAAGAAGAGGCACTACCCGAGGCCTCCAGGACAGATGAGTGGTTAGGAAGGTGGGCGAGAGCTATAGAGTGCCACCACAGCAGGCTGGCCCCAAACCAGATATATGGTGTGGTGTGGAGGTCCTGCGGCTCCTTTGGTCTGTGAGGTCCAGCCACCACTACTTGTCCAGCCGTCCCTGGGACAGAAGTTCCACATAGCTCAGGGCACTCTGCAGTGATGTCAGGCAGTACCCTTCTTCTCCAATTAAATACCTATGTGGAAGTGGGGAAAGAGAGGTGTCACCTGGAGGGGACAGATGTACAGCTTAGCCCTCTGGAAGGCAACTTATTCCTGACGTGCTTGGACACTGATGTGGCTACAGCCAAGGTTAGGGAGCTGGGATGGAAGAGGCCTTTCCCCCCATGCCAGTCCTGGCCCTGGTATGCCCTGCAGTGTGCACTGCTCTCCCCCAGGCAGATGCTGCTCAGGGGATACCCTTTACCTCTGGTCTGGGGTCTTCTGAAGGCTATGGAGCATGCTAACCTGAGTGCCTTGTGCACAGCTGGATCTCAGAGAGCTGTCCAAAGGTGATGGTGGGGTTACACTGCTCTAGGTCTGGGGGTGAGGTTCCCTTGTCCCTCTTGCCACAGCTGCTCTATTCCCAGCTCTTCCCACACCTGGGGAAGCCCTTGTCCACTCTGAGGAGTGCATGTCAGTCTCCTAATCACCTACTAGCCTGGGGCTCCTTCCTACCCTTCATGAATGAATTCCTCCAGGGCTGCACACTCGGACACCAGTTGGGGGAGGCCACTCCTCAGCACCACGAAGGACAGGATGGGCAGCAGGTCATCAGCACCACTGCTGGGCAAAGGCAAAACGGTCAGTGGGCCTAGGGCCAAAAGGGACGTTTGCCCTGGCTTTCTGGAGCCATCTTGATGACAGTTCCTGTACTCCCACCCCAAACAGCACAGGAGACCTCTTGGCCATGTTAAAATTGGGCCCAAAGAGCAGTACCAAAGACAGGATACACCACAGCCTCTTCTGGTTTTCTAGTTGGCTGTGGTCTCACACGCTTTTGGGAACTTTGGAGCACATGGCTGAGACTGGAAGACAATCATCTCTGCAGCAGGCCCCCTGGGCCCACCCCGGGAGACGTTAGGCACACTAGTTAGGGCACACATGAAGAGCTTCTTGGAGAGCATGGGGACCAAGAAGCAAGGAGGCAGCTGGAACCCGAGGCTGTGGCTTGGGTCTGACCGTTTTCCCATGGGCCAGGGAGGCTCCACACACCAGCTGTAACTGCTCGGTGTCCTGCCACCTACAGGGACATGTCTGCCCCCTGTTGGGGGTGGCTTGGGTCAAAGCTGTGATGTGCAAACATTTAGCCTGGGAACTCTTTTATAAAATGGGTAAAGAGGGCAGGGGAGGCAGGCTCTGTGATGAGGATGAAACAGCAACCCAATCTTAGGGTGGGTGAGAAGTATCTGCCCCTCTCTCCCTTGGGTTGAGCTCCTCGTGGGTGACCTCGTACTTGATTCTGACATTGACTTGGGAGACTCGAGTGCGGGCCAGGGTAACAGCCCCTTCCTGGTCTGCAATGACTGGGGTCAAGGCTGATCCTGGTCCTTGGGACAAGGTGGCAGGGTCAGAGTTCATGCAAGAGCTGTGGGGGACATTGACTCCAGGTCAGAGGATGCAGTTACAGCTGAGTTGAGGAGAGTTGGAGGTAAGCTCAAGCATCCCAGGGCCCAAGGCTGTGTGGCTTGGGTGGGAAGAACCTGCCCCATCTCGGATGTGCGGGGAGCCCCAGTGCTGGACCAGTACAGGAAAGGGGCCTCACTTTGAAAGTGCTCCCTTCCTGCTTCCTCCAGGTATGCACCCGGGGTCCAAGCAGGCCTTTCTCCAAGAGCAGTCTTACCAGGTTAACCAGGGCCCAGGGTCCCAAGGAGCCCTCAGCCTCGTCAGAGGCACTGCAACAACAACTCGTCCAGATGGACGGGACACATGGCTGAGGGGTGGGAGCCCTTCTCCTTGCCCTGTCTCAGTCCAGGGTCTCTGTAGGAATGAGCTGTTCTCTGCAGTGATCTAATCTGGGGCTGCTAAGTGAAGCAGGGCCGCCGGGGTCCTCCTCGGCCAGTCACAGGGCAGGAACGTATACTAGTATACCTCCAGGTGGTATCCTCACTCTGGACTCACATGGCAGCAGCGGGGGGCTGGGATCCAGCCTCAGGCCTGGCCTCGTGGGCACGGCAGTAGTCTTCTGCACAGATGCAGATGACCCGAAGAGTTCGCACTGTGGTACAGAAAAACGACTTCAGTGGAGCGTGATGTGGTGGGTGAAAGAGGAGTATTTAGCAAAGGCAGGAAGACTTGAAGGGCCTGCTGTGAGGGAGACTATGCTGTTTCCTGTATCAAGGGGTCTCCTGTATTGCCCAGTCTCTCCTGATAATGCAGGACGGGAGGAAACTGAAAGGCACTGCCCCGTAGTTGCCTAGTGACAGGCCCGTAGGCTAGCAGGGAAGGCACACCCCATCTTCCCCAAACCTCTGGGCCCCTCAGATCCCCACACCTATGCACTCCAGCTTCTTCTGGGGGCAGCTCTCCAAGACCAGCAGCCCCAGTTCCTGGGCCGCAGTGCAGTAGGGGTAGGTGGAGGCTTGAGCCTCAGGGACACGTGGAAGGAGCTTGGCAGGGATGCCAAGGGCCGTAGGGAGTGCATTCCTGTACAGCTCCATGCTCCTGCTCACAGCAGCCTCCTGGGTACGGTGCACACTCCTAAAGCAGAGAGGCCAGGCTCAGCCACCATAGAGACACTGTTCCAGAGACAAGCAGGGTTGTGGCTGGGGATCTCTGGAGCTCAGACCTATGAGAGCTGCTCAGGTATTTGAGCAAACAGCCCGACTGTCCCTAACTAGGGAGGTGGGCACAGCCACCTACAAGCTTTTAACACCCGAGGATAGCCCTAGGATCAGACAATCCACTGGGAGAGGGGGGTGGAGAGCCCAGCTCACGGGGATGGTGAACTAGGCTGGAGGCGGTACCTGTAAAGGGCTAGCAGCAGGGGCCACAGTGGGGAGAAGAAGGGCTCCTCGATGCAAGCCAGACAGCGGTCCTTGGAGGCGGCTGTGTTCAGGCTTTCGAAGGCCAAAAGAGTCAGCGAGAGCAGTCTATCTGCCAGAAGCAGAGTTGGGGAAATGTGCTATTACCTGCCCCCACCTCTCGAGAAGCTCTAAGTTCAGAATCAAGGTGCCCTGTTCCCCAGATCCGGCTTCTGTGCAACTGAACTACACGAGCATCTAGGCTTGGGGGTAGGGGTGCTGTTCTACTTGGTTATTTTACTTGTTCAACCCTCCACACCTACCCCTTGCCTATCCTGTGTCGTATGACCTGGGGCCAGCTCTTAGCTCTTCTTCGCTGGGCTGACTTGGTCATGCACTGCTCCCATGTAGCTAAAGGGGCTGCTGAAGAGAGGGGATAACGGCCCTTTTCTGAAAAGGACTGGCTCCTAAGTCTACAGAAACCCCAGGAACTTCAGAATAGTAAAGTCCCGGGCTGTTGAACTTTCGTCACTGATTCACAGAATGTCTAGAAGCCTTGGGGTAGGCACAGCCAGACCACCTTATGATCAAAGGCTGTGCCAGGCACCACATCCCTGACTCCCATACCAGTTCCACCTAGGGGCTGGGGTGGGCTAGGGCCTGCTCTTCCGGCCTAAATGCTTGCTCCCGTGGGTGGGGTGGACAAAGGTCTTTGCTGTCCAGGGCAGGGGGGTTGCACTTGAGGGCTGGCAGATACAACTGGTGCAGCTCCTGGGTTGGTGCCCAGCAGGCTCACCGATGGCATTGTGAATGTCCTTCACTGTGCTCTTCAGACATTCCAGCAAGGGCTCCCTCTTTGCTCCTGGGGTCTGTGGCTCAGATAGAGCCAAAAACTGTTCCAGGTCCTCAAAGGAGCTGTCCTTGTCTGGCAAGTGGGATGAAGCATCGACCAGAGGGGAGGAAGGCCCTGCTGGGCTGCTGTCTGCCTCTCTGTCCAGGGGGCCTGAGTGAAGTGTGGGGACAGAAGGTGTGGAAGGAGGTCCATCCAGAGATCGTGGGGCTGCACTGGGTTCTGAAGGGGAGAGCATGCAGTAGAGGCTCTGGGAGGATCGGAGTCGCCGGCTCCCAGGAGCCAGCAGGCCATTGGCTTCTGGGGGCAGGGAGCAGCAGCCCGGGGCAGGTCCAGCACTGATGGCGGCCCGGCTCACAATAGGGTACAGTGCACTGTAGACTGCACACTGCAGCTTCTTCAGGAGCTGGGAGATTGGGTGATCAGGGAGGCTGCAAGGAGAAGAACAGCAAGATGCAGTTGGACCCTGAAGAGTCTACGGGGGTGGGGGGCACTTGCTCTACCCACTCATTTTTCTCATCTCCAGCAAACAGTGAGCACCACAGCAGCCACCCTCAAGGCCAGGCAGGGCGTCAATCTACTTTTTACCCTTAAGCTTAGAAATCTGAGTTCAATTTCTATTAACTGACCTCAGTCACCTGGGCCTTATGCCCTCATCTGTGATATTCCTTGTACAAAAATTACCACGCTGTGAACGATTTCAGAGAGATAACTTCTCTGCCATTTCCTATTAGAGGATATCATAATTAAAGTGTGACCTATCCAATCTAGAGAAGCTAATGGAAGCCAACGAAAACCTATCAGCACAAAAGGCCCTTCTGCAGGAGCCCCTTGCCCCCCAGGTCTCTGTAGCCTAGCCTTTGTAATTAATCTCCTTTCTTTCTCACTCCTTCCCCATCATCTAGCAAGGAGAACCCGAGGCTGGGGGATGGACTCTATGAATACCTGAGCAAGTGGGAGACCAGGCTGGTCACTACTGACAGGTCCCCTGGGCTCCGCTTCAGCTTGGCTCTCCAGTGCTTTGGCCAGTCCTGCAGGACAGAGGACCTTGGAGGAAAGCAGAGTCGGATCTCCACAATGGGATGCCCTGCAAGGACTGTGTGAGGTTGCCCTGGGGTGTGGGAAGGAACCAAGTCCTCTGGGCCCACGTGACCCCTGTTCTGCCACGCCTCTGGGTGGCCCAGCAGTACTCACATGGTCTTGCTCATATTCCAGGATGGCAGCATAGAGCGCTCGCTGCTCCCGCTCCTCTGGGGTCAGAGCAACTTGACTGCAGAACCTCCTGCGAAGGAAGACAAGCTGGGAACAGGGGCGGACCTATGGGCTCAGGGAGCCTTTTCCAGGCCTCCCGGCATGCCTACGAGACGGGGAAGAGATGCACCTGTTGGCGGCCTCCTGAAGGCGCAGGCGGCGCTCCTCCATCTTCCTCTGGAGCTGGGGTGATCGAGTCAAGGGGCCAGTCATGTCTGACCTGAGAGGACATGCACCCTTGCCCCATGCCTCATCTGCTCCATCCTCCTCTAATACCCTTGATGTCCCAAGAGTCTAGGTAAGTAAGGCTGTTTCTGCCCTCGAGAGATGAGTCTGGTACTGAACAAGGCCAGGAGAACAGCCATTAGTTCAGGAAGGCAGAGGAGCCTAAGGAGAGCCTTGGGAACAGTGTAAGGGTTAATCTCCCCCTTCACTGCTGGGAAGGCTCACAGCCCCACACTTACCTGGCACCTGGTCCCTTCTCCCTATCCTGCCCCTTCTCCACCCTCAGCTCAAGACCTCACTCTCATCACTCCTTAAGGATGCCGTCTCTTCTCTTGCTTTGGCGATCACCAGATTCTCCATCATCTGCCGCTGGAGAGACAGGGTCTACGGAAAGAAGGAAGAAGTAAGGCCCGATCCCCCAATGCCCTGTTCCTTCCCTGACCAGTCCAGTTCCTCTCTGGGCCTTGCTCACCAGTGATGTCTTCTGCATGGCCTGGCTGGGGTCCAGACGAGCCATCCGGGCCTCATATGTGGCCCTCAGCTTCTGGTTCTGCAAGGAGGCCTTCTCCAGTGGTGTTAGCTCTCTAAAAATAGGGACAAGCTGCTGTCCATGCACAGGAAGTCCAGGAATGTTCTAGTGACCTGAGCAACCATCCTTACACGACCAAGATGAAAGAAGATGGTAATGGAGCAGGAAGAAATGCAGAGGGGGGGGAGGGCAAGCTAGAGGTCTGCTGACAAAGCATGGGTGTCAGTGATGCTAGAACTTGGGGCTTATCAAGAGAAGCAGGACATGTGCAATAACATGGAACTCCTGGAAGTTACTACAGGCTTCCAAACAGTAAGATTCATTTGCAACCCACTAAAGGGAGAGATATGTCTATTTAGTAAAAAAAAAAAAACAAAAAACTGCAGCATGCCATACACCTCCCTGCTTTCAGAGTTAGCAGACAAAAGGGGATGGAGAAGCCTGAGGAGGGCAGACTCCATCCTGAAGTTGATGTCTGCATCCACCCCAGTGCTGAAGCTGCACACACAGACAGGTGGGGCCTGAGGAACCTGGAGGGTAAAGGTACCTTTGGGACATATGGTAAGAAGGGCCTGATTCATCCATGTTGGGTTCACTGAGTTTTCTGCATCTGTGTCTTGGTATTTTTTCATTAGTGTAGAAAACTCTCTGCTGTTATATCTTCAAACAATGCCCCCCTCCCAATATCATTCTTCTCTTTCTAGAACTTAAAAAAACATGCTAAGCCTCCTGTCTTTCCTATTTTATGTCTTCTTTCTGTGACATCTGAATTTTAGCTTTGCCTATTTTTTTTCTTTCCATCGTGTCTCTACTCTGTTATTATAAACCTGTACGCATTTATTTATTTATTTGTTTGTTTGTTTGTTTGTATGTTTGCTTTGGATTTTAGAGACAGGGTTTTTCTGTGTAGCCCTGGCTGTTCTGGAACTTGCTCTGTAGGCCAGGCTGTCCTAGAACACATAGAGATCCACATGCGGGTTGGGGATTTAGCTCAGTGCTAGAGCGATTGCCTAGCAAGCGCAAGGCCCTGGGTTCGATCATCAGCTCAAAAAAAAAAAAAGAGATCCACATGCCTCTGCCTCTCAAGTGCTAGGTTTAAAGACGTGCACCACCATGCCCGGCCTCCCTAACTAGTTTTAAAAAACAAATTTCAGCACTATATTTTGATTTAATTTCTACTTTATATTTGCTGGCTCTGACTTTAGAGTTTCTTGTTCAGGTGTTTGCAAACTTAGTTTTGTAAATACTAGACAAAGCTCTGTGTTGTTTGACCTGTGCCTGAAAACTACATGAAATCTTCACCGGTCTGTTCTGTAACCATTACCTCATCATTTCTGTTTCTATATGGGTATCTTTGTTTTTGAAGGATGAAGGTGCTTCTTGAAGGATGAAGGTGCTTTCTTCCTAACAGAATTGGCATCTGCTTCTGTCAGGCAAGGGGTGTGTCTCCTCTGGGAGCCACTTTAACTAACTACCCAAGGGAAGCTCACTTTTGCTCAGCCTCCAACAACATCCACAGCTTAGCACACCTCCCATCTTGTCCATCTTACTTCTTAGAGTTTTGTGATTCCACCACCTGCAGCTTCTGGAAGATCTCAGGAGGCAGGAAAGGGGAGAGTTTCCCTCCTTCGTCCGAACACACTCGGCGGTGTCGGCTGGTGGGCAAGGGGATGGGAGGAGCCACAGGTACAGCGGGCTTCAAGCATATTTTCCCTGCAAGCCACGGACAGCACCCTGGTCAGCAGGCTAGGGATCATCCCACAAAGCAGGTACCAAGAGCCCCCTTCTTTGGGTACCCACCAAGTTTGGTAGCTGTTGACTGGGCCCGTTCCAGACACTGTTCAGCCAGCTTCAGCATCTTTGAGGTCTCAGGGGGCACAGTTTCCCCAGCTTCTAGGGAAGGAACATGGGGGGTGGGTTACAGTCCTTCCACCAAGACTCACATTCTTTTTTTTTTTTTTTTTTTTGGTTTTTCGAGACAGGGTTTCTCTGTGTAGCTTTGCGCCTTTCCTGGAACTCACTTGGTAGCCCAGGCTGGCCTCGAACTCACAGAGATCCGCCTGGCTCTGCCTCCCGAGTGCTGGGATTAAAGGCGTGCGCCACCACCGCCCGGCAAGACTCACATTCTTACTAAGCACAAGGAACTGTAATCAGGCAAGCTTGCCCTTAGTCTTTTCACCATGGCTCAAAACAATGTACACACATGACGGGCGGCCAAGCATCGGACTGACTCTTGCCATGGAGCCCTCCTGGCTACTGCACAGAGACACGGGCGCTACAGACTCTCCGGGCCGCCACCTCCTCGCTGCCTGCACCACGGACTTGCCCCTGCAAGCGCTGCCGCGAGGACTTCCACCCCTGACCACTCACAGCTGTCTGTGCTGCTCTCCGCTCTCCGCGGGCCTGCTTATATCAGCAGACACATCTTCTCCTCGTACTTTGCCGAGTCGTCCACCCAGCTCCTGGACCCACTCTCCTGTTCCCCCTTACAGCAAACCCCTCATAAACACCATCTTCTCTTCATTCCACCTCCATTTAGCATCCAAATTCCCCTACACTGTCCCTGCCCAGCCCTGCTTTTCCAAAGATGGCAAGTCATTCCGATTTTTTCTATCCTCTGGGATATTACTTCCCATAGCACGGTTCCTCCTGCTGGTCCTGACCCCTCTGCCCTGAGCTCGGTGACAATCTTTGAGGCGTCAGGACTCAGCTGAGCTTACTTCTTGCTCCCTATTAGCTCTCCCTAACTATGTTCCTATGTACAGAGAGTTGCTCCTATCTCAGAAACATTTATATGTTTACAGTGGGATTCTCTAATTTTTTAAAAATTTGAGACAGGGTCTCATGTAGCCCAGGCTGGCCTCAAACTCACTATGTAGCTGAGGATGTTCTTGAACATTTTTTTTTTTTGAGACAGAGTTTCTCTGTGTAGCTTTGGAGCCTGTCCTGGAACTCACTCTGTAGACCACGCTGGTCTTGAACTCACAGAGATCTGCCTGCCTCTGTCTCCCAAGCATTGGGATTAAACGCATGCAACACCACCGCCCGGTGATCTTGAACTTTTGATTCTCCTAAATGCTAAGATTTCAGACTTTTGCTATCACATTAGTTTATGCAGTGCCAGGGACCAAATCCGGGGCTTTATGCATGCTAGGAAAGCACTCTCTACCAACTGAACTACATCCCTAGCCCCACAGTGGAGTTCACAATTTCTCTCCTTACATACAGAGTTGTCCATCATCTGCTTGCAACATCCTCTGATGCTAGCAACTCACCATCAACGCTAGCAGGTCTGCTTGGTTTCTGCTTCAAGATACATCCAAAGTCTTTGCTCCTCCCAATGCTGGGTGGAGCTTTGGCAGGTTCCCAAAATTCCTTTCTAATTCCACCCAAGATGTACAAAGCACAGCTATAACTACTTCCTCCTCTCGGCCTTTAAATATCCTTGCTGGCAAGGCCTCACTTTTGTGCAGCTCACTCTTCACTGCCTTGAGGCAGCGTCTTGATCCAATCTATGACCTATCCCCCTAGCCCATAATACTGCCCTTCAATTCCACCATGCTACATTATGATATTCTATACTAATGATAATGACCTCCAGCTTTGGGGACCATCAAATTTGGGGTCCACAAATTGGCCATCCTGAGAGAAGAAGCAAGTCTGAAGGCATACCTGTAGTGTGTTCCACATCTTCCAGTAACGCCTGGGAGATGTAGTGAATGCTCCTCAGGTATTCCATGTATGCCTCCTGTGTGCAGGGAAGAGAATGGCAGGGGTCAGGCCAGTAGATGGAAGTGCCTACATCATGCCTGCCAAGTGGATGTGGAAAACACAGGATCAACAGCGTCTGCTCATTTCTGAGAGACTTCTAGACTTCAGTGATGGTCCATCTAGGACAGGGGCTATCCCCACCGTCTAGACTTGAAGGAAAAAGTGTTTGCCTGTGAGAACAAAATCAGGGAAATTCTTCCCACTTTTGCACTAGGGAGTTCCCAGCTGGACACATCCCTCCGTTCACTGCCTTACTCTCCAGCAAGTGAAGGAGCTGCGCTTCTGTCAGGAGGCTTGGTAAGGCAGCCTCAGCAGTGACACCATTTTCCACTCTGTATAACAAAATCTCCTTCCTGTGCAACTCAAAGATCAGCAGTTTTTCCGTGTCTTGTGAAAAATACTTCCTGAAAGTCTAAGAAGAGAATAAGGCTCATCTCTCAATCTCACTTTCTGGCACAGAGGAGAGCATCTCGTTGCAGGTTTCAACTGTGTGACCCCTCTGCCCTGAGCTCCGTGACAGCTCGGGACAGAATGCACTCTGGAATGTATGTGTTTTATTTTATCTATTGTCAAATTACCCAACTTTAATGAACACTTCAGAGATTAAGGATCAAATGGATTTCAGGTAGGATTTTCGTCTTGGGAGGAGAACCTGATGTCCTAGAAAACTAACTCGAGGAACTGGACAAACACTGATTCTTCCTCTCTGAGGGTAGCTCGGGGTGGCCTGGCCGGCTCTTCCACCTAGTTGCCATCCTTTTAATTAGCATTCATCCTCAGTGACAGGCCACACCCCTTCTGTGCCCGTGTTTCTTTACAAATGACCTTTGAAGGCAACTGCAAACAGCAGCATCATGAAAGAGCCGACAGCCAGTCTCTTCTGGATTAAGTCTGCACAGTGTCAAGAATACAGACACAGACACAGACACACACACACACGTCTGTCATCTACATCTTGGAGGGCTGCTTCAGAGGTCCTTTGCAAACAGAACCACGGCTCGACTCATTGAACAGATAAACCAGAGACCAAGTGCTAGTTGAGCTGTCCGAGGTCCCCGCAGAGCGCCCACAGCCGCCCGGCCGAGAGCCTCCGGGCGGGGTCCCAGAGCTGTCGCGCGCGTCGGAAGCGCGGATCCCCTCACACGCCCGCCCGCCCGCCCTCGCCCACCACTGGCCAGGTGCCTCCCGGACCTGCTGCCGCGCCCCTCCCAGCCTCACCCGGGGCCGGTTGCCGGTGTCTAGCTCGATGGCCCTGTTGGCCAGTTTCATGGCGCTTTGCAGTGGCTTCGCCGCGCCGTCCCCGGCCGCAGCGGCCATGGCGCCGGGCGGGGGAGGCCGCGGCGACAGGGGCGGGGCCGGCGCCTCCGAACCGGAACGTGGAGTGTGCGGCAGAGGGAGCTGCGGGAAGCGCACACTGCCGGAAGGGACCCGGACACACTTCCGCCTGCCCCGCCCCGCCGCGCAGAGCTAGGTTTAGCGATGAGAAGGGGCCGGGTGGGTCGTGTCAGCTTTTCAGAGCGTGCTCGCTCCGAGTCTGGACGAGAAGATTGGTGGGAAGAACCTCGTTGTGCGGTTCTCTGCTAAGTGCCACAGCTCGTGCCTCAGTCCGCGGTGGTTTACCCTCCCGGCCGCCCCTCCTTCATGGGCCTGTCGCGAGTTCTGAGCGACCCTAGGAACTCTGGGCTCTCGACACAACAGCGGCCGCTGTCGCTCCCGGGCCGCTCCTCACTTCGCTCCACCCCTCGCTTCGGCCCTCTCAGATCGCGGTGAAGCGAGCGGAGCCGAGGAGCCGGGCGGAGGGCAGCCGAACCGCACTGAGTCAGAGGAGTCCAGTCCAGTCGAGCAGAACCCGCTGGGCCGAGCCACACCGAAGAGCACGGAGCAGCGATCAGGCGGCCGCCACCATGAAGAGGGACCGGCTCGGCCGCTTCCTGTCGCCTGGGACGGCTCGGCAGCGCGGGAGTTCGGGCGGCGGCTGTGGAAGCGGTCGGACTCGGGGCCGCCCTTCTCGCACCGGCGGAGCGAGCGCGGACGGGGCGGCGGCGCAACTCAGCTGGGGCTCGACGCGCTCTTGCGCGGACGCAGGCGAGGACGGTACAGACGAGGCAGGTGGGTTCCGGGCGTCCTCTAGCCCTGATGGGAGCCTAGCGATTCTGAGAGCAAACCAGGCCTTCTAGTTCTGGAGGGCCTGGGTCCTCTCGCGTCTACTGCAATGACTTTTGGCCAGACAGCCCATCTTTTCCTGCCCTGTGTCGCTGCTGTTTGGTACTTAAGTTTTGAAGTCACACAGCTGTGGTTTTCAGGTCAGTTCTTCGGGCTGTGTACTCTTAGGGTAATTGCTTAACTTCTCTGAATCCCAGTTTCTTGTTGGTGAAAACAGACCCACAACCTGCGATGAGAACCAAGCTCCCTGTCTGCCTGGGAGTTCGTGTATAAGCAGCAGCGGTTAGGGCAACAGCATCAGTGTGTATCACATTTGGGTAGTGCTCCTCGACCATTCGAGAGTGACTTTTCCGTGCATGCTGTCCTTAGTCCTAGGGGCAGGCAATGAGGTGGTGGCATTGTCCCTATTCTGCAGACAGGACACCTAGGGAAGGACAGTTTCTTGCGGCACAGCTGAGGCACATTTTCAGGATAGGATGTGTGAGAAAAGTTACGTTTCATCTTCACTGGAGGCACCTGGGGTTCGTTGGAAGGAGCTGGGCGCAGTGGCATATGCCTGCATCCCAGCCCTTAGAAGGCCGAGGGAGAGGACTGTGAGCCCCAGCCTGGGCTACACAGGGAGACCTCAGCTCAAAAAAAATTTTTGAAAGAAAGATTTCTTGACAGTAGCCCTTCCAAAGTTGAATGTTCAGTGAGGAAGGCCAGCCCCTGAGCCCTGCTGTTAGTGTGTTTGGGAAGCCCAGGGAGGGCAGTGCTCCGCTTTAGGTGCCGGGAGGCTAGTGGGAAGTGTGCTCCTCACACTGGGCGCTCCTTACTTACTGTCACATTTGCCTCTTTGCTCAGGAGCAGGCCGAACTTTTGCCACGGGGCACTGTCGCCTCTGCCACGGGAAGTTCTCCTCGCGGAGCCTCCGCAGTATCTCCGACAGAGTGCCTGGGGAGACCTCCGAGAGACTGTCCCCAGGGGAGCGTGTCTTCATTAGGGACTTTCAGCGTCTGCTGGGTGTCGCTGTGCACCAGGACCCGGCCCTGCCTCCGTTTGTCTGCAAGAACTGCTACACCCAATTCTATCAGTGCCACAGCCTCCTCAGGTCCTTCTTACAGAGAGTCAATGTCTCCCCAGCTGGCCAGCGGAAGCCTTGTGCAAAGTAGGCCCTTATTGGATTTCTTGGGACCTTCAGGGGTCATCACCATGTGTCCTGGGTGTTGATTTAGGGCAGTGACTTGTGGGGTGGACAAAAGCCAGCATAAGCCTCTCATGGTGCTACAGTGAGGTGCTGTGGTGGCGAGGTTTGCAGAGGTTTGAGGGTGAAGAGCTATCAATAGAAGAGAGGGAACAGGGCTGCCGGTAGAGGGTTCCTGGGGAGGTTTGTGACCTTGGGAGGCTCCTAAACTGTGGCCACACTGATGCTTTGCAGGCTTGGTGTTCAGCCTCCCACAGTGGCCGAGGAGGGAACATGTATGGGTGAGTGCTGTTCATGCCAGGGTGGGCATTCCAGGTTGGGCCTAGTGTTGGCCACCATGAGACTGACCTCTCTGTTGATTCTCCTCAGCTGATCTGATCACCTCGAGCCCTCGGTGTCTGCACAGCTTGGTGGGCTGGGTACATGAACATGCAGCCAACTGTGGGTCTCTGCCCAGCCTTCAGAGGACACTGTCCTCTGAGTACTGTGGCATCATCCAGGCTGTGTGGGGCTGCGACCGGGGCCATGACTTCACCATGGACACAGACTCCAGCTGCAGAGCTCTCTTTTTGGACAGTGCATTAGCAGTGAAATGGGCATGGGGCAAGGAGAGATCACCACGGCTGGCCCAGAACTCAGAGTTGAACCCCACGGGAGCTGCCTCTCAGCTCTCCCAGACCGGAGAAACCCAAGTTGGATCTGAGACCAAGACACTACCCAGTGTGGATGTGGCCCTGCTGCACTCACATGGAGACTCTGTGGGACCTGGGATAGGCCCCTATACTCAGCCAAACTTGGCTCCCAGTGAGGCCCCAGGTAAGCAGTACCTGTGGCTTATGCTAGAACAGGATTCAGTATCCTGTCCAAGGTTGTCTTCCGCAGAAAGTGGACGTCCATACTGTTTGGGAGTAGGCCAGGGTATAGCAGAGGAAGCTGGTAGGAGAAGATGGGGGTCCAGCCTCAGTGCTTTCCCGTAGGAACTGTGGCTGTTAGAGTACTTAAGGATAGGATGGTCCTAGCAGCCTGTCTTGACTTCTTGTTCCTTCACAAGCAGGCCTCTGATTCAACAGTTTCTGTAATGACACGCTCATCTGGCATCCGGTCTTCCTCTAAGCCTGTCCTTAGACCACAGGGTACTGGTTGTTCTTGTAGGCTGAGGGGACTGAGGGAGAGAGAAGAATGGGGTTATTGTCTGCAGGACATGGAGGCAGACAATGAGGCTGCTACTTTACCATAGTGTGGGCCAGTGTGGTAGCCTCGTCTGCTGACTGGCCCCTCTGTGGGGCTTGGACCCCACCCACACGTGCTGTGGGTTGGGTGCAGCTGTTCCTAGGCATCGTGTTGGGAGAGTTGGAGCCAGCTTCCTGCCTGCCTATTGCCTTCATATATTGGTTTTCATGGTCACTTACAGGTGCTTAGCTGGTTCCCACCTACAAATCCACATTGGGGCTCTTTGAAAACGCAGGAAAGAGGGTTGCCGAGCATAGTGGTGCACACATTTAATCCCAGCACTTGGGAAGGCACAGGCAGGCGGATTTCTGTGAGTTTGAGGCCCGCCAGGTCTACATAGAGTTCCAGGACAGAGCCAAGGCTACATAGAGAGACCCTGTCTCAAAAAAAGCAGGAGGGTTGAAGAGATGGCTTAGCAGTTAAGAGCACTTGTTGCTCTTGCAAAAGACCTGGGTTCAATTCCCAGCACCAACATAATTCCTGTTCCAGGGGTCTGAGGCCCTCTTCTGGCCTCTGCTGGTACCAGGCATATACACAGACAAAACATTTATACATTTAAAAAAAAAAAATGCAGGTACCCCTGTGGTTCAGGTAGAAATAAAAGAGATGGACTCCAAGCAAGGCCCTAGGAGGACGTCACAGACATCTTAGAATGTGATCTTAGAATGCTTGCTTTATAAGGTGTATGTATACCTCTTTTGATAACAGTAGCAGTAGCCTTTAAACTGTCATAAACTATCCAGAGTGGGCTTATTTTCACCTAGAACAATAACCTGAATCCGAGAAGGGTCGGCTTGCTGATATGGAGCCTCCTGTTCCTTTGGACAGAGACTGGCATAGTGAGTGTGGGGTGAGAATGGAGGAAACAGGGCAGAGGCCTTCTGGCCTCATAAGGAAGGCTGTGTCCTTAGGCAGGGACAGGGCCTCCTTACAGGTGAGGCCCTTCCTGTGCTCAGTGGTGGTAACCAGAGCCTGTTCTTTGTTTCCCAGGGCAACTGGGTGAGAAGCAGGTTCCATCTTCAACCTCGGATGATCGGGTAAAAGACGAGTTCAGTGACCTTTCTGAGGGGTGAGAGAAGAGTGGGTTTAAAAAGCCTAAAATTTCTCCTTCAAAAGTCAGACTCAGCCTCCCTAGAGCTGCTGCCCTTGGCTGGCATGTTTGCCTGCCCTCCTCAGAGGTGGGGAGGAGAGGAGTGGCCAGGGGAGTCCTGGGGCCTCTGGCTCCTGACGTGGCTTTCTGGTCCCAGAGGCACCCAGATGAAGAATACTGCAGGGAAACACAGTTCCTATTCTAACCCAGAGTGTTCTGGAATTGCCTCCTTTAGTTGCTCCAGGGTTGGTCCTTCCTGGTTACCTGTCTGCTTCCTTTTTAAAGGCCTTAGCTTGTGCAGCTCCAGGTGTCACTACAGCAGAGGATGCTAGATTCAGGCCCTTTGGATAGTGAGGTTGAGACTTGGAGTAGAAGCCCTGTGTGGGGTGAGGAGAGGACAGGCCTCCCTAGGAAGGGGCGTACCAGGGTCTGTTAGCTCTGGGCTGAGAACCACTCAGTTGGTGTTTGCCCTTCTGTCCTGCTTCATGGCCTAGACCGGGGTGCAGATGCACCGTCATCCAAATAGGGACAGACTGAATCTTGGTTCCACGCTTGCATCTCTGGGCTGTTAGACTGCCTGTAGCCTCAGGCCTAACCCCATCCAGATAGCTGGTGGCCTGTGGAGAACACCGTGGGCTGTTAGACTGCCTGTTTGCTGTTCAACACAGGCCAGTGATTCATGGTTTAGGGTGAAGGTCATAACCGTTTGTTGTTGTTGTTGTGAACTTTGAAATGGCTAACAGCTTGCCTGTGTTCACAGTTGATGGGTGAACAGTTCCTTTCTGAATCTGCCTTTAAGTCTTCACACTCCCGGGCTGTAAATAAATCAGCTGTTGTAGAGTTTGGGGTGTCAGTATTAGCAGAGTGGCTTACAGGGAGGGAGGATTGCTAGCTTGTTTGCTTTGAGTGAGTCTGGCTTGTCCTCCTGTCAGGACATAGACTAGAGTTGGGGATTTTAGATTTCTTAAGACATGTTCAGAAGCAAAGCCTGGGCTATGGGGGCTGTAGCACCTAAAGACAGGAGGTCATGTTGGGTTGTTGCTCACCCAGGTCAGTGCTTTGCTGACAGCTCTCTCACTTTCCTAGAGACTTCCTGAGTGAAGATGAGAATGAGAAGAAGCAAAACCCACAGTCCTCGGATGAGTCCTTTGAGCCTTACCCAGAAAAGAAGTAAGAGTATAGCCCTGTCTAAGCCTATGATGTCTAGAGTGATGTTGTACAGGTTAGCCTGGGTGCACATGGGAATCTTGAGTGTTTAAAAATGGGATATGGAGGCCCATGCTGGCCTCAGTCCTTTCCTTTGGCCCCATCTCCCAATGCCAGTGAACATGGCAGCTTCTTTTTTTCTTTTTATTGCACTTAATGTATTTATTCGTGTGTGTGTGTGTGTGTGTGTGTGTGTGTGTGTGTGTGTGTGTGTGTGTGTTGCACATGGGGAAGTCAAAGGACCACTTCCACTGGTTCTAGGTATCAAACTCAGGTTGTTAGGCTTGGTGGCAGGTGCCTTTCATCTGCGGAGCCAGCTCAGTGGCTTCTAAATGAACCAGGAGGTCTGTTTGAAAGGCCAGGTGAGCAACTGAATATGATAGGATCCCCTTGACCTTTGGCCACTCTTTTGGTGGGTTGGGGACCTGGTCTAAATGTGTATCACAAGGCGGCAGGCAGCCCTGTTGGTAAGACACAGCCCCATTGTAGGGAGTACCTTAGTGGTTCTTTTCCAGTCCGTTCCTAGTGTCCTTAGCATTGTCCTGGCCCTGCTCTGTTCCTTTTGATCTAGGATCAGGCCTCTTCTCAAGTCCAGGAACTCAGCCTTGTGACCATTTTCAAGTCAGCCCTTGGCTCTGATTTCTTTGTCCATTCTTTGTTAAGCCTCTTGTGTGGCTTTCCCCTTTCTCCAAACAAACATAGGATTCTAACAAGGAGAGACAGAGTTTTCACTTGGGTCTCTTTCCTCTTAGCCCTGTGCCAAGAAAACCCGCATACCCAATAACTAGTTAGTGACTGCCTCATTGTCACAGTGCTCTGAGGATTTCACAGTTCAGAGTGAAAATCCCAAGAGCAGCTCTGGGCACTACACTGTCAGCTAAGAACACCCTACAAAAAGACTGAGAATTTCTTGGTTTCTTTTTTTTTTCTTCTTCTTCTTTTTTTTTTTAATGTAAGTTCTAATATTTCTTATGGGAAGAGAAACAGAAACAAAAGGAGAGCAGAGATCAGAATGGGGAGATCGGAATCAGAATACAATACCAAGCCACGTGGCCTCAGCAAGCCTCACAGGACAGAGCGCTGTCTGGAGACCAACAAGGAAAGCACTAGGAAAGCATGGCCAGATTGCAGGCTCGGCTGCCACCAGGAAGCCCTCTTCCCTTTCTAGTGACCTCCACCTCCAGCCACTTTTGTAGGTGGTTCGGAGGGTTAGTGGGTTTCATTTTCAGAAGATGGGGGAAGTGTTGTTCTGCTGAGTCTCTGCTGCCGAGATGTGAACAGCATGCTCAACTGTGTACTTGTCTCACTAAAACAAGTGAAGATAATATGCTTTGGGTGGGACATATGAGATACATTTGAAGACATCTTTAGTAAAATGAACTATTTTAGTGAGAACTGTACTTTGCCTGAACGCTTCTTTGTTTTCAGACATTATAGTGAGGCACATCTGGGGATTTTTTTCCCCTAAGACAGGGTTTCTTTTTCTTTCTCTTTTGGTGAAAGGGTTTCTCTGTATAACAGTCCTGGACCAGGCTGGCCTTGAACTCACTGAAATCTGCCTGTCCCTGCCTCCCAGGTGCTGGGATTAAAGGCATGAGCCACCACTGCCTGGCTGAGGCAGGGTTTCTCTGTATAGTCCTGACTATCCTGGAACTTGCTGTGTAGACCAGGATAGTCTCGAACTCAGAGATTCACCTGCCTCTCCTTCCCAAGTACTGGGATTAAATGTATGCACTACTTCTGCCTGGCTTCAGCTGGGGTTTTTTTTTTTTTTTTTTTTTGGTTTTTCGAGACAGGGTTTCTCTTGTGTAGCTTTGCGCCTTTCCTGGAACTCACTCTGTAGACCAGGCTGGCCTCGAACTCACAGAGATCCGCCTGCCTCTGCCTCCCGAGTGCTGGGATTAAAGGCGTGCGCCACCATCGCCCGGCCAGCTGGGGGTTTTAAAAGTAGTTTTTATGTGTATATGTGTGTGCCTGAGTTCACGTATGTGTACCAAGTGCATGTGGAGCCCTTGGAGGTCAGAAGAAGGCATCAGATCTCCTGGACCTGGCATTATAGATTGTTGTGAGCTGCCATGTAGGTGGATGCTAGGAACTAAACCTGGGTCCTTTGCAAGAGTATCAAGTACTCAGCAATCTCTAAGCCATCTCTCCAGCCCCACAGCTGAGGACTTTTGAAGACAGGGCGTCAAGAAACCCTTGGTCTCTGTGCCTACTCACATATTTGCCTCTTCAGCCTTTTCTTTTAGCCTTGAGTTCTGGCTGGCTGGGTAATCATCCTGAGTGAGTAACAGCTTCAGGAATGGACTGGTCAGAACACTGTGGTTCAAAGCAGAGAACACCTGAGTTTAGACAGGGCAGTCAGATAGGATTGGAAGTATTTACCTATGACACATACGGTACAGACTCTAAACACAAGTAGTCTAGTGTGCAAGGCACTCACTGCCTGAAAAGGCTATCCCACTCAGCCAGGAGATAGGTTTTGTGTTTGAGATCCTATCATACTACATATAGCTCCGGCTGAATTCCCTATGCAACTCAAGCAGGACTTGAAGTTCTGATCATTTCTACCCCAGCTTCCTGAGAGCTAAGGTGTGTGCCACCATAGGGGGGCCTGCCCCCACTTTTTCCCAGGGTACTCCTGAGCAGGGAGAAATGAGGAGGAATATGTGGATAGAAATACAGAGGAGAGAGACAGTTAGAAACATAGGGAGAGCCTCAGGAGAGTCTGGGTCAAAACCCACCAGCTCCTTTTGTCTCTGCTAAAGGGCTTTTAAAGGAATGCCAAGGGGTGGAGCAAAAGACCTCCCCCCAGCACAGCCAAGTGCAGACCATCTCAGATACCCGGTGACAATGCACATGGTCAAGCCATCCCTAACGCAGCCCTGCTATGTAAAGCAAGCTCAGATCTAACTAGGAAACTTTTGTGGGCTCCCACATCTGTGTAGCTGACAGTGACCTTGAACCTGACCCCCCAGGTGCTAAGATGGAGTCTGTGTATCCCTGGCTGGCCGGAACTTTTTGTGTAGATCAGGATGTCCTAAAACTCAGAGAGCCACATCTGCCTTTGTTTTCTGAGTGTTGAGATTAAAGTGTGTACCATTATGCCTGGCCTTAATTTTTAAAAATTAACCATTTGTTTTAATTATTTTTTAAAGGTTTATTTAGTTTTATGTATATGGGTGTTTTGCATGCATGAGTATCTGTATGCCACATGAATGCAGTGCCCTCAGAGATCCAAAGAGGGTGTTGGATCCCTGGAACTGGACTTACCAATGGTTGTTAGGTGCTATGTGGGTACTGGGAATTGAACCTGGGTCCTCTGCAAGAGCAACAGCAAGTATCTTAACCACCGAGCCATCTTTAGTATCAGGACAGCTTAGACTACATGAGACCCTGCCACAAGCACCAACAAAAACCTTGTTTGGCTCATCTCTGTCTCCAAGAGTTCTATGTTGAATTTCAGTTGGGTCTTTCTATTTCTGCCTCCCAAAAAAAGGTCACTTGCATTTTTATTTATTTATTTTTGCCATCCTGGAAATTGAACCCAGGGCCTTGCATATGCTCAGTAAACAATGAGCTGTACTTTCCAGCCTTCTGTTTTTATTTTTTTTTTTAGTTTTTGAGATAGGGTCTTGCTTTTTTGTTCGTTTGTTTTTCAAGACAAGGTTTCTCTGTGTAACATCCCAGGCTGTCCTGGAACTCACTCTGTAGATCTTCCTGCCTCTGCCTCCTGAGTTCTGGGATTAAAGGTGTGTGCTTCTTTGCTTAGGCAGCTTTGAACTTGTGATCGTCTCATCCTCCAATACTGGAATTATGAGCATGTGTTACCACAACCAATTTCTACTGTGATTTTGACAGATTTCAGTGAAATCTGTAGATGGCTTGGGTGGACTGTATTGGAATTTTTGCCCATTGTATTATGGTTCTGTAAAGGAACAGAATGAATATATACTAAAAGGAGATAGATTAGATTGGCTTACATGATACAGTCTGAGTAGTCTAACAATGGCTGTCTTATACTGGAGAGGGCGAGAACTGAGCAGTTGCCCAGTCCTAACCTGGTGTTGAAGGCCTGGAGGATTCCTGGATAGCCACGAGTCTTCAGTCCGTGTTGGAAGCCTGAAGAAGCTGGGTTCTGGTATCGGCAAAGGAATGCAGCAGCAGTAGTAGAATAGATGAACTTGCTACCTACACTTAGGGTGGGTTCCCACTTCAGATAACCTCTTCTAGAAAATCCCTCACAGATGTGCCCAAGGGTTTGATTTTTGATTCCAGATCTAAGCAGGCTGACAACCAAGCACCCTCCTCCACCCCCACCCCCTACCCCTGTGCCCTGTGTAGCCCTAGCTGGCCTGGAACTTTCACTGTAGACCAGGCTGGCCTCTGCCTCCTGAGTGCTGGGATTAAAGGTGCGTGCCACCACCGCTAGACAGTCATAGCCATCTTTTAATATTAGGAGTGTGAGGGAAAGGGAGAGAAAGCATCTTGGTATGTATCTCGGGCTAGCCTTGAGCTCATGATTCTTCTGTTTCTATCTCCTGGGATGCTGTGATTATAGGTAAGTGCCACCAAATCCCATATATATTAGTTCTTTTTGTTTTGTTTTGCTTTTTGGTTTCTTGAAACAGGGTTTCCTGTGCAGCCCCAGCTGTCCTGGAACTCACTCTGTAGACCAGGCTGGCACTCAAATTAGTTCTTATTCATAAACACAAAATTGTCTTTCCAGTTACTGTCTTTAAGAGTCTTTCACTTTCTCTGGTCAATTTTTTTTTTTTTTTTTTTTTTTTTTTTTTTTTTTGAGACAGGGTTTCTCTGTGTACCCTTGGCTGTCCTGGAACTTGCTCTGCTCTGTAGACCAGGCTGTCCTCAAACTCAGAGATTGCCTCTGCCTCTCGAGTGCTGGGATTAAAGACGTGCACCGCTGCTACCACCGCCACCACCGCCTAGCTCTCTGGTCAATTTTATTCCTAAGTATCTCATTCTCTCTAGGGGATGCAAAATCCCAGAAAGATAGGGCTAGATCTAAAGCACTGTCAATAAATAAATAATAAACTAACTGGGTTTTGTGTATTGATTTTTATTTACTTTGAGGAATGCACAAACTAGGTTAAGTGCTTTACTGAACTGTTTCACCACACGTTTTTTTAAACCTTTGTTTTTATTTATATATTTACTTTATTTTAGTATTTTGAGAAAAGGTTTCTGTTTAGCTCTGGCTGTCCTGGAACTTACTTTGTAGACCAGGCTGGCCTCAAACTCAGAGATCCGCCTGCCTTTGCCTTTAAAGGTTTGTATTTTTGGGTAGTGTCTCTGTGGCTCAGGCCAGCGTTTACTTTGTGATCCTCTTGCTTCAGCCTCTTGATTGGCTGGGATTTCAGGCCTGCACAACCTGGTTTGTCTTCTGTTATTGATTAAATTGATTAAATATATTTTGGGTCTGGAGCGATGGCTCAGCAGTCAAGTGTACTTGTTGCTTTTGTAGAGGACCTAGTTTGGTTCCCAGCACCCATGTGGCAGCTATCAAGTCTGTAATTCTAGTTCCAGAGGATCTGACACCCTCTTCTGGCCTCCCCAGGCAGTGTAGAGCATAGACACACATGCAGGTAGAGTACCCATACATATAAAATAAAGCTACACTTCCCACTCAGAAGCTGGCGGCTTGTTTGAGAGGAGGTCTTGGTGTGCTGTCTGCTATAATCCAGTGTGCAGCCCAAGCCATGCTTGTGTCGGCCCTGAGCAGCTGAGATGTCAGGCAGGCACCATCATGCGGGCCTTTTAGCTTCTGGCGGTTTGTTTTTTGGGATAGGATTTCTCTGTGTAGCCCTGGCTTCCTGGAACTCACTCTGTAGACCAGGCTGGCCTGGAACCCACAGAGATCTGGCTGCCTCTGCCTCCCGAGTGCTGGGATTAAAGGTGTATGCCACCACCTGGCCTATCCTTTTGGATGTTATTGAACATGAATTGTTTTCTTAGTTTCCTTTTTGAACTACTTATGTAGTTATGTTAGTGTATGAAATATAACTACATTTTGGACTAAAGATATGCCCCAGGCTGCTGGTTGCCTGACAGAATCTCAAATCCAGTGGTCGGGAATGCTGAGCCCCTTTCTAACATTTGATCATCTGGAGACATGACTGACACTTAGAATTCTCTACTATTTTCCATATCTCCATTTCTTGATTTGGGTTCTTAGCACACAACTTGAATTCTGAAACTGCATAATGTGATAGTATGTGTGCTCCATGCTACCATCTGTTCTGCACGCCCTCCCAAGGTAACTGCTTCAGACTTGTAACCCTCTCAGGGTTGTCCTGCCTGGAGACTAATGGTAGATGAGACCTTGAAGAAAACTGGACATGCAGAAAGAGACAAGAATCATTTGCAGACAGAGATAAACATGACTAGATTGTTTTCTTTACCCCTTCTAGGGTCTCTGGTAAGAAGAGTGAAAACAAAGAAGCCAAGAAAGCTGAAGAGCCCAAAGTCAGGAAGAAGCCTGGGCCCAAGCCTGGCTGGAAGAAAAAGCTCCGATGTGAGAGGTAAGCAGGCTGCAGTGTGGGGCATTTGCATGTTGGGTCAGCACCTCCACGTGTGCTTTGCCTTACAGGGAGGAGCTGCCCACCATCTATAAGTGTCCTTACCAGGGCTGCACAGCTGTATACCGTGGGGCTGATGGCATGAAGGTAAGGAATGGGCATCACCTTCAGTAAGGGTTGCTTTCAGGTCTGGGTGTGCTTGACTGAGTTGTCATGGGTGTTAGTAAGAATCTGCTGAAGGCACCAGGCATTTGTGTAAAGCCAAGTACAAACTTCCCAAGGGCTCATAGGATCCTAGTGGATGTGGAGACAGCCCCTTGCTCTAAAACCAGTGGTATAGGGTAGGAAGTAGTTGTCTCTTTCCAGTAGTCAGTTGTGACGTGCTGGGACCACTACACAGCATCTCCTGGGAGGCAGGATGTGCCCAGATTAAACACCAGGGTCTCTTATCCCTTCTTCCCCTAGAAGCACATTAAGGAGCACCATGAGGAGGTCCGGGAGAGGCCCTGCCCACATCCTGGCTGCAACAAGGTATTCATGATCGACCGATACCTGCAGCGACATGTGAAGCTCATCCACACAGGTATCTGCCTCAGGCTGTGCCTTGTGAGCTCTGGTTTGGCTGTCAGTGGATCTCAGGTGCACAGACAGAGGGACACACCCCCTAGAAGCAGGTAGTGCCCAAGTGGCTCCCAGAGCTTGATATCAGCTACTTCTATGTCACATGGGTTCTGAATCATCTGTTGCATTCCTGAGGGAGGCAACTTTTTCCCCCTGCAAGGTTCGAGCAACTTCTCAGAATTGATAGCATAGAAACTCTGGTACTTCTGTGAACTCACCACCTTTAAAAATTAACCCTAGAGGGCTGGAGAGATGGCTCAGTTGTTAAGTGCACTGGCTGCCCTTCCAGATGGACCTGGGTTCAATTCCTAGCAACCACATGGCAGCTCACCTGTCTGTAACTCAGTTCCAGGGAATCTAACACGTTCACACCAATGTACATAAAATAAAAATTAAGTAAATTAAAAAAAAATTAACACTAGAGTACCAGGTGGTGGTGGTGGTGGTGTACGCCTTTAATCCCAGATTAAACACCAGTGTAGGCAGGATGGGTTGGAACAAGTAGAATTAGTGCATAGTACTGTTATGGCTATAGTTGAAAAAAAGTACTTGTGCACTTGGTACACACGTGGAGGTCAGAAGACAGTTTGTAGAAATAGGTTCTCCTACCACATGGGATCTGGGATTGGATTCAGGTCATCAGTTTTGGCAGAAAGAGACTTTACCTGCTGAGCCTTCTCGATGGTCCTTGGTTTTTTTGTTTATTTGAAACAGAGTTTCATGTAGTTCAGGCTGGCCTCACATTTGATATACAGCAGAGGATGACCTTGCTGAGCACTGAGACTGTGATGTACATGTGATGTGGCTAAGTTTCCAAGTGTATTGAACCATTTTACTTCCACCAGTGATCTTATCTCCATTGTTTAGGTCTTTACTTTGGGAAGACTTCCAGAGAGTAATTTCTCTAAAGGTCTGTGCCCCCTAAAGCCATCTCTTTTATTTTGGGAAAGGAGCTTCAGGCTGGACATGGTAGTGCACATATTTCTTTATGAATTCTCTATGTGGGCCACCAGGGCTACATAGTAAAATGATCTCTCTAAAACAAACAAGCTGGGCGGTGGTGGTGCACACCTACAATCCCAGCCCTTGGGAGGCAGACTCAGGTGGATCTCTGTGAGTTCAAAGACAACCTGGTTTATAGAACAAGTTCTAGGACAACCAAGGCTACAAGGCTACACAGAGAAACCCTCTCTTGAAAAAAAAAAAAAAAAAAAAAAAACAAGCTTCAAATGCACACAATCTCTGTGGCAAAACCTAGCCATGTAACAGTGCTTTAAGGAATTTATAAATTAACAAACTGCTTTGTATTAGAAACATTTATTAGTGAAGTTCTTTGTATCAGAATTATCTTTTTTTTTTTAATTAATAGAAAAATAAATTATCAGCTTGATACAGTACAAATTCTTATCCTAATAGTGAAATGTTTCCCTGAGGCTTGCCCGGTAATTGAGTAAAACCAAAACTTCTTATAAGCCACAGTCATCCTAGGGTCTCCCCTGCTATGTAGCCTCCCTGGTTCTGTGGGTTGCAGTCTGATTGTTCTTTGCTTTTTATTTAGTATCCACTTAGGAGTGAGTACAGAATTATCTTTCATTTTAAATATTTGGTTCTCAAAGGTTCTTGCTTGGGCACATCCTTGTGTTATATAAAGCAGTAATAACTGTCACCCGTCTTGGAGCAGATTTGAGATAGCTGCTCACAACCCCTCTGGTCTTGCAGAGGTACGCAATTACATCTGTGACGAATGTGGGCAGACCTTCAAGCAGCGGAAGCACCTTCTTGTCCACCAGATGCGTCACTCAGGAGCCAAGCCACTGCAGTAAGTGTGGGCTGGGCACTTCCTATGACTGGGACAAGGCACAGCTTACTTCACCTGCCTCTGCCCCCCAGGTGTGAGGTCTGTGGGTTCCAGTGCAGGCAACGAGCATCCCTCAAGTACCACATGACCAAACACAAAGCAGAGACTGAGCTGGACTTCGCCTGTGACCAGTGCGGCCGGCGGTTTGAAAAGGCCCACAATCTCAACGTGCATATGTCCATGGTACATCCTCTGACCCAGACCCAGGACAAAGCCCTGCCTTTGGAAGCAGAGCCCCCGCCTGGGCCCCTGAGCCTCTCTGGGACCATGGAGGGTCAAGCTGTGAAGCCTGAGCCTACCTGAGAACTGCAGGCGGAACACTGAGCATGTTGAGCCGACTGAACTCAGCAGGTGTGATGTGAGGTGTGAAGACATTCCTGTGCCTCACTGCCCTGCTGGCAGAGTTCCGACTGCTCTGTGGACCCCATGCTGTACCCCACCTCACATATCCAGCAGCCTTATGTTGGAGGGCACCTCTCTCAGGGTGAGGGAGGTGGGCTTGGTGTGTACTTCAACCTGCTGTGGTACCAGCAGTTTATTTTCCTATGGACAGTGAGCAATTTAAGGCCAGACACAAATTATGAATAATTAATTTTTTTCCTAACTAGAGCAATCAAGGAGATTTGTAATCTACTTTCTAGTGTAACAAGAGCTCCATGTTATGCTTGCAATAAATTATTCACAAAGGTGCCGGCTGGTGCACTGAGGTGGGTACGGTCAGAACAGATGAGGCTCCTGGTAGAGATCAAAGCTGGGCCCGGTCTGCTGCCTTTGCAGGAGAGCGTTGCTCATCTCAGGGTCATAGTCTCCTCGACCAGCCAGCAGCTACGAGAAAATACACTGCTTAGTGCCCACAGCCTCTCAGGAGAGCCGAGTGAGTTGTGTGCAGATCAAGAACTAGTAGACACTTGAGTTGTGCTGCCAGTCTGATGGGTGTGTGTGTGTGTGTGTGTGCGTGTGCGTGTGCGTGTGCGTCGCGCAACTACCATCTCAAGTGTCACGGGCTATGACTTCTCGTTGTACCTAAGTTGTGAAGTCAGCCCGAGGATCTCTCTGGGTTTGTTACCTCTGTCATGTTGGAGAGGCTCTGTTTAGGGTACTGAGGTATTAGCTGCAGCAGAAAAATTCGTGCTTCCGTTATCAGTTGTACAGGGCTACCCTAGAACAGAAACAGGAAGCCGTGGGTCAGGCACACTGAATTGGTACTAGCACATCTCACCTGCTGTCCCTAAGAACGGTTGCCTCACAGGCTGGGGGAGCTTACCTGGAGCAGGGCGTGGCCTTGGAGCTTCAAGCTTTTGCCGGCCTGAGGTAACACAGTCCTGGTTTCCCCATCCACAAAGAGCTGCATCAGCTTGAGGTACATGTCGACAGCAACATATAGGAAAGCCTCTTCCTTGGTGATGGCATCTTCACTGAAGTAGGAGAGGAGACTGCAGGTGAAGACAGAATGGTAAAGGACGTGAAGATCCTGAGGTAGGTAGCAGTCAGCTCAGAAACTACACACTGTATCTGTGGAACAAACTGACAAGCCACTTCTCCCACCCGGTGGGAGGCTGGGGAAACAGGTGCCTCTTCCTGTGACACTGCCAGGCACCACCAGGCTGGGCTCCTCACCACGGACTAGCAGGAGTTACCTGTAGAAAGCAAGCGGGAGCAGCTTGGTGTGCTGATCTGGGGCCAAGTGGAGGAGGTGCCCCAGCTCGGCATCTGCAAAATCGAGGAGTTCAGTCAGTTCTCTAGGTTCTTGAACCCTTGTCAGTGCTGTGCGATGACTCCAAAATGGCATGTGCTCTGGGAGGGTTCTGACTAGCTGTGGTGACATCCAGGGGCTTGTGGTCTACACTGAGGACATCTGTTAAGAGCTGCTAGGACAGCACTCGGGAGGCAGAGGCAGGCGGATCTCCGTGAGTTCGAGGCCAGCCTGGTCTCCAAAGTGAGTTCCAGGAAAGGCGCAAAGCTACACAGAGAAACCCTGTCTCGGAAAAACTAAAAAAAAAAAAAAAAAAAAAAGAGCTGCTAGGAAAGAGGGTCACTTTTCCCTTGGTCTGGGAAAATGGGGGTGATAGGCTCACGCGGGAGAACAGAGACTAGAGGTTGAACAAGTACCCTCTCCCACTGCTCCCCTACAGTGTGCCTGTGGGTAGACCATTCCAAACCAGCAACACTGGACCTTTGAGTGTCCCAGTCGACTCTTCTGTTGCTTTAAATGGGTACATCCTGAATTAGTACCCAAATGAAGTAAGGTTTAACTCAGTAAGTTAAACCCATACAAGTTGACCCCAAGGCTTGCTTGTAACTGCGGGAAAGTTGTTCTGAAGAATGACAAGGTCGTCACGGTAGCTCATCCATCCACATCTGTCTCATCTCGGGTAGAGGCAGCTTTCCCGCACTACTCCAGGGACCCATGGCTTCTCACCTGTCTCTGTTAACTGGAAGAGCACCAGCCAGGAAACCTTCCTTCTTCCCAAGCACATGAGGACCTCGGCACAGATGTCCATGGCTTTCAGATACTCAGCTGTGTCCTGTGGTCCACAGGAGAACCCTCAGAAGAGCTGAGTAGGGAGAGCTAACCTTTGTGCGGGGTGGACAGGAGCCACTGTGTTCATGTGGATTCGGGGTGGGTTTTTTTAACTCTCCAAGGTCTGAACTGGTGACACAACCTTGATAAAGGCGCTACCCTGGGCTTTCTAGATGATACGTCCACACATACCACAGGGCTGCACCAAGCTCTGGAGCAAGATGGCGAGAGGAAGCCCAAACTAGAAACAGCCCGACACCCAGAGGTCTGAAATGGACCTGCAGCCTACCTTGTGAGCACCTCTGCCCAGCCCAGGGTTGGGGGAAGTGCCTCCTCAGGGAAAAGTCTGACTTACCTGTTGGGTCAGGTAGGACGAGAGTAGGCTCATCAGGGAAAAGAAGAGGAGGGAGAGGAGTAGCTAGGAGGCAAACAGTTACCACATGAAAGTCACACACAGCCCCTCTAGGATGAGGGAGACCCATGGCTACAGCTCAAGGCCTGTAAGTAGATCTCAGGAGGGGAAATTCTAATGCACTGTTTGTGGAGACAGGATCTCACTGTAGTCCAGGGTAGCCTCCAATTCATTCCAACAGTCTTCCTGTCTCAGTCTTCCAAGTGTTGTGATTGCTAGTATGAACCTCCATTCCAGGCTTTCTATCATTTAGGAGCTTTTGTTGGAATAGATTATGGCTTATAGGGTCATTTAAAACAATTTTTATGACATTTTGTTGGTGCATGTCTGCATGCAGAGGTCAGAGGACAACCTATGGGAGTCAGTTCTCTCCTACTATATGGTTCTGAAGCCACTATCATTACTTCTAAAAATTCAAAAGCAATAGAAAAAATGGGATTGAAGGAATCCTTCTAGGGTTTTTATATTATAGCGAGACATTTGGTTCCACTATTTTTTTTTTAAAGATTTATTTGTTTATTTTGTATACAGCATGTATGACCAGAAGAGGGTACCAGATCTCATCACAGATGGTTGTGAGCCACCATGTGGTTGCTGGGAATTGAACTCAGGACCTCTGGAAGAGCGGTCAGTGCTCTTAACCTCTGAGCCATCTCTCCAGCCCCTGGCTCCACTATTGATCTGGATTAGTTATGAGGGCACAACATGAGGAGCCGCAGAAGTTCTGCCTTTAGGAGTGATGGGGTCTACAACATGGCCTACTTCCCAGCTTCCTCCTCAGACGCTGGTTCCTGTTTTCTCTGAACTCCCAAGAAGAAATCTTGGCCTACACATGCCCTTAGTTTCCTTGGAGGTCATGTGAGTTCTGATTAGAGGGCACTAGGTAGGTAGAGCTCTCTCTAGGGCCCAGTGCCCAAGTCCTGACGGTCCCTCCACTTAGAAGTTGGAACAGTTCCTCCTGGTACCTGTGCAGAGCATAGCTACAGCCAGTCATCATCTGTGAGTGCCCTGCAGCACAAGTCACAGTTATGGGCACAGAAATATGGGAGGTGCAGACGCTGGCTGGTGGCTGGTGGCTGGTGGCTGCAGTGCAGCAAGAACAAGCCCGACCAAAACACTTCCAAAAGAAACGTAAAGCACTTTACCAGTAAACTCGAAAGGCTTACTGAAAAACTTAGCTAGTTTTACGCTGAAATAGCGACAACTCCCCCTTTAATGTTTTTCTTGGAGAAGGAAAGCCATTAGGCATACCTCACTAAAGAAATGACTGAAATTTCGACCTTACCTCCTTTCTCTCGCCGTCTAGCCTGTTCAGATGGGTCTTGACATTTCCCTTGCTCACTTCTCGAGTTGCAAAGTGCAGTGCAGCAGCGGAGATCCAGGCCGGGCTGGGTGCCGGGGGAGCTGAGTCAGAGAGGAAGCTGACACAAAGAAATATCACCTATTTGTCATGCCCCTGGCCACCAAACAGCTTTGTGTTCAGCAAAGGGGCCCCAGAGTCACTACAAATGAAGCTTGTGTCAACCGTTTGTCTACTCAGGGAGGACCTGGGAGGTTGGGGCCAGCCTTGTACATAAGGCAGATGATAGAGCATTCTGAGGGGTACCGGCTTAGTCCTGTCCACCTCACAATGAGATACTGGGGCCCGAGAGCTTTGAAGGAAGAGGCTGTAGTACCACTGAGATCAGCATTTCTTGGTTGTCCGTGTGGGCCTGTGACTGGGCTAGCCCAAGCAAGTCTAACTTTATTACTAATGTGATACCTTAGCTTCTGTCAGGGTGACTTTGGCAGATGCACTAATGCCATACAGTGTAGGAATCAAAGGAGTAATGTGGTGTCTAGAGTCAGGGTTGCTAGCAAGGCCTGCATTGTTTGCTGAGCAGGTTCTGGAGTACTCCTGACGGGAGGACACAGGCAGCATGGATTCAAAACTCGCTACCCGAAGGAAGTCCTCGAGAAAGATTCCCTCGATGCCACGGGAACTTGGTTCTCATGAAGTCAGGCCAGCCAGGACTGCCAGAAATCTGACAGGGCCCTTAGGTGAGGGAAGACCTGAGAATCTGCTCCCTGCCCTATCCTGTTCCCCAGTGCCCACCTTCCCTCTGGTTAGAACAATGAACCAGATGGAGGCACCTGTTCCCCAGGGCTGCTCGCGGTGGGGCTCTGGGGCACCCTGTACAGCTAAATAAACATAAGACCAGAGTCCAGGGCCAGGATGTAGGAGAGCTGAGCTGGAACGAGACCTGATGAAAGCCGTCTTCATGAACACCCAAGCAGCTTCCACTCAGAAGCAGTACCCCAGTCCTCGGGACGGCCATGACACAGCCTGGTCCAAGGAGCAGCTGGGCTCCCGCCGGACACTGCTTCAGCTTACTTGCTGGCGAACTCCTGGGCCTCCTGTAGCCTCTGCAGCTCTCGAGGTAGTGTGCTCTGATGACATTTCCACCGACTACACAGCACCGGCTCCAGGCTTGACCACCAGAACTATAGGAAGTGAAAGATCACCAAAAAACAGATTAGGGAGGTTATCTTTGGACTGCTATGAGAGATATGCTGCCGACATCTAGACACTTAATAGCTGACTAGCTAGGAACTCCCGAGAGCTCCACACAGCTCATGTTGTACTGCTGTGTAACTTTTTTTTTTGAGACAGGGATTCTCTGTGTAGCCTTGGCTGTCCTGGAACTCACTATGTAGACCAGGCTGGCCTCGAACTCACGGAGATCCACCTGCCTCTGCCTCCCAAGTGCTGGGATTAAAGGTGTGGGCCATCATACCCATTTCATGAGGCATTCTTAGTCTCAGGGACAAGGCTTGAAGGGAGAGCACTGTATGAGGAAATACCCTGTAATGTTGGAATTGAGCTGGTTGACTCGCGCTCCTCAGATATGCCATGCTGAGAGCTACTGTAAACTCCACTCAATGAGCTACAAACTGAACCGAAGCCGGCCATCGCTTGACCTGCCCACCTTCCCTCTGGTTAGAATAACGAACCAGATGGAGGCACCAGGGTACCAATCATTTCACATCTGCAGATGTCGGCTGCGCTTTGGTGCACAGCAGCCAACATGGAGCCCCCAGTGTGTGGTGATTGGTACAGGACTTCATGAGAGGGGGAAATAGTGGGTGGTGACAGCATGAAGAACCGACAATGTCTTCTAGGAGCCTGTGTGCTCCACCTGTTTTTTATTAAGAGATTTTTCTATTCATTTTACATACCAACCACAGATTCCCCTCTCTTCCCGTTACCCTTACTTTTTTAAATATATTTTTATCTTATGACCGTTTGGCCTGCATGTATGTCTATGTATCATATATGGGCACAATATTGTTCCTGTAGAGGTCAGAAGGATCCCTTGATAAATGAATGGTGAGCTACTGTGTGGATGCTGGGAATCAAGCCTGAATCCTCTGGAAGAGCAGACAACGCTTTCAACCTCTGAGTCATCGTTCCAACCCCTCTAGCCACTTTCTTTCTCCTTACACGTCTTGTGAATCCTAACAACCAGGGAGGGACACTGAACAGTGAATCCCAACTCTTGGAAAAATATGAAGACAAGGGACTGTGAGGTGTCTCAATAGGAAAAGGGGCTTCTTGCCAACGATGACCCGAGTTCAATCCTAGAGTCCCATACAGTGGGAAGAAAGAACTGACGTCCCACAGGTTGCTCTTTGACCTCTGTGCATGCATACACATACAGAGAGATTGGTGTGGGGGAAGGAGATAAATGTAATTTTAAAAACCCAACATGCCAGACCTACCAGTGCTGAGGTCAAAATCATGGGACATTTGGTCTGGCACTCTGTTAGGATCAGGTTGGCCACCAATGCTGGGTCTTGACTTCGAAAACACACATTAAGGAGTCCCTGTAGCAAGAATACACTGAAGCTCAGCAGTTTGCCAATGCAGGTGCCCATGGGAACCCTGGCCCTGAAGGGCACTACCTAGACAACCAAACAGAGTTACAAAAGAGGCACTAGATTACCCTGAAGAAGTGGATGGTGATGTCACGGGTCAGGACACTGCCATGGCAACAGAGGTTTCTCTGTAAAACAGTTCAAAGTCAGCATAAAACCAACACAGAGAGGTGAAAGGCCAGCCCAGAGCACTTACACATACCAACTCAGAGTTGACCAGGCTAAAGAACTCCTCACAGTTGGGGGAGACAGGTTGTCTGGTCTGGGGACTGCCCAGAAGAACAGATGGAGGCAGGCGGAGGAGAAGCCTTGGGAAGAAGGGGGTGCATCATGGTGAAGACAGACAGACAGACAAACAGGGTGCCCTTTCCCTGGCTGCCCTTTCCCTGGCTGAACCTTTGTTGCACAGTACTTTCCAGATGGAGCGATGCTACTTGAACCACAGCCCTGGCTTCCTTATGTGTTCTACACACAAAGCTGTCTTTGTCCCCAGCTTTTAATTCCCGCTTAGTCACTGCAGATACCCCAAATATGCTTCAAAAAATATAAATAAATAAAATTTCAACAACCATGTAGATGGATGCACCACTATCTAAGGAAGCAATCCTTAACTGGAGGATTCTATTATGAAAAAATGGACTTAAAAAAAAAAATGTGTTCTTAAAACAACCAAGTGTTCTTTATAGTACATCCTTCAGCAGAGGGTCTCGAGTCTGAGTAGAAAGACTTGAACCCAAAGCATCTTTTGCACTGTCACACCTGTTCCTATGGGAGCCACCAGGATGTTCAAACCTTCCAAGGTTGCGGTAGACATAATACAAGCCATTAGTATGGAAGCTAGAGGCAGACACTGGCACATGAGAGGCACGGTGATGTCTGTTACCGTTTGCACAGGAGCAGCTCTCGCTGTCTCCGAAGGCTAGTAGCCATGCTGTCCCCGCCTGCCAAAGCTTGGAGTCGTCTTCTGAACACCCGGAAGAGAATGTGAGTCTGAGAAGTTGAACAGCCATAGGAGACAGAAGAGCCTTGATCCAGCTCCAGGTCCGCAGCCATCTCCTGGAAAAGAGCAGACCCAGGCACACGTCCATCCTCTCTATCTCTGAGCTGTCCCCAAACATGAGTCAGGGCAGGAAAGTTCTCAGGGCTCACTGTGGACCTTAGTTGGGGACCCTGAGAGATGAGCTTGGAGGGTTATCTCCACAGGGATGGGGAGTGAGGAGGGGCAAGAACACAAGCTTTCCCATGTGAAAACCATTTTTAGCCAGATCTGGCAGCTCACCTACTGGGAACCTGAGCAAGAGGACTGCACAATCAGGGGCCTGCCTGGGGGAGACCACTTGCCCGGGGTGTACACGGCTCTAGGTTCGAGTCCCCAACCCCACAGAAACAAAACAAATTTTAAATTGCAAAAATAGAAGAGTGCAAGGAATACCAATCACACTTCACAGTCACCGTGGCTGCACTCTGCCTTTTCATGACTCTCCGCTGCGCAGACAGGGAGACACCCGTGCAGGATTGAGCTGACGGTGATTTTTGTCCCGCCAGCAGGCCCTTGTATGCATTCTTCAAGGCTGGAGTCAGTCTCTCATGGCCCATCACCACCCCCACTAGCAGAGCACAGCTACACCTGTCTGCCCCCAGTGGAGAGTCTAGGCTGGTGTCGGGCCAACGTTTTGCTGTCACAGCTCCTAAGACCCCTGCATTTTTTTTTTTTAACATATTTTTCAAGAGAACAAATGTGACGTTTTTAAACACCAAAGGATGATCCATGTGCCCCAAACAAATGTGAATTCCACTTTGGGCCTACATTTTCGTCTTGTATATTGTTCTTTTAAAAACAAGACGGCAAATCCAGGAATAGGACCGATTTCCTCTCTCTAACCTGGGAGCCAAGTCATCAACAGAAAACACGAAGCCTAAGCCATGGTGTCGGGTTCGCTGTATCTTTGTCATTCATCTTAGTTTCATCCTGCATCCTCAGCATCCATTTCACAAAGGGGCTACAGGGGCCGGATCTGAGCACTCCCATCAGCAACATTGTATGTCTTGCGGATATGCTACCACTGGATGCTTTCACAGAGTGCCACCGAGGCTGCAGTTTGTCACTCTCTGAGGAAGACAAGGTGTCAGAGGAAGCAGCCACTGTCTTTTAAGGAGGACTGTGAGAGGGAAGAGGTAGGCCTGAGGAGTGAAGGAAGAGGCCCTGTTGCTGGGGAGGAATGGGTAGGGACCCAACACACGACGATAGGCAATGTCTGATGCCTGATGGTGTGGAGGTGTATCCTATCTACTTAACAGAAATAATATGCTTGACACCTCTCACGGCCTGTTGTGTGACCCTAAAAACCACAAGCAGGCAAGGTTCTCTCTCAGGTTGTCCTTTGACATCTGAGAAAGATGTATGGTGAGGACAATGGTCAAGATGAAGGGCCAGGCGCTTTGGATCTCTTATTCTGTAGAATGTCCTCGGCACTCACCACCTACAGAGCTCTTTAATTGTCCACATTTCTGAATTCAGACCTTTGAAGAATGGTTTGGATCTAAGATGTCCTCTAAAGGCCAGTGCTGAAAGCATGGCACTCCCCTGCCCCCAATGCACCGTGTTCAGGAGTGAGTGGCTCCTGAGGGCTCTGACCCATCTACTGTTGGAGACATATCTAAATGGTCTACTGGGCAGTGGTTGGACATGTAAGAGGTAGGGCCGGGGTAGAGGAACCTACTGAAGAATCTACCGTGTCCCCAGGCGCTTGCTCTCTGCTTCTTGGATGCTATGAGATAAAGAGCTTTGGTGTCCCACATTCCCCCTGCTGTGCTGCGCTGACCACAGGACCACGGCAATGAGGGCAAGGGATTGAAATCAGGAGGCAAAGCTTTGCTCCTTTTCCCCGGTTACTGTGCCATAGTGACAGAAGACAGCTCCCAAGGGCAGTCAGCCATGCAGGACTTGGAAATAGGCTACCTTAGAAGCTATGAACTGAGAGACACAGTGTGTGGAACATCAGCACACCGCTGCACTCTCCCATTCATTCTGGGACCCCATGAAAACGCCATGTGCTCTTTTCCTCTGCTAAAGAAGCAGTAATGAAGAAGAAGGAGGAAGAGGAGGAGGAGGAGAAGAAGAAGAAGAAGAAGAAGGGTGTGCAGCAGCAACAGCAGCTTTGCCGTCTAAGTTGTATGTTCCAAAGCCTGCAGACAGTTCTGACATCGCAGCTGTGTGTCTGGGTTTTGTGATGCTCACCCGTGGAGTAGATTCAGAGCGCACTGCTGCTCTAGGTCTAACCTGGTGGGGATGATGCAAGGTTCCCCTCCGTCCTGTTGAGTTAGTCACCATTATGCAAACTGGTCATAAACACCTCGACCAAGAGCGGGCTTGCTGCAACAAACACACCGAGTCCTGTTGTCTTCCAACTCACCTGTAGCCTCAAAAGAATATCCTCATTTCCTGTGCGGCCACCAAGAACCAAATCAGAGGCCTGTGAGTGGTTATAACTCCTTGAACTGAAAATAAAACAAAAGCCTGCTCAGTACCGCCTGACAGTACCTCTGTGGTGCTCACCCCTCACCTGCCTCCCCAGCGGAGCGTCTGCACATGACTGACAACGCGAAACAATCAACAAAAACTCAACACCACCAAAGTAGCAGCCGTCAAAAACAGCAAGTATAAAGAATGGCAGGGCACATGATGTAACTCCAGCACTCAAGAGGCAGAGACAGGAGGACCACTGCAAGTGTGATGCCAGTGTGGTTGACACAGCAAGTTCCAGGCTATCCAGGGCTAAATTATAAGAGCTTATCTAAAGAAAGGGGAGGGGTGTCTGGAGAGACAGTTCAGTGGTTAAGAACGTTGGTTGAGCAATCATAAGGACCAAAGCTTGGATCCTAGCACCCATGTAACATGCTGGATGTCTTGCAAACAACTCACTAACGCCCTCTTCTGGCTTCTGCATTTATGTGTGTGTATATACACACACACACACACACGCCTACCTTTTTAAAAATTTTATTACTATTTAATTAATTAATTTTACATCCTGACCCCAGTTTTCCCTCCCTCCTCTCCTTCCATTCCTTGCCCCCCCCACCTCCTCTTACCCTCACCACAATCCACTCCTCTTTTTTTTTTTTTAAGGGAAGAAAAATAGATCAAAACCAAGTATAATTTATCTTAGGAGGCTTAACATCCAAAAAATAATTTATACACTTAATAATGGCACAAAAACAAAGACATATGACCACATCAATAGATACAGAAAAGGTATTTGACAAAATTTATACTCGATAATGAAAAGAGTGAGTCAATAATCTAGAGACAAAATGGCATTTCCTCAACTTGACACAGGGCATCTGTGAAAAACCTAAAGCTAATGTCACACTCAACACTGAAAGACTAGAAGCTTTCCCCTTAAGATCAGAAATAAGAGTTGGGCAGTGATGGTGCATACCTTTAATCCCAGCACTCAGGAAGAAGAAGTAGGCGGAGCTCTGTGAGTTTAAAGCTAGCCTGGTCTACAGAGCGAGTTCCAGGACAGTCAGGACTGTTACAGAGAGACCATTTCTTGAAAAACCAAGAGATCAGAAATCAGCAGAGATGTCCTCTCTACCACCTCTCTTTAACTGCATTCCACATACTAGCTAGAACAACTAAGAAAAGAAATACGAGGCTTCTAAACTAGAAAGGAAAACGGTGAATGATGTGCATTCACAAATGGTATGACTTCACACACAGTAAAGCCTCAATAACTCACTCAAAAAGAACCTCTGCAGATGTCAGGTGGTGGTGGCGGCGGCGGCGGCGGCGCACGCCTTTAATCCCAGCACCTAGGAGGCAGAGGCAGGCGGATTTCTGTGAGTTCGAGGCCAGCCTGGTCTACAAAGTGAGTTCTGGGAAAGGCTCTAAAGCTACACAAAGAAACCCTGTCTCGAAAAACAAAACAAAACAAAACAAAACAAAACAAAACAAAAAAGAAAGAAAAGAAAAAAAGTATTATTATCCCTCAAGTCCACTCCAAGAAATACAGTAACTCAGGGCTCTACAAAAACCTGTACACAAATGTTCGTTGCAATGTTATTCACAATAGCCAAACATCAGAAACAACCCAAATGTCTACCAGTGGAAGAATGAATTAAAAAGATGATATATACTGTTCAATGGCATTATTCAGTCACAAAGAAATGAAATATTATTACATGGATGAACCTTGCCGACATTTGTTCAGTGAAATAAGCCAGAAACAGAAGACCACACGTGATTCTGTTTCTTAACCCCGACCCTAACCAGGGGTTGGAGTGTGAGCAGCACACTCACTGGTGCAGGCCTGAGACAACATCTGCTCACCGCAGAGTCCACTTTCACTCCGCTGTGCCGCCACTACAACTATCACCCTGACCCTCAGGAAGCTGAGGCAGGAGGATTGAGTTCTAGGTCAGCTGGGCTACTGAGTGAGACCCTGTCTCAAAACAAAGAACTTCCTACAGTGATGTCGCACTGACACGTGAACACCACATGGGAGAGGATACACTGTGACCTGTATGATGACACGTGAACACACACAGGAGAGGACACACTGTGAACCTGTATGATGACATGTGAACACACACAGAAGAGGACACACTGTGAGCTTATATGAGTAGCACAGAGCAGGAGGTTTTGAGTACTATGTGGCTGACCTTTGGTAGAAGTCCATCAGCTCGCTGACAAGGACTGTGCACGCTGCTTCCAGGTCTCCATCACAGCCTCCCAAAGCAGATGGAGCTGGGAAGAAGTGCTCATAGATGGCCCACTGGTGGAAGTCATGTCTGCAACAGTTGAGCACCGAGGTCAGTTCTGAGGAAGACTACAACCAGGGGCCCAAGGGTCCTTAACATCCTGAAGTGGTCTCCATAAGAGGAACATAGGCCAGGGCCTGTGGCACACACCTTTAATCCCAGCACTTGGGATTGGAATTCCAGCAGAGGCAGGAGGATTGCTAAATTTGAGGCCAGCCTGGTCTACAGATCAAGTTCCAGAATAGCTAAGGCTGCTATACAAAGAAGCTCTCTCTCTCAAAAAAAAAAAAAAAAAGAGGAACACCCAGTTCCAGTGACTGGGCAAAGTGGCAGCTAGCATCAGCAGCCTGAGAGTTCAGAGTGGAGTGAGGAGTCTTCCTTGTCTACAAGACAAGGGACCGGTGCTGTGGGAAAAGCCCCTCGCAGGGGCAATCCTGGGACCAAAGCCCAGGCAGTGTTAATCCTGCTGGGTGACGGCTGACTATCTCAGCGAACCCAGTCAATGGAGCGGGCAGCCACGCCGATGTGGACTGAGCTATCCGGTGGTCTGCACCATGTACACCCCAATAGGGAAATAGCTGAGAATCCAGACTGAGGATTGCAGGTCCGTGGTCAAGGAGAGCCATACTATCCATGCTGAAGGGAAGGGTCTCAAGGACATGGTGACTGTGGTCCACTAAGTGGAAACAGCCAAATACAAGTGAGATATCCACACCAGAAGGAGTGGGTGAGGAAGATGGAGGGCAGTACTCTGCCCATGAGGGCTGAGATCACAGAATCTATTCAAGTATCAGGCGTGTGATTACAGCAGGAAGGGTGGCTGGGAGTGACTTGTCAGTGGGGTTTTTGCCTTGTGTGTGTAAGGGGGCGGGGGAGAATCCCTAGAACACGCCTAAATACCATCTCAAGGTAACAGTCACCCAAGGGGTTAAAAAGTGAGGTTGTAGAGGCTGGTGCCATGGCTCAGCTGTTAAGAGCATTGGCTGCTCTTGCAAAAGATCCAGGTTCACTTCCCAGCACTGACATGGCAGCTAACATCTTCATGTAACTTCAGTTCCAAAGGATCTGCCACCTTCTGGCCTCTGTAGGTCACACACACACACACACACACACACACACACACACACACACACACACACACACACACGGTACATCCATAAGCATAAATACGTCATTTTTTTAAAGCGAGGTTATAATGAGGCCTCAAACAAACAAAAAACCCAGTCAAGATGTACTCGGTTTCTGGGGCCCATCAAGGCACTTCTTGGAGCCGGCTCTGCAACGTACCCCTATTGCCTCACGGCAAGTAGCCCGATCTACTGTCCCAGTGTGGCCACTGGCTCTCACAGGGGCTGTCTTGTAGCCTCAGACCATTCATCGTGTCTACCTGTGCTTTTACCAAAGTGCACCGAATTCACATTCTTTCTCAACATGGGCTCTGGGGGGTGTAGGGTTCCCACAGAGACCTCGTCTGTCATTATCTGTACAAAGGTGCCTTATAGGTAAGTGTGTCTCAGTTACTTTGTAACCCCAGCTTCTGGGACATTCTAGAAGTGTCTGGCACGCAGTGGAAACTCAGTGTTTTTTCAATAAAGAAATGAATGACTGAAGTGCTCAAACATGACCCAGTTAACCTGAACGTAAGATGGCTGTATGAAACAGACTATGACCATGTTTTAGGGGCCAGCTCCCCTGAGCGCTTACCTTTCTGTATCTGAGAGAACATCAACTTCAGGTTGAATTTCCAATTCCAGCTGAACCCAATCTCTGTAAGTTAACTGAGTGACGGAAACATTCAGGGTAGGGAGGATGAAACACAAAACTCACACAGCTTATAAGCATTTGTCATTTTATCTGAAAAACAGAGATCTGTGCTCTGCTGTAATGAAATGGAGAACTGATGCATTATGGAAACATATTGTGTACAGGCTCTGAATATGAAATTAGAACTAGTGAAACCAGTCCAGTTTTGCTTGTTTGTTTGAGATAGGGTCTTACTCTGTACCTAGGGCAGGCCTTGAACTTACTATGGATGGCCACAAATCTGTGGTCATCTTCTTGCTTCAATTCCCCAAGTGCTGAGATTATAAACATATACTACCACACCTGGCCAAACTGGTCTTTTAACTAGCATACTACCTACTTTTAACTAATTAGCCTATTCCTAACTAGATTATTATGCAATAAGAAAAGAAATTATCTTATAGGTCAGGAGTTGAGGGAACAAACCTTGGTATAAACTGGGTTTGGTAGTACAGCATTTAATCTCAGCACTCAAGGCAGACGCAGGAGGATCTCTCTGAGTTTGAGGTCAGCCTGGTCTACAGAGTGAGTTCTAGAACAGTCAGGGCTACAATGAGACCCTGCCTAAAACAAACAAACAAACAAACAAACAAACAACCCCCCCAAACCTTGATGTACAATCTGCCTCAAATATTCCTGGCATCTTTTTTTCTTCCCTGAGACAGGGTTTCTCTGTATTCCTGGCATCTTATATCTTGTTTTTTCTTATGAAAATTCTTAGAGTGATCTCACATGCCATTGTGCCCTAATCTCAAAATCTCACTTTGTGTAAAAAACCCACATGACAGACCATGCCTCCACACAGTCCCACCTGGACAAAGTTCAAGGCAGACAGATACGATGTAACCTGGAAGCAAAACTGTAAATGTCCTAAGACATGACAGGGCCCTCTGAAGAGCTGATGAGCTTCTGACTGCCGGCTGTTCCACCTTTCCTCACACCGGTCACAGCACCACACCCACCCTTATAAAGCCAAGCCACAAAGACGCGATAAAAATGATTTTCCTCTAAACACGTTAGGAAATAAAGGACATGGTCTGTTTGTGCAAATCGTGCCAGGTTCCAGTTGATGGGCACAAGCTAGAGGCATGGAGAAGCCAAGGCCCCACGACAGGGCTGCTGTGAAGAGTACTTGCCGGGAGAACCCGAGCCCAGCAAGGTCTTCTGCAGAGTCCCTTCACAGTGACCTCAGTGAAGGTTTCAATGCAACCAAGTATTGCTCTGGCCTCTCAGGAGACACAGAACCCTCTTACACCCAGGTTTCTTCCACCCTCCTCCAACCCCAACACACGCACACACGCATGCACGCAGAAGCAGCCAGGACATGTGACATAGTGGAAAACATGGAGACTTACATAAAATTCCTTTTCCTTCAGAAGCTCTTGGAAGCTGCTCCATCTCCACAGAGAGAGTGCAGCACTCTGCCAGTCTGCAGAAGGAAGGTACAAGGGTCTCCAGGAGACGGAGGCTGTGTGTTCTGGAGGACAAGGTGCTCTGGCCTCTGAGAACACCCTTAGCATAATGAACTGAAACTGAAACAGTGACAGGTTCACAGTGAGACAGGGGAACAGTCAGAGACACCCAGAGAACCCACCAGGAGATCTGTCTGTCATCCCGTAGGGGACCCAAACCAGCCTGACATACGCAGCATTTCGGTGAGCAGGAAAAGAGGAGGAAGAGGGGAGGAGGCAGGCACTTCTCCCTGGGGTCTTCCTAAAACCTGGCCTTTCTGGTGAAATCTGGGGTGGGTGTTTTGTTGAGAGGCCTGTAATTCCAGCTCACGAAGTTCTGAAGCCCTCTTCTGGCCTAACCTGTTCTCCCCACCCTCATACAATTAAAAAAAATAAAATAAATGAAGAAAAAACTTTCACAAAGCCTCCTGCTTCAGCATCTCAAAGATGTTTTCTCTTTGATTTCTAATGTGAAGCCTATAGTCAAAATCCAATGGTTATACACAAGAGGCGCCCATCAAAATTCTAGGAGTCTGAAGTAATAACTTGGTGGTAGGGCACTTGCTTAGTACATGTGAGACCCGAAGTTTGATCCCAGAACTGAAAAAACAAAACAAAAACCGAACCAACCAGCCAAACAAACAAACCTCTCAAAACAAAACCATACAGAGGGATAACTGTGGTTTAAGGGGAAAGAGTATTTTGTTTTTTTAATGAATTCTTAACTTTTAACTTACCTGTGCTATAAACATCAATTCAAAGGAGTAGCATATACTTAACTACTGACATCTTAGCCCCAACTTAAACTGAGAAAGAGATACAGGAGCAGTATTCAGCATGAAAAACTCCCCAAGCAGACAGCCAGGCTGTCCCAGAGACAGCCTGATGAATGGTGCACCCATAAACTGAGGTAAACACAAGAAAGCTGCAGAACCCAGAGTCCTTCAGGTCGGAAAGCAGGGATCTGAAACACATACCCTTTTGATCAGGCCTGGAGATAAACAGCTGCGCAAGGCAGCCAGGGGCCGTGCAGTGAACTTGCGTAAACAGTAGGAAATTGCTGCTGTACAGAATCTGCAATGAGGGAAAAGTAAACTGAATTTACCAAACCGTCTTCGGTGTGTTCTGAACTAGATGATTGAAAGAACTGTCGGACCACCCTGGCTTCAGGCTCAGTGTCTCCTGAGAGGGAGATGCTGCCTCCAAAGGCTCACATCCACACTGAAGGCAGGGAACGACAGGCACACAACAGCATGTGTGAGCAAAGGCACGCTCACTGGACAGGTGTGAAGAGCCACAGCAAGACACAAAAGGAGGGAAGCATACACTGCCCGGCTCTTGGGTGGGTCAGGGAGCAGGTCATTCAGTGGAGGGCACAGACAGCAAGGCTGCTGCAGGCATCTCTAGCTCTGCGAGCGATCATCACTTGTGTTCTTTTGTGAGAGTCTCAAGAACTCGCAGGCTCCACGTCTTGGGAGAACACAGTATCTGTGAGCACAGCGCAGCCTCATGTGGCTCTGGCCACTAGGAGACGTGACTGATGACAACACTGTGTGCAGAAGCAAAAGATGACATGGAACCGAGGACAGGGGCCTTTGTCCCAATGCCTGACCTGGGGAAGAGGACTCTCTTGGGGGATCAGACAATTATAGAATATTGCAGTTTTCTGTATGGCTTAGTTTATTTATACAAATAGCTAAAGCTTAAAAGTGAGCAAAGATGAGGCTAGACAAATATTATTGTGAACCTGAGTAAACTGTAGGAATTTATTAATCTGTCTTAAAATTAATTAATTTTGTTTTATTTTATGTGCATTGGTGTCTTGCCTGCATGCATGGTCTGTGTGAGGGTGTCAGATCCCCTAGAACTGGAGTTACAGACAGCTGTGAGCTGCCATGTGGGTGCTGGGAATTGAACCTAGCTCCTCTGTTAGGGCAGCCAGTGTTTTTAACCACTGAGCCATCTCTGCAGCCCTGGAATTTATAAATCTTGATTATCAAATATACCTTATTTATCTTGTTTTGTGAATTCTCTGTTTAGTTCTTTAGCCCATTTTTTAATTGGACTGTTCAGTATTTTGATGTCTAGTTTCTTGAGTTCTTTATATACTGTGGAGATCAATCCTCTGTCAGATGTGGGGTTGGTGAAGATCTTTTCCCATTCTGTACCTTATGTATCAAGCATGTTACTTATCTAAATTTCCTAGCAGCTTGGTGTTAACTTATGTGGGAGTAGGCAGTTATCAAGCTCTAGTGGTTCCACAGTGGTGGGGATCTTTCCCAAAGAATTATTTTGTTTAGAGAGGCTGCCATTTTATACATTTTCATCCTTCAAAGCACACACAAAAACAAGACAGCCAAACAACCTCTACCATAGGACACCCAGGATATCCTTTGCCAAGGATAGCATAATGATATGGAAAGATGTTTACAGTAGTGTTAATGTCAGTAACAACTTTCAACTTCATCAGTTCCCTAAAGCACAAACAAACGTAAACACCTAAATAAAATAAAAACTAAAATATTAAGGGATGACTCTTGGGTGACTCATTTTCTGCAGCTCTCTCTCTAATTTGGTACCAGGGATTGAACCCAGGGCCTTATTCATAGATGGGCATAGATGCTATCACTGACTATGTATGACCCATCCCTGGGCTCGCTCGCTTGCTCGCTCTCTCTCTCTCTCTCTCTCTCTCTCTCTCTCTCTCTCTCTCTCTCTCTCAATTTTTGGTGATTTCATTTTTCTTTTATGTGTATAAATGTTTTGCCTGCACAGATGGCTGTGCACCAGGCATGCACAATGCCCATAGAGGCCAGACGAGGGAGGCAGAGTCTCTAGAACTGGAGCTAGAAATGGTGAGCTACCATGTGGGTGCTGGAATAGAACCCGGGTCCTCTGGAAGAGCAGCCAGTGTGTTTAACCACTGAGCTGCCTCTCCAACCACATGGTCTCTCATAATTGCATTTGCTGAGTATTTCTCACTTTTCAAGAGGGGGAAAAACTGCTGAGGAACTCAGGAATGACTTACTTCATGCAGAAGAGCAGAGATTCCCTCGTGCGGCAGGTCAGGAGGCTGTTCAAGAACTCAGGGACATCAAGGCTGCCGGCGGAGGCAAGAACACCGGGATCCACCTCTGGAAGTATGGACTTGGACTCGCCCAGATGGACGGCAAGAGCAGCCAACCCCAGCACATGAGGCGTGCTCAGGCTTGGGCCCTGAAAGAAGGACAGAGTTAACGATAGTCTGTTCCCTAGCTAGAAGACTCGAAAATCACTGAAAAGCGGCATCAGTGGAGGCTCACAGCAGCTGAAGAAGCGACCTGCAGGATGCAGGCACCTACCTGGTGATGGAGCAGCTGGCAGAGCCGAGTGAGCACTGCAGGGAAAAGCACGTGTCCACAAAGGGTCCTCACGAAAAGGACAGCCCAGGGGCTCTGCCTGCAAAGACAGAGAACAAGTCACTGGCTGGTCGTAGCCCTGTCCAGTCCTTCCACGACCAGTCTGGGCACAGGGGCCTATACAAGGCTCAGGGTTCTTCCAAACGGTGACCTTTACGTAACACAGACCATCAGTCTTCAATGCGGTCCCTACCCGACAAAACAGCCTAGTCATCCACTCTTGGAACAGAGCTATCCCTGCTTGGTCTCAGCACCCTAGGAAAGATGGAAATCACCCTTACCTCTCCGGGGGCACAAAACTAGAGGCTGCCATTTGGTTCTGACAGAAGGCTGTGAGCAGGAGATCCACAACCTGGGAAGAGAGACATCACTGTAAGGCTTTTGGTTCAGGGAGTGACCTGAACCAAAAGAACCATGGTAAAGGCTGCACTTAATTTTGTATGTATTTTATGCATGCAGCGGCCAGAGGACAACTCTCAGGAGTCAGTTCTCTGCTACCAACCTCACAGGAAGTGGGGATCAAATTCAAGTTGTCAGGTTTGCATTTGGAAAGGAAGCTGTAATGCAGCTTAGCACCAAGTCCTGGACTGCACCAGGATATGCGTTACCACACAGGCAGAAACTTGAAGGTGCCCAGTGGGAAGACAGGCAAACCTTGAGTTGTCAAAGGTAAAGGAGTAAATATGGGCTTTGGGGTTAGAACCAGCCTTCGCCACACAGACTTCTTTAAAATGCAAAAACAAGCCGGTGGAACACCCCTGTAACCCTGACACTTGGGACGTGGAGACAGGAAGAGCAGGAATTTAGGTCCAGCCTCGGCTACACACAGTAAGAGTAAGGCCAGCTGGGCTACAGGAGACCCTGTCTCAAAAAAAACTTCTAAAAAGGTAAGAACACATTTAGCCACAAACAGGCAAGGGAGGCTGGCCAACTGTGGCATGGCAGTGCCTGCGTGCTCAACATCTGACCTTCTACATAACCTAACAAGGGTCACAGCTGGTCCTAAGGCCTCACAGGCATACCTCCTGGTCCTGTGTCCGGAGCGTGGGAGTAAGGATGCTGAGCTGGATCTTTGCTCTCCGGAGGCTACCATCATCGTTACTGTGACCCAAAGCAGCATTTAGTCTTTCAGAAACCACAGCCACCTGAGCAGATATAACTGCAAACAGAGAAGCCAGATACGTTCAGAGCCAGCCTGGGAAGGAGCAACATGAAGAAGCGTAGGATACTAGGTAGCACTGGCCACGCTGTTACACCCCAGCGTGGAGCCGCCTCTGAATGGAGGGAAGGATGGCCACCCTGCAGCTGCCACAGCCCCTCTAAGGCGTGACTCCTCCATCTGTCTAAGCACAAAGCCCCGTAGACCGAAGGTACCCGGAGCCACTGTGAAGGCCTCGGTAAGTCACTAAGGCACGCAAACCTCTATGGCTTTGTCAGAGCTGACCTGGCACCCATTGGTCTTTTGCTTAAGCCCTGGAACTCTTCCTAATGTTCCACAAATGCTACATTCTGAGCCGGATGTAGCGGTGAAGGCCGACAAATCCCAGCACTTGGGAGGCTGAGGCAGGAAGAACATTTGAGACTAAGGTCAGTCTGAGCAAGGGAGCAGGAGCCCACATGCACATGCACACACAAAGCCACACACAGCACCACGCTTTACACAAGCAGCCTAGGCCGTTGTGCTCTGACATCTGTATACCTGGCCCGAGGAACTGTGTCAAGGATCCACAGCCTCAGCAAAGCTGTGGCAATGCACGAGGTGGTGAACGCCTCCCTGTGAGGCTAAGCTTGGCTTCTATAAACATCAATCCACAGTAAAGTCAAGTCTATTATGCATAAAAATAGATTTTGGGTTTGGATGTGGGTCATCACACAATAAAGGATTCAGGTTTTTTTGTTTTTCCGATTATTTTTAATCATGTGTATGTGTGTGTGCTCTGTGTGAGTATGTGCATGTGAGTGATGGTGCCTAGAATCCAGAAGAGAATGTTGGATCAACTGAAGCTGGAGTTACAGGTAAGTTACCTGATATGGATGCTGGGAACCAAAGCCAGATCCTCTGCTTAACTGCTGAGCTACCTGTCCAATTCAAAAGTCTGTGTTTTGTTGTTTGTTTGATTTGTTATGTTTTGTTTGTTTTGTTTTGTTTTGAGGAAGGGTTTCTCTGTGTAACCCTGACTATCCTGGAACTCGCTCTGTAGCCCAGGCTGGCCTCGAACTCACAGAGATCCGCCTGGGTCTGCCTCCTTAGTGCTGAGGTTAAAGGCATGCACCCCCACTGCCCGGCCGTTTTTGTTTTTAACAACAGAAACTAGATGAGCACAACCAGTCAAAACTGTGGTGAATTTACTTTAAATTGTACATTCACTAAAATAAACCCTGGAAGCAGTGCAAGTCTGTTACTGAGGTCATGGACTGCTGCACAAGTCAGTGCTTTGAAGACCCACAGACGGACGCTCTGAACTCAGTGCTTCACAAAATGTTCAGAAGCAGAAACAAAAAGAAGAGAGAAGCCCAAGGTGCTTGATGTTGGATCTGCTTGGACAGTCAGTAAGAACCTGTGCTCACGGACTTCAGTTTCCTTCCTCTCCAGCATCCGTCTTATCGGGACACAAGGATGACCCACCTCCTGTCTAGGGAGTGTGACAGTACAGTGAGGCTATCCCCATCATTCCGACTCCTCACTTAGTCCAGTCTGTGGGCACGATCATCCGGCAGATGCTGAGCTACAGGCATGACAGGCCAGCCTCTGTTACTATGGCTACATGCATGCACACAGAGCACAAACACTCTCCCACACACAGCCCCATGCCCCTTTCTTACCATCATATTGGGTGGGGTCTGTCATTAAAGCTCTGAGCTCTTCAAGTGCTGCTGTGAGCAGTCCCAGGGGCTGTTCAGCACAGTCGCGCTCCATCCTTTTTCCTGGGGCGGCATCTGAACCGGGGAAGGACATTTTAAAAATCAGGTCGAATGGTAATAACACTCAGTGGGATTCTCTATTATAAATAGAAAAAACTCATATACTTGGGAAATGCTGATGTGTACTGCTTTTGTGTGGACAGCACTCAGTCCCTGGGAGCTTTTCTCTTTGATGCTGGATATTACATATAATATCAAAAATAAAAATATTGAGACTGGAGATGTTACTCCATAGCAGAACATGTGTCTGTAATGTACAAAGCACTAGGTTTAATTCCTAGCAACATATTTTTTGTTGTTGTTGTTGTTTTTGTTTTGTTTTATCATTTTTGGGTTTTAGAGATAAGGTTTCTTTGTATAACCACCTTGGCTGTCCTGGAACTTGTTTTATAGTCTAGGCTCTGCCTCCTGAGTGCTGGAATTAAAGGTGTGCGCCACCACTGCCCAGCACAACATACATCTTTTTATATGTGCATTGGTGTTCTGCCTGTATGCATGTCTGTGTGAGGGTGTCAGATCTTGTAGTTACAGACAGTTGTTAGCTGCCATGTGGGTGCTGGGAATTGAACTCATGACCTCTGGAAGAGCAGTCAGTGCTCTTAACCGCTGAGCCATCTCTCCAGTCCCCCACAACGTACATTTTTAAAAACAAATTTATAAACAAGTTTAAGGAAAGAAAAGAGAAAGCCTGAAGAGATAGGTGAGGGATTAAGAGCACCACCTGCCCTTCCAGAGAACCCAGATTAGAGTCCCAGCAACCATGCTGTGGCTCACAACCATCTGTAACAAATATCACATTTTCTTTCATATGTGGCATCTAGATTTTTAAAAAAAAAAAAAAGCACGAAAGTAAAAAGAAGACTATTTGAGGGGTTGGGGATTTAGCTCAGTGGTAGAGCGCTTGCCTACAGACAAGCGCAAGGCCCTAGGTTCAGTCCTCAGCTCCAGAAAAAAAAAAAGACTATTTGGGAAGAGGAAGGGGACCAATGGGAGACGGGTGGACAAGAGAGTAACTAGTGTGATAAGTGACCGATACATCACATATGTATGAGAAAGTCATAATGAAATCCAGCATTTTGTATAATTGATATAGATTAATTAAAAAAATGTAAACAGAGCACTTGTGATGTCATCCAGTTATTCAGTTGGTAGATTCCTGCCCAACACGCACAAAGCCCTGGGTCCGATACCAGCACCACACATAGAACTGGGCATGGCTGCACATGCCTGTAATCCCAGCACTTGGGAGGTGGAGGCAGGAGGCTCGAAGGTTCAAGGTCCTTCTCAGCTAGCTACACAGAGAGTTCAAGGCTGGCCAAGGATATGAGACCCTGTTTAAGTAAATCAATAAATAATTGAAAACTCAAAGGCAAAACGAGCGACTCCTTCCGATGCCCCTCTCACTGTCGTCCTGCTGGCCGTCAGAGCTACACGGCATTGAAGAACGGGGTGGAGAGAACATGCCAGCCACACACTGCAGAGATGGCGGCTCACTGACCAGCTTCCCAGAGCCAACAAGATCTACCGCTGTTCTCAGAGGTGCAAAGATCCCCAGCACAGGGTTGGACAGACGGCTCAATGCTTAAGAGCTCCAGCTGCTGGGTTTGATTCCTCGAACCCACACGGTGGCCCCCAACTGTCTGCAGCTCCAGTTCCAGGAGATCCAACCCCTCTTCTGGCCTCTGCAGACACCAGGCCAACACAGGATGCACAAACATACACACAGGCAAGAACACCCACACACATAAAATAAAATTAAAAAACAAAACAAAAACCCCTGCAACCTGCTACAAACCAAACTGTCCAATTAGAAAATAATTATACCTGACTGCACTATGCTATGGGCCTTGAGCTACGTGTGGAGATACCAAACACAGAGGTGGGCTTCTACCTCATGCTTCCCAGGAGGTGGGAAGGCGGCTGACTGTCAAGGCCGCCACGACAGTAACCACAAGCTGCTAACACATTGTTTGGTCCCCAGGTGCCGTGGTCAGGCAGTCACAGGCCTCCTGCACCCAGGTGAGAACAACCTGACCACTGAGGACGCCGATGCGGGTGCCGGTGGCAGACACATCACAGAAATGGAAAGCACAGGAACAGAAGGTGACCAAGAGCCTTACCTCCGGGCTGCTTCTCTTCAGCAGTGGCACAGGCTTGGCGGTAGGCATCGTATAAGGATGAGGGAATCTTATCTGCTCTAGATAAAAAGAAATCAATGCCCACGTCACCCATGACAGTGTTCAGGTTTCTGATTCCAAAGCCATTACACCAGTGTATATTGTATTGTTCTGTGTTTTATCTCTTTTTTTTCTGTGCTGGGGATTAAACCCACTAGGCAAACACTTTACCATAGAGCTACACCTCTAGCCATTAATTAGTTTTAGAAGAAAAGAAATCACATTTATGATTTTAAAAGTATATATATATATATATATATAGAGAGAGAGAGAGAGATTTCAGTGGTACCTACGATTTTATAACATGTCATGTATTAGTAATAATACTGAATGCTAATTTTAGAAGATCATTAGAATATTCAGGTGACACCCAGCAGTCTGTGTGATCCATCTCCAGACTGCCTCTCTTACAATGATTCTGGCCTGTCGGCTGGGTTTTTGCTTTAGAGCACAGGCTTCAGTCTGAAGTTTGCCAATTTCAGGTGGTCGGGTCTGAGGTAGCCTCACAGCATTATGAGAATATTTGTGCTGAACTCTTCCGAGGCCATTTCCAGGGCCATTCCAGAGCCGTGTGTTATACAGAGGGATGTCCAGGTAGGTGTGACAGTCCTGCCCACGCCACCAGGTGGCTGTTGCCAATGCCACTGCAAACACATGGACAGCCCCAGTTCCTCACTATGAGAAATACCGACAGTGAATTCGGCCTCAGACAGGGCTAGGAGTACAGCTCAGTGGGAGAGTAAGAGTCGCCCGGTGTGTGCAGGGCCCTGGGTTCGACTCCCAGCACCGCAAGAAAAGAATTTAAAACAACTAGATGAAATAAATTTTTTTGGCTGTTTTGTTTTGATCAGAAAATGTCTCACTGTGTAGCCCTGGTTGACCTGGAACCTGTTATTCAGACCAAGCTGTCCTTAAACTCAGAAGAGAACGGTCAGCCTCTACTTCCTGCCTCTACTACCAAGGACTGGGTGCACCTCCAGGCCCAGCTTGAAGTAAAAGTTACATGGAAACCTAAAAATGAAAAGACAGAAGGAAGGAAGGAAGGAAGGAAGGAAGGAAGGAAGGAAGGAAGGAAGGAAGGAAGGAAGGAAGGAAGGAAGGAAGGAGGGCAGGGGAGGGAGGGAGGGAAGGCATAAAGCAGCTGACGAACAGTCATCTACAAAACTGAGTCCATAGCCAAAGTCCATGACTGCAGTGTCAGCAGACAAATGTTTTTACAACACATTCTGCCAAACCTTCAACAGAGCAGAATCTGTGATTCAACAAACAGTTCCAGCAAACAGAAAGACGTTACCCAGTTCATTTTACAAGATGCTAAAAGCTGCCAAGATACGTAAGTGAGAACCACAGACATAGTAAAGTCCACTCTGTATATAATGACATTAAATACAGTTCAAGCCAGACATGGTGTACATGCCTGTAATCCCAGTTCTTAGGAGGCAGATGTAGGGAGGTTAGCCTGGGCTACAGAGTAAGACCTGTATCAAAACAATACCTAAAGCAGGTGTAGTAGTGCATACCTGTAATCTCCGCACTTGGGAGGGGGAAGCAGGAGAATTGGGAGCCCAGGGTCAACCTGAGCTCTATAACAAGTTCAAGTGCAGGCTACATGAGGCTGTTTCAAACAGCACCAGGCTGTGGCTTGAGGGCTTCATTAAAAACATAGAACTTGATACATTTGCATGTTATCTTTCCACAGAGCTCATGCTAATCTTTTTCGTAACATTCCAACTTTAGTACATGGCCAACTGAAGTAAATAATCATGGATACTATGTAAGTGTTTTAAAGTGATCTGGATACTAGGTGTTTTAAAGCAATCTCCACTTTTCTATGTATTTGAAATTTTTTCCATTATTTAAACTTGTTATTTGACAAATTTACACATGTACATAATGTATACTGAATGCTCTCAACCCCCAGCTCTCCATCTCCCTATTATCCTGTCTACAAATCCCTTTCTCCTGTTGGGTCTCTTTGTATAGTTTTATGACCCGCTGAGTTTAAGCAGTGACAGCATTGGAGCATTCCCTCAGAGCTTTGTGGGCTCAGCAGGGGGTGCACAGCTGGAGACAATGTTTCTCCATCTTCCAGAAACTATCAAGAACCAGTAGTTCAGCAGAAAGAAATACACTCCATGCCCCCTCCCTCTCTGACTGACTGTTGACAGGGTCTGTTTTGTCTTAGGTGGGCGGCTGCAGGTAACCACACTCGGAAGTTCCTGACTGCAATGGTTCGAGTATAAGCGATGGCATTCACAGCCCTTTACTTATTTTCTGGCTTTTACCTATTCTAAGGCTCAGGAAACATTGTAGAAGAAAGGGAAGCAAGCAGATGGAATATTTTATATAAAAAATACAGGCTAGGCTGGGCAGTGGTGGCACACGCCTTTAATCAGAGGCAGGTGAATATCTGAGTTCAAGGTCATCCTGGTCTACAGAATGAGTTCCAGGACAGTCAGGGCTATATAGAGAAACCCTGCCCTGAAAATGAATGAATGAATGAATGAATGAATAAATAAATAAATAAATAAATAAATAAATAAATAAATAAATAAATAAATATAAAGGCCAGTGTGCTGGCACATGCTTTAAGTTCCAGGACAGTAAGAGATATTCAGAGAAATTCTGCCCCAAAAGTAAATGAATGAATGAATGAATGAATAAATAAATAGGCCAGTGTGATGGCACATGCTTTAATCCCAGCACACAAAAGACAAAGACAGGAGTAGGTCTGAGTTTCAGAGCCACTTGGTGATACCTTATTTCAAATAAATAAATAAAAAGATGATAATACATAAATAAAGAATCTCAGCAATAGTTTTTTTTGTTTGGTTTGTTTGAGTTTTTTTTTTTTTTGTTGTTGTTGTTGTTTTTTAAGACAAGGTTTCTCTGTGTAGACCTGGCTGTCCTGGAACTTGCTCTGTAGGCCAGGCCAGCCTCAAATGCAGAGATCCACCTGCCTCTACCTGAGTGCTGAGATCAAAGGCATGCGATACCACCTCCGCTCACCTGAAGCCAATATCTTAAGAATAAAACACATGTGTGGTAAATTTCTCTACAAAAGAACTCAAACTCTTTGCCCTATTAAAACCCATTGGAAAAAAAAATAAAACAAGGAAAACCCACTGGCCACAGAGCAGCCTCTGTGCAAGCTCCTGCTTACCTCTTCAGGGTCTCTATAAAGGTCACCCGGGAGTCAGGAACCTCTGGGAGCTGTGAAAAGAGCAATCATGAGAGCAGCAGGCAGGGAATGCATCTCCCAGAGGTGTGGGTAGAAGACAAGCGTGCACTCACCACTCTCGGTGTGAGCAGGGCGGGGAGGAAGTGTGACAGGTAGTAGGGCCTCCTGAATATGCTGTAGTACAGAAAAGGCAGACACACTATGATGAACGCTGGAGAAAGGCTTCTTCCACCAACTCCCTCCCAGCCTAGAAGGGCGGTTCTCGTTCCAGCCTTTTATTTTTATTCTCCTTCATTTCATTTCTAAGACAGCGTCTGATGCAGCCCCAGTTGGTCTCAAGCTCACTACGTGGCAAAATCCTGAACTCTTGCTCTGCCTGCCTCTGCCTCTCAGGCACCGAGACACAGGTAGGTACACCAGGCCTGGCTAGGCTCTAATAGCGATCATGTGGGTTTTGTTTTGTTTTGTTTTGTTTAGGTAACATCTCACTGTGTATCCCTGACTGGGCTGAAACTTGTTATGTAGCCCAGGCTGGCCTGAAACTCACAGAGATCTGCTCACCTATGTCTCCAAAGTACTGGGATTAAGGTGTGAACTACCATGCCTGGGCTTGATCACGTTTTTAAGTCTTTTTTTCCCTCACTGTTTTAGGATATGTCTTATAAAGACACCCTGCGTTATCAAGAAGCCTATGGTCCATGATATCTGGACCATGTTTACTCTCCTGAGGACTGGCCATGGAACCCATGTTAATCTAAGGCTATGAGGGGTTGCAATGAGGCCACCATGAGCTTTCTGCTTTGAAGCGATCTCAAAACCTCATGAGTTGGGCTCAGTTCAACACATGATAACAATCACAATTCAAGATGTTCAGGAATCACAATGAATTTAATAAAGCTACTCAGTTCCCTAGGCTGGCTCCACATTGGTCACCCCAGAAGCACTAACTAAAAATCTGTTGCTAATCTGGGGGTTAATAATCCTTCATTCCCACATGGCTTCAGACAGGTACCATCTATTGCCTGTTTCAGAGAGCGAGGGTACCATGTGCTGTCACAGAAGTGAACACAGGTTTGACATGGTGGAACACGCCTTTAATCTTAGCACCCAATGGCCACACCAAAGGCTAGACAATGAAACTGTCTCAGAGCAAAACAAAAATGACAAAAAAGTAGACACCACAGACCCGCCCTCACTCTATGCCACCTCAAGACCTCACCTTTGGCACAGCATCCACACTGGCTCCCATGATAGAAAGAGACCTCCATCCCCATGTGACCTTGGGTTCACAGTGGGACAGACTTCAGAGCCCCAGCATACCAACGGCAGCACGGCCATGTCTGGATGGGCTGCGGCCAGCAGACGCCCTACAGCAGCCTCTTCCTACCTGGCCTCCATGACAGCCATTGGGACTTTCCCTGTTTGTTCAAACACCACGACCGCCTTCTCGACATCCTGGATGGCTTGGCTCTGAGGCTGGCTCGGCACAGGGAGGGAGAGAGAAAGAAGGAAGACTTGAAAGCGAGTAAGCCAGCCTAGAAACCTGGCAGGCACCTGCTGTCCTTGCTGCCCTGAGTTTCTGGATGTGTGAGAGGTGACAGGTGAGATGGGCCCTGCACAACCTGGGAGAGTCACAAATCCCCCAGGTCCTGCTTTCTGGACTCACATGGGCCCTAGGTCAGCTCAGCTCCCAAATCCAGTGCCTTCTCCTAACTGCGCTGCCGGCCGCAGGCCGTTTCTCCACCTCTCCTCTCTGCCACTCTTCCAGGAGAAGACGGAAGGCTTCCAGGTGGGTCAGAATAGAGACTGAGCTTTGAGATTTCAAAACAATCATGAACTGTCAGAGCTAGCAGTGGTGGCAAATGTCTGTAATCCAAGTGCACAGGAGGCCGAAGAGTTTACAGACAGCCTGAGCTACAGGAGCTTGTCACAAAGAAAATGGGGATGGGAGAAACAGAGAGAGGCAAATGTCTCCGGGATAACACCTGCCATGCAAGCCTGGGAAACCTGAATTAGAGCCCCTGGGCTCTCACAAAGGAGAAAACACTCCACAGGTTGCCCTCTGACCTCCACACATGCTCTGCATACCTCATCCCTCTGACACATTATAAAAAATAAAAATGGGCCGGGCGGCGATGGCGCACACCTTTAATCCCAGCACTCAGAAGGCAGAGCCAGGTAGATCTCTGTGAGTTCGAGGCCAGCCTGGTCTACAGATCGAGATCCAGGACAGGAACCAAAGCTACACAGAGAAACCCTGTCTCGAAAAAAAATAAAATAAAATAAAATAAAAATGGGCCAGCAAGATGGTCCAATAGGTAAAGGTGCTTGCCACCAAGCTGCCGACCTAAGTTCAATCTTTGGGACCTACAAGGTGAAAAGAGAGAGCTAATTCCCTCAAGTTATCCTCTAACTTCTGCACATGTACCACACCATGTGCATGTACACACACAAAAAAGCATAGTAAAAATTAGATAAATAAAATCAATGAAAAAACACGTAAACTAAAAAATCCTGAGGGGAGTCCACTGTGGCACTGGCCTGTCTTTGAACATGGCCACTCTGCTCGGCGAGTGTTGTCGTACAAAGACTCTAAGGGACACTACAGGCAAATCACTTTCAGGAAAACAGGTGACCTAGCTTCACTGGAGAGGAACTAAGCAGAGGATTCTGAGAGCCAAATGACTCAAGTCAAAAGAGAAGCGAACCAAGACTGTGGTCGACCAAAAGCAGTGCTCATCATTGTTGTGGAATGTTATTTTAACTGGGCAAAGGTATGTTAAATGTGTTTATGCTGTGGAATATTGCTTTAGCTGTGCAAAGGTGTGTTACATTTGTTTACGCTGCATTTGTTTAGTTATGTAAAGATGTGTTGCATTTATTTCACCTTGCCTGTCTAAGGCACCTGGCTTAGAGCTTAGAGCTGAACGGCCAATAGCTGGGCTGACGAAGAACAGGTGGGGCTGGTGGGCAGAGAGAATAAACAGGAGGAGAAATCTAGGCTCGAAGGGAATAAGAGAGACGGGAAAGAGAGAGGAGGATGAGGGAGATGCCCGAGGCCAGTCAGGCAGACTCCGGCCAGCAGACACAAAGAGCAGGAAAAGTAAGATATACAGAAGGAAAGAAAAGTAAAAAGTCCCGAGTCAAAAGGGAGATAAAGAGAAACAGGTTAATTTAAGTTAAAAGAGCTAGTCAGAAACAAGCCTAAGCTAGGCCAAGCATTCAAAACTAGTAAGTCTCTGGGTCATGATTTGGAAGCTGGTTGGTGGCCTAAGAAAAAAAGCCTGATACACATTACCTCAGTGATGTCCCCAGAGGAGGACAGGTTCTCATAGAGTCCCACGTTCTCCAGAGAAACCTTCAGAGGGGAAAAACAAACACGTGAATACAGAGACAGGAAATGGGTACTGCCAGGCAGGGCTTGAGCAGTGGTCAGACTTGCCTTGAGGTCAGCAAGCCTTGTCTTGGCCAACGAGATGTAGTCTGTGAGGAGGGAGTGGTACTTGCTTGGGACCAGTGCGGGGTGGAAAATATGGACCTACAAGAAAACACAGTACAGCAGTGTCAGCCACCAGATACCACGGCACTCTTCACTGGGACATTAGCAGCCCACGGCAGTGAGGACAGTGACTATAAGAGATGGCCACTAGCAGGCACGACACACGTAACTTTTGAACAATAGTTGAGCGTGGTGATGATGCACACCTGTGATCCCAGCACTCAGGAAGCAGTAGCAAAGATCAGGACAAGTTCCAGGCTAGCCTGGTCTACCTAGCAGGTTCCAGGCTAGCTAGAGGTGTACAGTGATACTCTGTCTCAAACCTACAAGAGAAGGCTGCCCTTCCTTCCAGGGAGAAAATTAAGAAAACTGTACTGTGTGGCTGGTTCTTTGAGTGGGAGGGAAGCAGGGTAGGAAGCAGCAGCTCCACACCCGGGCTCTGGAGACTCTATTGTCTAGAGACACAAGACCCAGCACCTGCACAGCCTGTCAGGGTCCAGACTGAGTCCGGGTCTGTGATTAGAGGACCTGCTTCAGATCTGTGGCTGAATTTACAGAAAACTGACCACGGGTGCCCAGTTTAAGGAACAGTGAGTCCAGGGAGAGCCAGACTGCCGTAAATGCAAGTTCAAAGGGCAGGAAGGCAGAAATTTGTCAAAGAACAGGAAACATGGGTAGAATTTGCCTGCGGGTCTGCACAAACGACCTCACGTTCCTCTCGTCTCCGAGTGTGAGTCAGAGTCAGAGAGAAAGGAGAGGTTCTCAGGGTCCACCCTCGTCACTTCTCAGGGCTGGAGGCCGAGACACTCGGAGAAGCTCAGGACAGGATACTTCAACAGCTGCTGTGTGTGTGTCGCAGGGCGGTGGTGGTGATGGTCACAGATCAATTACCTATCCTGCACCTGCCAGTCTTAAAGCTTGACCACAAACAACAGTGCATAAGAAAGACAGGGGTCCAGGCTTGGGGCAAGCGGACAGGTTCAGTTCTAGTCCCCGTGGTGACTGGAGTCTGTTATTCCCTTTGCTCACATATCCCCGTTCAGTTTGGAATGTAAATCAAACTTTCTAATAAGAACAGCATGAGAGCTTCAGGTCCCCAGCCCCCAAATAAGTGGGGGGATGGGGCTAGCTGATAAAAGGAAAAATCATACTGCCAAGCCTTCCTTCCTTTCTTTCTCCTTTGAGACAGTGTTTCACTGTTCCTCAAGAAGGATTTGAACTCCTGGGCGCCTGTAGTCTCATGCCCAGGCTCTTGAGTAGCTAAGACTATGCTAAGACTGTGCTCAGCTTCAGACTTTTTGGGAGTTTGAGACAGGGTCTTGCTGTGTGTCCCTGACTGGCTTCGCTTAGAACTTACAACCCTCCTGCCTTGGCCTCCCAAATGCTGGGACCACCGGACTGTGCCACTGTCCTGCCTCCAAGAATTGTCTGTCTTCTTGTTTTGAGACAGTGTCTCACGAAGTAGTCCTGGCTGTCCCAGAACCTCAGTTGAACAAACCTCCCTCAAACTTACAGTGACCCTACTTCTGCCTCCCAAATGCTGGGATTATAGTGTACCACACCACAACTTGTTACAAATATTCCAACAATAGACTTACATAAAGCCTCTTTAATAAAAGAAAACAAAACAAAAAATCTGGAAGAAATGATCATTATAAGTTTGGAGATATCTCTATCTAGTTTTTTGTTGTTGTTTTTTAAGTAAACTTAGTATGTATGGGTGTTTTGTCTGCATGTATGTTAGCCCATCATGTGTATGTCTGGTGCCTGCAAAAGCCAGAACACAGCATTAGATCCCCTAGGAACTGGAGTTACAGCCAGTTGTGAGCAGCTATGTGGGTGCTAGAACTGAACCCAGGCCCTCTGGAAGGACAGTGAGTGTTCTTAACTGCAAGCCATCTCTCCAGGACCCAGAAATTTGAATATCATAAAACCATATCATTTTATTAAAGCAAAAAATAGACCCTCCTATACCCATTTCCTCCATTCTATCTTTCTAGACCCCACCTGGACCGGCTCGTCCTTCAGAGAGCCTATGCGGAGGCACTTCATCGCACACTGAGAGAATACATTCTCTTCTCCTGAGGAGGATGTGTGGGTGCTACTAGGTGCCTGTGCTGGTTCCCTGCACACCTGAACTGTCTGTCGAAGGGCAGAGACCAGTCCTGGCTCAGTGTGATCTTCCATGAGCAGAAAGCCTCAGGATGCGGCTGTTGGCTCCTTACCTGCATGTACCGAGCGGGCTCCCAGGGCACCAGGTCAGACAGGAACTTGAAGAGGAAGACCAGTGCCTTCTTGCTGCAGCTGTGGTAGCCAAGGGAGCTCCCAAAGGACTCCTGCAGGGAGAGATCACATCGGGTACGACTCAGCAGCACCCAAATACGACTCGGCAGTACCCACTTTATGCTGCCTAACAAGAGCTAGGTAGCCATGGTCTGCCCCAATCGAAAACTGCGGCTGAGAGAAAGAAAAAGTAATTTTGGTTCAGAGACTTAAATATGTGATAGACAGACCAGCTGATGAAAGGAGAAGCTACAATTGCTATGAAAACAGTATCTCTGGACAGAATGTGGTGGCTTGGACCTGTAATTCCAGAACTCTGGAGGCTGAGACAGGAAGAATGCTACCGGGATTCACTGTGAGTTCCAGGCCAGACCGGGCTAAGAATGAGACCCCGCCTCAAGACGACAACCAACAAGAACAGAAAAGAGGCGTAGATTGTCTAGCATGCATAGAGCCCTGAGTTCAATTCCCAGCAACCCTTTAAAAACCAGGTGAGGCAGTGCAAGCCTGTACTCCAGCACTCTGGAGCTGGAGGCAGGTGGATCAAGGATGAAGTTTATCTTCAACAGTACAGTGAGCTTGAGGCCGGCCTGGGTTACATGAGACCCTGTCTCAAAAACAGTAACAAAACAAGCAAAGGAAAACAAACAAAAATGCTGAGAATGGGTCCCTGTGACTATCAGGAACACAATCTGTCCACCTGGCTAAGGCTCTTAACATCAGCTGAGACTCTCTTGAACACATTTTTTTGTCTCCAAACTTACCAAAATCCGAAATGACATTACACACTGGGCAGCCAAGGAAAAAGGCTCAAAGTGCTGCTCAAAGTGACCCCAACCAGACACCGAAGCCACAGAACAAGGGTAGAGCCTGAGGCAGCCCTGCTACCTACAGATTCGGTGAGAGGATAGGGCTAAGGCATGTGAGGGAACAAAGAGACTTTAAATCAATCATAATGCTGAGCATGTCATATATGAACTTGCAAAGACAATGTCCACAGGTGAAAACTGCCAAACCATCCCTAAACCGCACAGACTCCTGTTATGCTGGCCTTGTGGGATGCATAATACATGTTTGGGACCAAACTTTAAACTGTGGGTGAACTGAAGCCGTGCAATGGTTTTGTGGAAGAATGCATCTTGTCAAGATCAGCCAATGCTTTTGCATGTTAGACTGCAGATACTAAGCACCATTCAGCCAGGCAGTGGCGATGGTGCACACCTTTAATCCTGGCACTTGGGAAACAGAGGCAGGCGGACCTCTGAATTCGAGGCTAGCCTGGTCTACAGAGTGAGTTCCAGGGCAGCCAGGACTACACAGAGAAACCCTGTCTTGAAAAACAACAACAACACTAAAGAGCATTCAACAAGAAAGGGAATTGTTAATAATGCCATGCTAGTTTCTGAGGCCAAGAAAGGGAACTCAGAGACATAAACTGTCTGCAAATGCAAGGAGAGCAGCTTAATATACCTAGATCTAGACTCAGACAAAGCTGAGTCTATTCAGGGGCTGCTCATAGCCACCTAACTCCCACCTGTATTTTCTAACTGCTAGAATAGCTAAATGGAGCCAAAGGGACACACATTCAGGCCTGGGGTCACAGAAGTCACTGACATCCTAGGACAAAGGTAGTTCTTTTCTGGGGCTAAAGAGACGGATCAGCTGTTGAGAGCACTGGCTTCTCTTGCAGATGACCTGGGTTCAGTTCCCAGCATCCTCATGGTGGCTCATAATTACCTCTAACTCCAGTTTTAGGGGATCCAAGTGACTTCTTCTGACCTCTGTGGGCTCCTGGGAGCATGTGTGCACATAAAATTCATGCAGACACACATACACACACACACACACACACACACACACACACACACACACACAAATAAATACCTTTAAAAGAAATCACAGTATTTCACAATGCAGAGATATACATGCAAGCAAAACACCCATACATATAAAATAATAAAATTATTTTTTAAAAAACTAAATAAAATTACATTTAACTATAAACTATGACATGGTACAATGACAGTCAGCAACCATATACACACACATTAATAGGGTTTTGTTGTTTTTTTTGTTTTGTTTTGTTGTGTGTGTATATGTGGGTGACAAGGTCTCACTCCTGGCTAACCTGGAATTCACTATGTGGCCTCAAACTCAGAGATCCACCTACCTCTGTCATATGGGTGTTGGGATTAAAGGTATATGCCATCACACCCTGGCTTACATTAATTCTTTTGTTGCTTTATTTTTTTAAGATAGATCGATCTATCTATCTATCTATCTATTTTATGTATGTGGGTGCTTGGCCTGCATGCATGTCTACACACCAGAATGGCATCAGATCGCACTATAAATTGTGAGCCACTCTGTGGGTGCTGGTACTTGAACTCAGGGCCTCTGGAGGAGCCCTCAGCATTCTTAACGACTGAACCATTTCTCCAGCCCCACATTAACAGTTTTAAAAAATATATGGATTAAGAGCCAAGCAACATAGTTGACTCCAATTTAGAAACAACAGACTAGGACGGGTGAGATGGCCCCGTGGGTAAGGGCACTTGTACACAGGCCTGACAACCTGAGTTCATGTCTCAGATCACACAACGAGGCAGGAAAGTGTTGGAACTGAGTCTAAGAATGGATTCGTGGGAGAATTCCGAGCGCTTATGAGAAAACTCCAGTGTGCTCTCACGCCCCTCCCAGGTGTAGCAGATAAGGGTGAGTTGACTTTAGATTATTCATTACGACTGGCTATTGTTATTTTCTTATATACCGCTATGGAAAACCACGTTTTTGCCTTGTCCATGTTTTGCAGCTTGTCCTTGTGATTATGTACAGCTTGAACTCTTGAGAACTTTACTCAGAAGACTCTTCTTAACCCTCAGGGTATAAATTTTCTAATGCTCTGAATAAAGTTGGCTATTGCATAAGACTTTCCTCCACCTCATTTTTAGGCTCCGCTCTCTCAGGTCTAACTGCCTCAAGAGTGGTAAACAGACTCCAGAGAGCTGTTCTCTGACCTCCACATGCCTACCATTTACGTGCATATATATGTATACACAGACAGACACATACAACACACACACACACCACAAATTAAATATATTAAAACTAGAATTCAAATACTAAACCTACAAATATAGTCAACTAAAATGCAACCAACAATACAGTAAGTTGGATCCATTTTAAATTGTATCTTTTTCTTAATGAACCAGTGAAATGGTTCAGTTTGATGATCTGAGTTCAATCCCTGGATCCCGCATGGCAGGAGAAAAGTGAATCCCGAGAGCTGCCCTTTGGCCGCCACACGGATGCTATGACGATGTACGTGTACCCATCTGCCCCAAATAAATAAAACTGAAGTGAAAATAAGTAAGTGATTTTTCCTTTTCTGTTTTCTTTTCTTCTTTTATTTTGAGACAGGGTCTCACTATATATCCCTAGCTGGCCTGGAACTCACTATATAGACCATACTGGTCTTGAACTTAAGAGATCCACCTGCCTATGCCTCCTGAGTGCTGGGATTAAAGATGTGTGCCACCAAGCTTGGCTTATAAATTATAAATTATATTTTGTTCATAGGTGCCATCTTCTACTTTGAGACAGTCTCTCTTGCTGTTCACTATTGCACATGCTGGGCTAGCTATCCTGTGAGCATCGGGATCTTCTCACTGCCTCCCATCTCACTGTAAAGGTGCTGGACTAGAGAGGATTTGAACTCAGCGTTCTCATGTTTGCACAGCAGGTGTTTTACCCACTGAGCAATCTCCCCAGCCCTAAATGATATCATTTTTTAAATTAATTAATTTATTTATTATGTATATAGTGTTCTGCCTGCATGTATGCCTGCATGTCAGAAGAGGGCACCAGATCTCATTACAGATGGTTGTGAGCCACCATGTGGTTGCCGGGAACTGAACTCAGGACCTCTGGAAGAGCAGCTAGTGCTCTTAACCTCTGAGCCATCTCTCCAGTCCCCTCTCCTCATTTTACCTTTTAAAATCAGCTTTATCAAGATATAATTTAGGGGGCTGGAGGGATGGCTCAGAGGTTAAGAGCACTGGCTGCTCCTCTAGAGGATCCAGGTTCGATTCTCAGAACCCACATGGCAGCTCACAACCAGCTATAACTCCAGTTCCGAATCCTTCTTCTTGCCTCGTGGGTACCAAGCACACATAGGTACGTAGACAAAACACTCAAGCACATAAAGAAATGAAATGAAAATGAAATCAAAAGGTTAAAAGGAGGGCTGAGGAGATGGCTCAGCAGTTAGGGGCATTTGCCACTCCTCCAGAGGACCTGAGTTGGGTTCCCAGAAGCCACCAGGTGGTTTACAGCCACCTGGAACTCCAGCCCCAGGAATCTGATGCCCTCTCTGACGTCCTTGACAAGCCTGATGACCAGAGTTTGATCCCCAGAACCCATAGTGGAAAGAGAGAAGTGACATAATAAAAGCTGTCTTCTGACCTCCATGCACACACACACCATGGCAAAGGTCGCCCCACCACACACACAAAATTTAAGCCTGGTATGGTGGTACATGCCTTTAATGCCAGCATTCAGGAGGCAGATCTCTGAGAGCTAGAGGTCAGTCTGATATACATAGTGAGCCAGGCCAGTCAAAGCTAAATAGAGAGACCCTGTCTCAAAATAATAATAATTAATATTCTTATCTATTAATAAATAATAATTAAAGAACAAATGGTTAACTTAAGGCTGGCAAGATGTCTCAGCAGCTAAGTGTTTGCTGTGCAAACTTGACAACCTGAGTTTGATTCCTGGAACCCATGGTGGAAAACATCTGCACACACATGTGCACTCACTCACTCACACACACACCACACACACACACACACACACACACACACACACACACACACACACACACACACACACAAGCATACCACCCTAGTCTAAACCTGTACTCATACCGGCTAAGGATCTCCCTCCAGACTTTACCTTGGGAACACAGACTCAGTAGGCCTGGGATGACCCAAGATCTGTACTTTCCAAGTCCTCCCGAGGTAAGTCTGATGGCTCTTGCTCGGACTCAGGAGCACTATACAGACAAAACACGGGATGCAGCCGAAACAAAGAGGGAGGAACGGGGGTCATGTAGGGAGGGGTGGGGGTCACGTAAGGAGGAATGGGGGGTCACATAAGGAGGGGTGGGGGTCATGTAAGGAGGGGTGGGGTCACGTAAGGAGGGGTGGGGGTCACGTAAGGAGGGGTGGGGGTCACGTAAGGAGGGGTGGGGGTCATGTAAGGAGGTGGCACACATCTCAGAACTTCAGGGGAAAAAAGGCACAGTACATTTGACACAAAGAAGCAGCCATTGCTTCTAGCCTTGCAGAACAGGAAATTTCAGGAAAGAAGACTCCACCCAAGGACACAGAGCCCCTGGGCTGTGAGCAGAGCATAGTAGAAGGCTTTCAGAAGTACACGTGAGGATCTGTCTTGGCCAAGCTTGCCAAACCGACCCCCTTCCCCACAGAGAACACAGCAGGGCGTGTCAGCAGCTCCTCCCCGCGGCTCTCTGGACGATCAGGTTGTCGTACCGACTTCCCCAGTAACTCACCTTGAACCAGTCTGCATAGGATGGGAACACAAAGGGGCCTTCCAGAGTGGCCTGGCGCACAATCAGGAATGCAGTGACCATGCTGTCTAGGTGGTAGCTCTCAAAGGCACGGGCCATCAAACAGGCCACCCAGTCTGTGAGATTATGACAGAGTCAGAAGGCAGGTGAGGGCAGCTCAGCTCACTCACAAAACCGAGCTTTGCTGGTGATTGAGTATCTGAGCTGGGAGGATGTACCAAACAGCTTCAGATGGCAACATCACCACATGCTGGATACAAACTGACTAAGACTCACAGAAGTAGCACTAACATCAACAGACAGACAGACAGGTGTCTATGAAGTTCTAAGTGAGTGAAGGGCATCACTAATGTGCTCAGCCTCTACTGTTTGGGATTCAACTGATATCAGCATGCAAATCACACACACATGTGCTCAAAGTCTCATGGGGCGCCCATGAGCATATACCTTTAACCAGGTGCTGTGCCTCAGGAAAGCAGACAACCAGTGTAGACAAACAGGACAGCACATGTTGCCAGTTCACTTCCTGTGTCTCCAGAACTTCCTGCAAACGGCCAACTGACTCCTCTGGACCTAGTGTCACAAAAACCTGCAATAACAGCCCCAGCTCCTTTTAACGCCAAAGTAAACCACTGCCAGACAGGCACCGGCCCCTCGGTTCCCTCTAGCCCATCCGCTCCAACGCCAGAGAAGTGCAGACTCGGTGAGGAGCCTCAGTGGCTGCCATGTCCTCCTCCCTGCAGTGGTCGGCACTGGCTGGAAGAATTCCCATTCTGAGAAGGAAGGGCTCTGCCCAAGGACAGACAAGGTCAGCCTCGTGATCCTGAACCGCCATCCTGATGAGGACAGTTGTGTCCTGCTGGAGACGCCTGAACCTCCTCCCACGGGCAGTGTCTACAGGGGTCGGTCTGATCCGGTCTGTCACCTTAAGTCCCCAGGCCTGGATGGGATCCCACACTCACCCTGCAGTACAGAGTGGTGAGCAGATGACAAGTCTTTGCAAAGCTCCACTCTTTCTGCATTTGAATAGCATCAGACACTGCGGAGGACACACAACAAAACTTCAAGTCAGTGTATTAAGAGACAAAAACAAGCCAACAAAACCTCCTGTTTTAAAAGCTTCAATGTGAAAAGACAATCCTGTCGTAATGTTTTCCCCCAAGTATTGCTGACACTATCATTTCCCTTTGTTAACGGAGGTCATCCCTCAGGATCAGAGGAATTTTGGTTCCAGACAACGGGGATGACAGACTCTGGGATAAAGTGTCATTATCTCAAGGGGTCTCAGAGTGCTCTATTTAACGCACAGGGATCAGAGCTCAGGCACCTGCAGAGGACAGAGCCTCAAACCTACCTAAGGGTCACCGGTATCTCTGTCAGAGTTCACCCAAAGGATAGGGGAAGAGACCCCAGACTGGGCAGGGGTCTGCAGCCACAGCACGGGTCCTACCTTTCAGCACCGCCTTGTGAGTCAGAATCTGAGTCAGAGTGTGACTGAAGAACCTCTTCAGAGAATCCACTGCCGTCGTACCACAGCATACATGTCCAGAGTAGACACTAAACCTGCACACAGCATAAGGGGGTGCACGAGGAGACAACTGGGAAGCTCTTTCTCCACCAGGCCACAAAGCCACAGGTATCAAACGAATCCAGGGCTATGTGGTTGCAACCAGAGAGAAGTGAATTCTCGGAGGGTGCCAGAGGCCAGAAGCAGGCAGGAGTCTAGATACAGATTAGGAAGGTTGGAGCTGCATACCAAAGCTGAAGACAGACACATGGGAGGGAGGTCACACCGGGAAAACAGCAGAAAAGAGGGGCTGAAGGACCCCAAGCCCTGGAAATCTGCAGGCTGAACAGGAGCCTACAATAAGAAGGAATCTCTCACCCCCTCTCAGAGAAGGTTGGACAGACCTCCCGTGCTTTAGCAAGAATCTTCCCCAAAGTCACCGAACAGCAGACAGTACCCAGCCGGCCACTGCTACCATCGAGGTGTTTAAGTGGCGAAGCAAGAACACATTTCACATGAGCAGCAGGCCTCACAGACGTACCAGCCCCTCACTGTCTGGGAAGCCGACGTCACCTGTGGATCAGCATCCAGAGTATCAAGTGCAACTGATAATAGAACACAGGACAGAGACCAAGGATCAGCCCCACGAACGGCCTGTCCTGTGTCACCCCAAGGTGACAACACACCCATTTCTGTCATAGGCCTCTGAAGGTCCAGAATCTCCTAGGATGACACCAGGTCCACCAAGGCATCTAAGTGCCATCAGACACTGGGATCTGCAAGCTTTCAAGTGAAGGAGAACACACAGAATGTAAATGCTGTATTGAGCTGGTGACACGTGACAGCTCTGGAGTCTTCGTGGTGCTAGAGACTGAACACGCCAGGTCAGTGTTTTGCCACTGGGCTGCACCCCAGCCACGGCTCAAGAAATCAAATGTGGGGGTTGGGAAGATGGCTCAGCAGTTAAGAGCACAGGCTGCTCGTCAGAGAATCCAGGTTCAAATCCCAGCACCCACATGGCAGCTACTAACTGTTCTTTAACTCTACTTCAGAGGAAGCAACACCCTGCTCTGGCCTCTGTAAGCCCTGGGAATACATGCTGCATAGAGATGTCTGCAGGCAAAATACCCATATACATAAAAAGTAAATATAATAAGAATAATAATTTAAAAAGTTAGCGGGGTGTGGTGATGCATGCCTTTAATCCCAGTACTCAGGAGGCAGATGCAGATTGATTTCTATGAGTTCAAGTCAGATCCTGTCTCAAAATAAGTAAGTAAACAAACAAATAAATAAATATTTAAAAAATAAATTAAATGTGGAGTTCTGAGGAGGAACTGAGAGCCAGAGCAAAAGAAAGAAGTGAGCACACACCACACATATGCCATAAACAGGCCTCCAGAGGCAGTGAAGCAGAGGTGGGTTGCTTCAAATGTAAAGACTGGAGCCTGCTAGAGTAATTAGTAAACCAACTAGTCACTTATAGTCAGTCTGGGGCTCAGCGCAAGCCACTTACAAGTCAGCATTCTCTGCAGGACATCTGCAGCAACCTGCAACAGAACACAAATCCACTCAGTAATTCTCAAGCACTCACATGCTGGCAAGACACAAGAGAATGCCTTGTTATGTTGAAGCAAAATAAGAAACTGCCTGTTAAGGTATTCTTCCCTTGGCACCCTCCCACTCTTGGGAGGTCTTTCTCATTTCCTTAATAAATCCAAGTCAGTTCTGCTCATGAATGTGTGTGTGTGTGTGTGTGTGTGTGTGTGTGTGTGTGTGTGAGAGAGAGAGAGAGAGAGAGAGAGAGAGAGAGAGAGAGAGAGAGAGAGAGAGAGAGAGAGAGAGATATGAAGGCAAGCAGGCAGATAGGCAGATTAACTTTACAGAGAGGAAAGCCCTTGATTTGGTCCCTAGCGCATCATAAAACTGAGTGGTGGTGAAGTTATAATCCGTCCAAACACATTGGGAAGTGGAATCAGGAAGATCAGAAGAGGTTCAAGATTAAGGTGGGTGTGGTGGTCCAGTCTTTGAGCCCAGACAGAAGGCAGAGACAGAAGGATCACTGAGTTTGAGGCCAGCCTGGACATAGCGAGTTCAAAGATAGCCAGGCTATGCAGAGAAACCCTGTCTTGAAAAAACAACTCTCCACCCCCCACCCCAAAAAGCCTAATTCTCCTTTCTAATTTTTCCTCCCTACCTGAGGCATCTTCTCAGGCTCCACAGGTCTTGGATCCGAGCTTTCCTGAAAGCCCCTTGAAACTAGTAGTTGCACAAAACCTGAGAAAGAAAAAAACCTCAAAGTAATTTGTAACCATTATGCTCTCCAAACAGCAATGACTCACCCACCTCCAGGGAGTACATGTGTGCAGATAGGGAAACTGCTCTTCAGTAGAGCCCCGAGCCCCGGGTGAACTCAGTCACTGTCCACGTGACTGAGGCCCAAGCATTTATCCAACTTCTCAGAGTCAAGTTTATGATAAGGACTTCTTTTCTAAGATTTCATTTCTATTGTATGTGTTTCATTGTTTTGCCTACGCCGACAGAGATACACCAAGTGAGCTCAATGCCCATAGAGGCCAGAAGAAGAGGGTGTTGGGTACCCTGGATTGGACTTACTGACGGTCGTGAACGGCCATATGGGGGCTGGGAATCAAATGCAGGTTCTCTAGAAGAACAGCTCTTAACCACTGAGCCCTCTCTCCAGCCCAGGACTGTGAGTTTCAGGCCAGTCTAGCTGTCCACCATTAAGTCAAGGACTTGAAAAACTACATGCTTTTTTTTTGCTTTGAGACTAGAGTCTTGAAGCTAAATTGCCTATATCACCTTCAATCTCAGTCCTACCAATCCAATCGGGGTAGCTGTGATTAAACTCTAAACCACTATTCCACAGAAGCATCACATTCTGAGGAATGAGAAAAACAAACTGATTCATAATTTTATATTTGGGGTGGGCCTGAGATAGAGTCTTGCTAAGTAGCCTTGGCTGGCCTGAAGCTCCCTATATGCACTAGGCTGGCTTTGAACTCATAAAGATCTGCCTGCCTCTGCTTCTGGAGTGCTGGGACTAAATGAATGAGCCACCATACCTGGCTGAGCCATAACTTTAAAGATCAGAATAAGGAAGCCTGGAATTGAGGTTTTCTGTCTTATATTTGATTAAACTTTACCTATCTAGGGCAGATTACAGGAAATATAAGCAGTTCATAACACTGGAAAAGTATCCTTGGCAAACAAAGAAACATACAACTTGCCAGACACGATGGTTAAATGCCTATAATCCCAGCTTTTTTGGGGGGCGGGGGGTGGGGGGAGAGCTGAGGCAGGATTGCTATGAATATGAGAGGTCAGACTGTTTTTTCTCAAAAAACAGGAGAAGAGCAAGTATGGAGGAACACCCCTTTAATCCCAGCATTCAAGAGGCAGGGGCAGGCAGGCAGATGCCTGAGTTTGAGTCCAGCCTGGTCTACATAACAAGTTCCAGCTAGAGCTACACAGTAAGACCCTGTCTCAAAAGACAAAGAAGAGAAAAAAACCTACAAGCCGCCTGTGCAGAGCACATGCTTCTCCTTTTTGAGTTGGTGTTACGTCTCTGGGATTGCTGGCAGTACAGTCTAGACAGCAGAAGGAGCTGGGGCTACCCAAGAGAACACCCAACTCCTGCCACTCAAGAAAACAGAAGCCCATGGCTGACCTGGCCAGTTCATTTCATGCTAGGCCCTAGGCCCACAGGAACGGAGAGGCTGCTCTACTCCCCAGGGTCAAAATGAGTAACTGTCCCCAGGACCCCGCCTGCTATGAACATACCAGAAAGCATGGCTTTAGTAGTATCAGAGGGTGGGCAGGAGGCTTCCATCTGCTCACACAGAATGCATAGGTTCCTGAAGAGCCACATGGTCATGGCCTGCATGTCAGGGTGGCTGAGGACACAAAGAACCGAAGTTAGAAATGTTGGCTGATAAGAAGGAGATATCAGCTGCCAAATCCTGTCTCAAGGACCAAAGTGGACAGGGGCAGGGCACCTGCCTGGCTGCTGCTAACTCAAGAAAAACACCATTTTTAAAAGTTTTCTAATAAGCGGGCATGGTGGCACATGCCTTTAATCCCAGCACTGGGGAGGCAGAGGCAAGTGGATCTCTGTAAGCTTGGGGACAGTCTAAACTGTCAACAGTTCCAGGACAGCCAGGGCTGCATAGTGGAACGCTATCATTAAAAAACATTTGGGGGAGTGGGGGCTGGAGAGATGGCTCAGAGGTTAAGAGCATAGACTGCTCTTCTAGAGGAGCTGGGTTCAATTCCCAGTACCCTCACGCCAGCTCACAGTCACCTGTAACTCCAGTTTCAAGATCTGATACCCTCGTCTGGCACTGCATACATACACCCAAGCACACACATATACACAGAAAAATAAATAAGCCTTGAAAAAATAAAATTAAAATGTAGCTCAGTGATAATGAAATAATTACTAACAGGTTCAACCCCTGCCTCCCCCCCCCCCAAAAAAAAAAAAAACCAACAACAAAATTGTTTTGTGAGTAGAAAAACTATTTTCAATGACTTCAACCCTTTTAAGTTTATTCTAACTAATGTAATGACCTGCACTTTGTTCTATTTCAGAAATTCTGGGTACCTGTTTTTTTTTTTTATTCCCTTTCTTTTCGAAACAGGGTCTCATACAGCCCAGACTACACACTCTGTAGCTAAGCTTGGCCTTGAACTCTGATCTTTCTGCTTCAAACTCCCAGTACCGGGATTATGGGTGTATGCCACTACATCTGGTGGTTCTAGGAATTGAATCTGGGGCTTTGGTCATGGTAGGCTGTTGGAGCCCACCGAGGTTTCATAGTGGCTGTACCCAGCAGGAGCGCATAAGAGGATGATTGGGCCACAAGCCTGGGTACCAGGTGTTTGGAAGGGTCTACACTTAGCTGTATCTAGCAGGGAGAGGTCTTCTGCCCCTCCCCTTGGCATTGTTATAAAAAGCCCTTTGGAATAAAGTTCTGGGCCAGTGGATAAGGATCCAAGCCCACCTGAGGCTATCCTGTGTTTCTGTTTCTCTCCCCTCTATATTTCTAACTAAGTCTCTTATCCCTCATTTCCTTAGAGTCCCTGGGGGCAAATAAGTGTGGGAGCTGGTCTCCAGCCTTCTGGTGGACTAGAGGGGGTGAGGTTCCAAACACTTCAAAGGCCTTGTAACCAGGCCTTTCTGACTTTTTCACCCGACCTCCTAAGGTATAAATGCTCCCAATACTTGTGCCTTTATGAATAAATCAAATAGACTAGACGGCTGTCTTTCATCCACACTGCTGGCTCAGGATAGAGCTTCAAGTTTGCTAAATATCTTACTGCTGGTTCATCTGCTTCCCTCTTCCAAATTTCTTTGTCTTCTTCTGTGCTATTCCATCTTTATCAGGTTATGTCTCTTGTTATAAAAGTTCCTTTTCTGGGTTGGCAAGTGAGGAAAAGATACTTGCCACCAAGCCTGACAACCTGAGTTCAATCCTGGGGAGCCACATGGTGAGAGCTGACTCCTATAAGTTGAACCCTAAATGCCACACAAGTGCTTTGGCACATTCGCACCCTCACACAAATTAATAAAATCTGGCTCCTGAAGTAATTTCAGAAAGGAGTAAATATTATATATATCAACAGTGTTTACCTGGACATCTCTTTAGTTAATTCACTTTTTTGTTTTGTTTTCTGAGACATTATAGCCCAGGGCCTTAGCTCAGTCGCGTTCCCAACTAGCTCTTCTAACTTAAATTAACCCATTTATATTCATCTGTGTTCTGCCACGTGGCTTGTTACCTCTCCTCCATAATGTACATCTGACTTCCTATGTGTCCCACTGGTGAATCCTGCACAAGCAGAATCTAACCCCGAGTTCCCCTCTCTCACCAGAAGCTCCACCCATCCTTCCTGCCTAGCTATTGGCAATTCGGCTCTTTATTAAACCAACCAGGTGCCTTAGGCAGGCAAGGTGGAACAGCAACACATCTTTACACAGTTTGCTCAAACATCCCACAACAAACTTACCTGTGCAGAAGCTCCTGTAGGCTCACAACATTGTGTGTGTGAAGACACCACACAGCTTCAAGCAACAAAGAGTTCTGAAAAACACAACATTATCTTAACATGTGCATCTCCCTACAGAATGTTCAGCTCAGGTTATGCTCCTATGCCCACTGAAAAAATAAACAGTATCACAGCATGGCCTAAAGGGCCCATGTCACAGGTTCCCATTTGCACAGCATTCACATCCCTTATTGTCCTGCAAGGCTTTTCCTCTGCTGTATAAGACAGCTCTGACCTCCTCCCAGGAGTCTCCAGTAAGTCACTGCACACTGTGCCCTCTGCATTCTAAATTACTACCTGGAAACTGTCATCTGATCTCTACTCACATGCCATGGCTGGAGAGCATACTCATACATACATACATGCACAATAAAGATTAAAAAAAATTAATGTTTCAAATAGAGCTTACTAGTATCATTTATTTTGTTTTTTGGAACAGGGTCTCATGTAGTCCAGGCTAGTCTAGAACTTGCTATGCTGCCGAGGATGACCTCAAACCCCTGATCCTCTAGCTCTGACGCCCAAGCGCTAGGATGATAGGTGTGTATCACTATGCCCAGTGTATGAGGAGCTGGGGGTCCAATCCAGTGCCTCATGCAAGCTAGATAAGCACCCCATCATCTGAGCTACTTCCAGCTCTTAGTACTATAGTTTTAAAAGTATATGTTCTCTGGAAGAGCCTTCCTAATAGCATACCCAAGAAGTCAGAGGATCACGCTTCTGATATGTTATATCCTATCTTTTTGGTGGGAGACAGGGTCTCACCATGGGGCTCTGGATGTCCTGGAACTCTCTATGTAGACCAGGCTGGCTTTGAACTCAGAGATCCTCCTGCCTGTATCTTTCAAAAACCGGGATTACAGGCAGCTATGTACCCTATGCTAATAATTACAACTAATGCTGGGTAGAAACTGACATACAATACCGAAGCATTCTTCCACTCCCAGAAGGACCTGACGAACCCTTCTTTCAGGCTCTTTAATTAGTGAGATATTTGGCCAAATTCCCAAGAAAACTCATAGACCCAAACCAACAGAGCACTGCTTAAAAAAAAAAATCCCAAGTGGAAGAACTTCAAATTTACCTGGGCTTTCCACAGTTCTTGACAGAAGGTGAGGCGGGAGAACATATTACGTGCCAACAAATGCTGAGAAACCTCTAACAAGGATGATAGTTTCTTCTAAAAACAGATACAATTTTGTTTTTTGTAAAAAAGATGAATTATCTAAAAATAAAGAAATACCTTCTTTTCCCAAACAGCTTAAAAGGGACATGTCCTCATTTATGGGGCTGGCCACTCACTCTTTGCTCCAAGCTGAGCAGCACAGGATGGCTGGGCTCCACGCAGACCTGCTGCACACTGCGAGCGAACACTCTGGCAGAGAGGATCCCCACAGGAACTCCCAGCGCCGAGGCTTGATCCCGAAAAGCAGAGGCTGAAGAATAAAACAAAGCTATGGTTTTCCCTGAAAACCGAGAAAAACTTGAAGAAGGCTTCAGTAGAAAAATGAATCATTAGGTTGCAACATCACACTAAACTGCATTTAAGGGGGAAGAATAGATAAAAAGGGAAAAACAAGAGACACAAAATGAAGAGAATTTCAGGGCCAAATGGGCAGCTCTCTGTAATCAGAAGGTTTCTCTGGCCCCGCACGTTTATAAAATCAGCATTCAGAGGCTTATATTAATTGTATGGCCTATGGCAGGCTTCTCGCTAGCTAGCTCTTATAACTTAACCCATTTCTATTAAGCTATAAGTTGCCACATGGCCGTGGCATTACCGGTCTGCTGGCATCTTGCTGTTCCTTTGGCAGCAGCTGGCTTCTCTCCTGCTCTCCTTTCTTCTCTCTGTATATATCTGCTTGGATTTCCCGCCTGACTCTAAGCTGCCTTGCCATAGGCCAATGCAGCTTTATTTATCAACCAGTACTCACAACACATGTTCACAGCATACAGAAAGACATCCCACAGTAGCTCTCAGTACAATTAGAGGCAACCCTCAGAACCCAAAGTCACAAACATATGTATGCATCATGTACCACAACAGATACACTCCACTGCAACATGGAGAGAACACTTTATCATCTTCCTTATAAAGACGCACCATAAGCAGAACTCATCAGTCTCTTCTGTGTTTTGCTGTGATAGGGTGACACCCAAGGCCTCAGACACAGTGATAAGTGCTACATCACCCTCAGTCCCTCTATTACTTTAGCCTTACAGATGAGTTTACTCCCAGTGACTTACAAACAGTAAGTCCAAACTGGATAGGACTTCCAGACACTCTGCCCTGTACCTGACGGGCAGCACAGAATCACAGGAATACTCAGTCCTCTGGGATACCTGGCAGAGGCTGGACAGCTGGTCTATGGCCGTCATCAGGCTCCTGACCCAGTCTGTGGCCTGCAACCCCCTAAAGTGAAATGTTCTGGACAATCCAGAAAAGGCAGTGCTTACAAGACAAGCATTTTCTCATTTATTTGACTTCCAGAACTAATTGTCAAGAAAGACAAAAAAAAAAAAGAAGAAGAAGAAGAAGAGCTGGAGAGATGGCTCAGCAGTTAAAAGCACCTGTTCTTCCAAAGATTCAATTCTCACTATCTATATGGTGGCTTATAACCACCTGTAACTCCAGTTCCAGGGGATCCAATCCCCTCTTCTGGCCCCCATGGGCACCAAGCATGCATGTGGTACACAGACATATATTCAGGCAAAACACCCATACACATAAAAATAAAAATCTAAAAAAAAGAAAAAACACATATATATTTATCATATATATGGTATTTTTATTTTTATCATGCACGCCCGTTATCATCAAGGCTCTAAAAACGTATCAACGTGTAAGTAAAGCCGCATGCGCAGCAATTACAGAGGCCTCAAATTACAAGTGTTAGAGGTCAGAGGCGGGGCTGGTGACAAAAGCCTGTCGTCCCAGCTACTGGAGGGCTGCGCGAGGACTGACTTAGACAGATCCCGACTTTTTTTAAAAGTGTTTCAAGAGCTAGTGAAATACACAACATCCCAGGTTCAATCCCCAGGACTTCAAATCACAATAAACCTTACAACACAAATGTGAGGGACTGAGAGACAGCTCTGCGGTCAAGATCACCGGCAGCTCTTGACCTAAATTCACAGACCCTAACTTCTCTTTGAACTACTCACAACTACCTAGAATTCCAACGCCAGGGCATCCAACACTCTCTTCTGGCCTCTGTGCGTACCCACACACATGTGACAAGTACTCACAGATACTCGCATATTTACTAAAGTACCGAGGGTGGAGATGTCTCTGTGTGTAAAGCTGCCCGCTGTCAAGGCTGGCGATCTGAGTGTGGCCCCCAGGAACCACATGGCTGAAGGAGAGAACTGATTCACATAGTTGACCTCTGACCTCCACACGGTCACCTGGGCACACAAGCTCTCAATGAATGAATAAATAAATGTAAAAAATAAGCAGGGCAGTGGTGGCGCACGCCTTTGCTGCACTCTGGAGGCAGAGGCAGGTGGATCGCTATGAGTCAAGGCCAGCCTGATCTACAGAGTTAAGTTCCAAGACAGCCAGGGATACACAGAAAAACCCTGCCTCAAAAAAAAAAAAAAAAAAAAAAAAACACAAAATAAATAAATAAATGTAAAAAATAGATAAAGAACAGCCTTTACTCCCAGCACTTGGGAGGCAGAGGCAGGCGGATCTCTATGAGTTCAAGGCCAACCTGGTCTAGAGCGCAAGTTCCAGGACAGGCTTCAAAGCTACACAGTGAAACCCTGGCTCAAAAACAAACAAAAAGATGAAAAACTAATGAATAATGACATTAGTATCACTTTTTGAAAAAAATCATTGTAGAATAAAAAATGTGAGGTGCAAAAAAAAATTTACCTTTTGCTCCCCCATCTACCCACCTCCCTCCTTACCTCCCCCACCCACACACACTGCTTTCTCAGACTCTTGGAACTGGGAGGAACACCTAGGAGGATGTTTCTGGTTTCATGCTTGCTCACTGCAGTCATCACTGTTGTGAAGGAAGTGCACACCAAATGATTTTCCCAAGGGTAACTTGGGTTCCTTATAACCTGCGCCTTAAGCTGAGTACATTTTCTTTTTTTTTTTTTTTTTTAAGATTTATTTATTTATTACGTATACAGTATGTTCTGCCTGCATGTATGCCTGCAGGCCAGAACAGGGCACCATATCTCATTACAGATGGTTGTGAGCCACCATGTGGTTGCTGGGAATTGAACTCAGAACCTCTAGAAGAGCAGTCAATGCTCTTAACCTCTGAGCCATCTCTCCAGCTCAAGCTGAGTACATTTTCAAACCAGCAGTAGGAGTTGAGAATGTTGGTAAAATGCTTGCCTAGCAGGAGTGATCCCCAGTATAATCTCAGCACTCGGGAGTAGAAACAGGAGGGTCAGGAGTTCAAGATCATCTTCAGCTACATAGCAAGGTCTAGGCCAGCCTGGGATACAGATCCTGTCTCAATAAAGGGAAAAAAAGTGTGTGTATGTGGGGGTGGGGGGCAGTGAGATGGCTCAGAGTTAGGTAAGGGTGCTTTTACACAAACCTGGAAACCTGGGTTTGATTTTTGGAACCCATGTAAAGATAGAAGTGAGAACCAACTCCACAAGTCTGTCTTCTGACTTCCACATGTGCCCTTCCCCACCCCCCACAGAGACAGAGAAACAGGAGAACAAGAGCAATAAATACATTTAAAAAAAATCAGCAACCAAGTAACTCCAAAACAAGTCATAAAACCTGTGTAACCTAGTGATAATACATAAGAGGAAAGGCATTATTTGATGGAATTTAAATTTCTATTTATTATAAACAGATCAAGACTTTTTCCTTAAATGTTCTCTAACTCAATAAATTGAAAAAAAGCAGTGACAACTTACGGATAAAGGAACTGGACTGGTCAGAGTAGGCCGAGGCACTGTCGCGGTCAATCAGTTTGCTGAGACATAATTTTTTACACTGTGGATCTTCTACCTACAAACCAAAACATGAAGAACTCCACTGTCAAAGTCCGACTGTGTATAGTGCACATAGTGGGCACTCTCAAGTGGTGTCTTTTGTTTGGTTGGGTTGGCTTTTGGTTTTGTTTGGTTTTTTAATTCATTTTTGCATGTACATGTTTCTGTGTGTCTTAGAATTTCTATTGTTGTGATAAAAAAAAAAATACCATGACCAAAAGCAACTTGAGAAGAAAAGGGCTTATTTCAGTTTGAAATTTGTAGTCCAGTCCATCTTTCTGGGCAGTGGTGGCACACACCTTTAATCCCAGCATTCTGGAGGTAGAGGCTGGAAGATCTCAGAGTTCAAGTCCAGCCTAGTCTACAGAGTTCACAGGGAAGCCCTGTCTTCCCCCACACACACACACCATCCCCCCCCCAAAAAAAAAACCAAAAAGGAAAAGAAAAAAGAAAGAAACATGCATATAAAACAACTTGTAGTCCATCATCCAGGGAAGTCAGGGCAGGAACTGATGGAGTTATGGAGTACTGCTTACAGGCTTACTCACCATGGCTTGCTCAGCCTGCCTGCTTTCTTTTTTGTTGTTTTTTTTTTTTTTTTTTTTTTTTTCAAGACAGGGTTTCTCTGTGTAGTTTTGGTGCCTGTCCTGAATCTCTCTCTGTAGACCAGGCTGGCCTTGAACTCACAGAAATCTGCCTGGCTCTGCCTTCTCAGCACTGGAATTAAAAGCCTGCGCCAGGACCGCCCCACCTCAGCCTACTTTCTTATAGATCCCAGGACCACCAGTCCAGGACCCTCCCGCATCAATCATTAATCAAGAAAATGTAGCATAGTTTGCCCACAGGCCTATCCGGACACGGTTCCTTAACTGAGATAAACTCTTCCCAAATGATTCTCGCTTGTGTTGAGCTGACATAAAGCTAGCCTGCTTATGTGTATGTGTATCAGTTTGTGCAGTGTCTTCAGAAGAGGGTGTCAGATCCCCTGGAACTAGAGTTACAGATGGCTCTGAGCCACCTGACATGGGTTCTGAGAACTGAACTCAGATCCTTTGTAAGAACAGCTGGAGAGATGGCTCAATGGTTAAGAGCATTTGTTGTGCTTGCAAAGGTTTGATTCTTAGCACAAACGTGGTGGCTCACAACCATCCACAACCCCAGTTCCAGGGAGTCTGATGCCTTCTTTTGACTTCTGTAGGCACACTTGTGGTTCGTACATACATGCAAATGAAACACTGATACACATAAAATAAAAACAAAACAGTATGTACTGAGCCATCTTTTCAGCCGGCTCAAGTTCTTTTTTTTTCAAGAAGGAATTACTAAAGTCTTTCGAGAATTATTAAATTTACTATCCAACTGCTTTAATCTCCAAAGGCAGAAAATACATTCAGCTTTCTTCTCACCTGGTTTGCAGTTACCAGTATTCACCAGGTACACAGGCTTACAAGGATACTATCAAGATTATGATCTGGCTGGGCTCCAAACACCCAACCTGCCAGCCGTGCCAACTTCCTCTTACCTCTAGTAAAAGGTCATTCATGTTTTGGTGGTATCTCAGGAGTTGCAGAGCGGAATCCTTTAATTTCTGTTCCCTTTCAGGATTATATGTTTGCTTCTTGACTCTGCCCGCTAAGGAGATTTAAAAAAAAAACAAAAAAACATATATATATATATATATATATATATATATATATATATATATATATATATGGTTTTTTTTTGCAAAAAATTACAGCGCAACGTACACCAGGTGACACCCTGCGCGGAGGTCCAGGGAGAGCTACCCAAGATCAGGACGGTCATCTGCCGCTGGCGCAAGCAAGCAGCGGGGACCAGAAAGCCGGGAGCCCACCGCTGCTCTAGACCAACAGGCTGGGGCTCTCTGCAGGTCGCAGGGATGCACCACATTGGGACCTGAAGGGGCGGACCGTGGAGAATGGCCCCAGGAGAACGGAAGGACTGCACCGGGCGCTCACAAGTGGAGGTCGGAAGGTAGTGGTGGCGAGACCTACCCATCAGTTCGGTCCATGTTTTTCGGAGGCCTAGGGGCCCACCGCGTACCGCAGGACCCCCGGCCGGGGAGTCCGACATAGTGACTGGAACACCCGCGCTGGAGCCCGCGCTGCCTTCCGATTGGCGGCGGCCAGGCGCTAGCGCTCATTGGCTAGGAGCACGCTTGACCACGCCCCTCGAGGGCTGAGCCTCGCTCCGCAGCCATCTTTGTTGTGGCGCAGTCGCAGAGTCTGGCAGCGTTCGTGTAGCGGAGTAGGCAGAGTCCTGCGGCAGCCTTGGTGCAATACTCCGGCGCATGACAACTAGGGGGAAAGTGTCGCAGAATTTGGAGCTGGAGTGGGCAGTGCGAATTGACCGCAGCTGATCGCGTGGTTTCAGATGCGATTTTGGTGAAAATAATGGCCCAGACCCAGGCCTGGGAAGATGCTAAAAACCTCTTACCTTCTTTGCTAAAAGAAAAACGCCGAGTCGACTCCCAGTACTGTGCTGTACTGATTTGACTCTGGTTGCAGGAAAACTAACCCAAGGAGTTTTGGTGCTGGGATGTGACTTTCAAAAGTTGGGGAAGAAATGAGCTATTACCCCTCCCGCGAAGCACTCAGGAAGAAAAACCAGCCATGGAATGCTATCGTTTCTGTTTCTCCCTTTGTAAAACCCACCTGACATGCTTAGGGGTTTCCTTGGGAAGGATGAGGGGTTCTACTTTGTGTGTGCACTTGGAGTGTACGTGGAAGTACCGAGTACTTGACCCAGAGCTGGAGGCACCAAGACCCACTGAAAAGGAGCAGCCCTTTTGCCCCAGATACACATCCCTTGATGGATACCGGCTGGTCTAGGATGCCTCAGTTCTCCGAATGGGGTAAAAGCACCTAGGACTGATCACCAAGAATTGAGGTGGGCAGATTCCCACCACTCATAACGGCTTTTAGAGGCCTCGTTGCTACAGATTCCTTGAGGACAACTGACCATAAGGGAGGGAGGGGGACAAGGCAAAGAAGAAACTGAGAATCTGAAGGGAAGCCCTTTCAGTTCTAGCTGCCACTCGTCCTGACTAGAGTAAGCACACACACACTGTGCACAGACAAGTCAGTGCATTTTCACACACGTACTTTCAATTAAGCCTTCCTACTTTTTACCTCTTTCTCCTGCAGCAAATTATTAATTATTAATATTAGTGGGTGGCAGCATAAAAACAGAAAGAGTGGGCATTCTCTGCACTGCAGTAACATCACCGTGCTGGATTTTCAGCACTATCCCAGGCACGCACTCACACTCCTAAATGGAAGACAGGAGACTGGAGACAAGCTCGAAATGGCCATGATCGCCAGCTTGTGACTAAAATTCTCCCAGCTGGAAGTGAGTCAGCAGAGGGAGGAGACATTATCAGAGCCAGAGTGGAGGGGGACAAAGACTGACCAAAGTGTTCCAAGGATCAGATTTATCTGCCTTCATGGCCAGAAGATGCTACAGTTGTCCTGGTTGCCAAAGAGCCATTTTACAGGTCAAAGAGAACATTTAACTCGAAAGATATAAAATTGAAGAGCACCAATGCAGAAAAAAAATTTTTTTCAACAAAAACTCATCCCTATGGCCGGGCCTCCTTGCAGTTCAGGATCAGATAGGTTGAGTGTGGGGGAGCTCCACATTGCATCTCCCATCAGAAGTGCCTTACTTAGATTCTTCCGCTCTCTCCGGCTTCAGAAGATTTGGCTGTACTTCCATCACTGGCCACAAGGTGGACTCTCCTCCAACACAAATCTAGTCCACTCATGGTCCCTGCCTGCATCTTCACAGGGAAGTGCTGTCTTTTATTGCTACACAAAAAGGGCCATTCTCCTCCATTACGAAAGAGATCATCTGCTTGACCAGACTACGAGTACAAAAAAGTAATAGCTTGCCCCAAATCATACCAACAGACCACTAATATTTACTGTGTGTTTTCAAGCTTTCATTGCAGAGATTTTTCTTTTAATTGCTGCTTTATAATCTGACAACAAGTACAGTGACACAAGTTAGGCATCCCAACTGCTCTGGAAACTGAGGCAAGAGGATCATTTCCACCTAGGAGTTTGGGGCAGCCTAGGCAATAGAGCAAGACTCCCATCTCAAAAACAGAGCTGGAGAGCAGCTGAGGTGGAGACTAACTGGGAAGACACCCAATGTGGACCTCTGGACTCTATCCACACGTGCACACAAATGTTCACACATGCACAAGCAGGAACACACACATACACAAATAGATAACCCGCATGTTCCATCCACGGTCGTAAATATCTTCTACACTATGATTGCAGCATTCCCCTGTCTATGCTCATTCCTTACAGTTCTCCGGTGAGTCTCACAGGCTCCTTAAACAGTGCTGCTGCTGGGACTGTTGTTTCCTTTTTATTTTCTCTTAGACTTTGGTTTTGCTTTAAAAGATTTATTTTTATTTGTATGCCTTTTATTTATTGTGTGCAGGTGTGCCACATATGTGGGTACCTGCAGAGGCCAGAACAGGATGCTGGATCCTTTGGGACTGGAGTTATAGGTAGTTGTAAGGCACCTGATGTAGGTGCTAGGAACTTAACTCTTCAGGAAGATTGTCAAGTGCTTTTACCCAGAGTCATTTCTCCAGCCCGTGTTTTGTTTAGTTTTTTGAGGAGACAAAGTCTCATATAGCCCAATCTGGCCTCAAACTCACCCTTTATCTAAGGATGACCTTGAACTCCTGCTCCTCCTGCTTCTACTTCACAAGAATCTTGGGAATAGTCATTGCAGATATAAACAAAGGCTCTCAAGCACACCTTGGATTGCTGAGAGACTCCTGAACCCAATAGCAAGTGTCAGGAGATAGAATAAAAGATGACCCAGAAGAGACAAGGACACAAGCATGAAGACCGATTTAAGACCAGATGTAGCTGAGGCAGGAGGATTGCCATGAGTTCCAGGCCAGCCTAGAAGCAAAGGACAGAATTATCTCCTGGTGCCGCTGGAGGGAGCTCCAGCACATTCACACTTTGGCTTCTGGCCTCCAGAAGCTTTCTGGATGGGTTTCTGACTACACACCTTTAGTCCCAGAGGCAAAGGCTGATGCTGGCGCATTAGATCTCTGTGAGTTTGAGGTCAGCCTGTTCTACATGGCGAGTTCTAGGCCAGCCAAGGATACATAGTGAAACCCTATCTCAGCAAACAAAGAAAGAATTTCTCTGCTGAAGCCCCGTGGTCATCTGTGGTGCTTTGTTTCAGTAGCTACAGGAAACTCCTACACCCACTGCTGCTTCTGTATCGTCATTCTAAGTGTCAGCATAGTGAAAACTTACACAACAGCATCAGTATGGAATTTACTTTGACGTAGTGGATACCCTAAAGGGCACCTGGAACCTCCACGTATGGGTCACAGGTGGAGGCCAGCTGCCCCGGCAGAGAACTCTAGTGTAAAGGGCCAGAGAGTAAATATGTTAGCCTTGTGGGCCATGTAGTGTTCATCATAGCTACCCGACTTGCTATAGTAGCTTAAAGCAGCCACAAGTATGTCACAAATAAATGTAGCTGTGTGCCAACAGAACTTGATTTACACCGGGCAGTGGTGTATACCCTTAATCCCAACACTCGGGAGGTAGAGTAGATCTCTGTAAATTCAAGGCCAGCCTGGTCTACAGGGCCAGTTCCAGGACAGCCAGGGATACACAGAGAAAGCCTGTCTTGAAAAACAAAACAAACCAGCAAAAAAAACTCAATTTACAGAAACAGTGAGTGGGCCAAAATATGACCAACTTGCCAGAGTGTTCCAGCCTCTGGTCTCTCAAAAGATCCCTGTACCAAGAATAAGAAAAACACTGGGTATGATGACTTATCCTCATGATCCAGTAATTAGGAGGCGGAGCAAAAAGTATTGCTGTGTGTTCCAGGCCAGCCTGAACTACAATGTAAAACCCTGTCTCAGGAAAAGAAAAGAAAAACGTGTGGTGGCACACACCTTTAATCCCAGCACTCAAGAGGCAGAAGCAGGGAGATCTCTGTGAGTTCAAGACCAGCCTGGTCTACAGAGTTCCAGGACAGCCAAGGTTACACTGAGAAACCCTGTCTAAAAAAAAAAAACAGAAACAGCCGGGCGGTGGTGGCACACACCTTTAATCCCAGCACTCAGGAGGCAGAGCCAGGTGGATCTCTGTGAGTTCGAGGCCAGCCTGGGCTACCAAGTGAGTTCCAGGAAAGGTGAAAAGCTACACAGAGAAACCCTGTCTTGAAAAACAAACAAACAAACAAATAAACAAACAAATAAACAAACCGAAACAAAAACAAAAAAAGAAGAAAAAAAAAGAGGAAATCTAGATTGTATCCCAGCTTGACCTACTCTGTCTGATAAAGAACATATTCTGCCTGTCTCACAGGGATACCATGAGACTACAGTGAAATATTATCAGTGAAATTACTGTGACTGTTTTGCAAGGGTTAGCATAATGGTGAGAGCTGTGTGCATGCTTGGTTGGAGTCCTCTTCCATGCCATGCGCTGTTCTCGGCCCGAGGACAAAGCAGTAAAAACAGTAGCAACAACAAACTAGGCGAAAATCCCTGCCTTTGTGGGCCATGTGGTCTAGTGAGAGCAGAGGCATAAATAAGTAAAATATAGCATAGCAGATGATATACAGTGCCCTGAGAGATATAAAGAACTGTAAATTAGGGCCAGGGTAGGACTCAACAGTGTTAGCCTAGCATGCATGAGGCATGAGGTTCCATCACAGTGCTACAAATAAACAAATGTTATAAGATACGAATGGGAAGGTGGAAAGAGAGGGGAGAGAGGGGAGAGCAGGGCCACCAGGGTCTTCTTAAGTATTATGGAAAACCTTGGCTTTCATTCAAAAGAACACTGAAAGGCACCACTGGACCTGAGCTGGGCTCTGTGCCGAAAACACACTGAGGCCTTTGGAACGGACCTAGAGCAAGCCAGGTGCTTCTGATTATGAGAACCAGCTTGTATTTGAAAGTTGATCTTCCAGGTAAGAAAAACTATGGTTTTGACCCTGGGCCATGGGTCAGCTATGGTGATCCCAGGAGTTGGAGAAGAGAGCTGGTAGGTTTGAACGGCAAGGGCAGGAGTAGATGACTACCAAAATCGAAGTGTTGTTTGGCCATGGGAGTTGCACACACTCCCAGTCATTGCCATGCTTCACTCTTGGCTTTAAAAAGAGATTAGGGGGCCTGGAGAGATGGCTCAGTGGTTAAGAGCACTGGCTGCTCGTCCAGAGGACCAGGTTCCATTCTCAACACCCACATGACTAGCTAACAACTGTCTGTAACTCCAGTTCCAGGGTATCCGTTGTTCTCTTCTGGCTCCTGAGGGCACACAGTGCACTTATGCTAGCATACACAAATAATAATAATAATAATAATAATAATAAAAGCCGGAGGCAGAGCCAGGCAAATCTCTGTGAGTTCGAGGCCAGCCTGGACTACCAAGTGAGTCCCAGGAGAGGCGCAAAGCTACACAGAGAAACCCTGTCTCGAAAAACAAAACAAAAAAAAGCCTGGCTTACTGATGCATGCCTTTGATCACAGCATTTTAAGGCAGAAACAAGCAGATCTCTGTGAGTTCAAAGCCAGCCTGGTCTACAAAGCAAGTTTCAGCCTAGCCAGGGCCACACAAAGAGACCCTGTCTCAAAAAAAAAAAAATTAAAAAGAGAAAGAAATATTAAAATAAATTTTAATTTATAATACAATAATACAGTGTTTTGGGGGGAGGGGGTGAGACAGGGTTTCTCTATATAGCCCTGGCTGGCCTGGAACTCAAAGATCTGCCTGCCTTTACCTCCCAAATGCTGGGATTAGAGGCATGTACCACCACCGCCCAGCTAATAACACAAAAGTTTTTAATCTGTTCTTCACTCTAAAAAGTAAAACACTTTTGTTAAGCCATTTTTACACCTATCCAAGATTCACAAAGATTATTATTATTATTATTATTTATTGTGTGTGTGTGTGTGTGAGAGAGAGAGAGAGAGAGAGAGAGAGAGAGAGAGAGAGAGAGAGAGAGAGAGAGACAGGGTGTGAGAGTTTTCAGGTGTATGCATGCCATGGTGTATATATAGGTAAAGGACAACTTCCTGAAGTCTATTTTCTGCTTTCCCTGTAGGTTTTGGGGATCATCATCAGGATCATCATCCTTTACTTGCTGAGTCTTCTTCCTGGCCTGTTTGTTGTTTGGGTTTTTGATTTCGTTTTAGGAGTGTGTGTGTGTGTGTGTGTGTGTGTGTGTGTGTGTGTGTGTGATGGGTCTCAGTGTGTAGTCCTGACTGACTGACCTGGAACTCTTTATGTGGACCAGGCTGACCTTGAAACCTCAGAGATTCAACTGCCTCTGCCTTCAAGTGCCAGGATTGAAGGTGTGCACCAGCACTCCCGGCTCGTTTCGCTTTTGAGACAAGGTCTCACCATGTAGCTCATGTCAGCATAAGGACTCCCTTTCCCTTCACTTCTGCCCACTGAGTGCTGATGACAAGTATGAGCTACCACATCTGGCAGACTGAAAGGTCTTATCCTATTCTCTGTAGGGGAGCTAAGGAAAACAGATACCTTCAAACATTACAGATGTGTGCACAAGTGGAGACCGCCTCTTGGGAGGGCTCTTTTTTTTTTTTTTTTGGTTTTTCGAGACAGGGTTTCTCTGTGTAGCTTTGCGCCTTTCCTGGAACTCACTTGGTAGCCCAGGCTGGCCTCGAACTCACAAAGATCAGCCTGGCTCTGCCTCCCGAGTGCTGGGATTAAAGGCGTGCGCCACCACCGCCCGGGGGAGGGCTCTTTGCTGATACTTGTTTTAAGTTCCTGTTCTGAAGCCCGGAGTAAGTCAAATGTAGAACATTGGCTGAATGGGACTGAGTTTAACTCCTAGGCATGCGAGAAAATTATAAATTTATATTCTTTTAATCCAGGGAAACTTCTTTTAATTTTTTTTTTAGATTTATTTGTTTTTATTTTATGTGTGTAAGAGTTTTGCCTACATGTATGTATGTATGTGCACTGTGCGCATACTTGGTGCCCCTGGAGGACAGAAGTGGGCACTGAATCCCCTGGAACTGGAATTATGGATGGTTGTGAGCTACCATGTGGGTTCTGGAAACCGAACCCTAGTCCTCTGAAAGAACAAGCGATCTTGACTGCTGAGCTACCTCTCCAGCCTTTAGGGAGTTCCTTTCTTGAGATTAACACCACATGTGTAGAAATGGAAAAGAATAATCTAAACACTTACCCTGTGAAAAGTTGGGTGAGGCAGTTATTAAAACAGTGTGGACTATTGATTAGGATTGCACACAACCTCCATGTCCCTCAGTGAGAACTGGAAAGATGATTCTGGAATAACCACAAAGAGATCTGCAGTTCTGTAGAACATAGAAGCACTTTGCACAAAGGTACAAAATGTTTTCTCATGACTGTGGTAAAAATCAAAATGCAGAGCAGGGTATGTGATATGCCTCTTTATATAAATAGGAGATATGCCTATTGTCATGGGTAAATGACTTTGGGAAGGAAAATGTCTCAGTTAGGGTTTCTATTGCTGTGAAGAGACACCATGACTACAGCAACTCTTATAAAGGAAAACATTTAATTAAGCCTGGCTTACAGTTTAGAGCTTTAGTCCATTATCATCATGGCAGGCAGACATGGTACTGGAGAGGCAGCTGAGTATTCCACATCTGGATCCAGAGGCAGCAGGAAGTGACAGTGACACACTGGCCAGGCTTGAGCTTTTGAGACCTCAAAGTCCATCCCCTAGTGACACACTTCTTCCAACAAGGCCACACCTCCTAATAGTGCCACCCCCTATGGGTATATGGGGACATTTTTATTCAAACCATAAAGCCCATTTGTCTTATTTGGGGTTACTATTACCATGATATAACACCATAACCAAAACCAACACTTCCATATTCTAATCCATCATTGAAGGAAGTCAGGGCTGGAACTCAAACAGGGCAGGAACTTGGAGGCAGGAGCTGACGCAGAGCCCATGGAGGAGTGCTGTTTACTGGCTTGCCATGGTTTGCTCAGCCTGCTTTCTTATAGAACGCAGGACCATTAGCCCAGGGTGTGGCCCCCACCTACAATGGGCTAAACTATTGATTACTAATTAAGAAATTGCCCTACAGGCTTGTCTGCTTACAGCCTGAGCTTCTGGAGGCATTTTCTCAATTGAGGTTCCCTTCTCTTAGATGACTAATACCTGTGTCAAGTTGATACAAAACAAGCCAGCACACCATTGCAGTAATTGTCTCTGAGAAGAATGTGAGTGGCTGGGACCAGGGTGGAGTGTAAGAGTTTCCAGTATATACCATTTTTGAATCTTTGAACATCAAACTGGATCAAACTCAATTTGAACGGTATTTATCACAACCATTTCTTCAGTCTTACAGTGTTCAGGCCCCTGGGAAAGTAGTGGATGCTCATATCATCATCCAAGACTGGATGTCAGCTGTGAGGAGCAATTGCAGCAACAACTAGTGACCCCCTAGGACAGCATTCCATTCATGTTTGGTCACTGGCGTTTCTGAAACAGTTTCACAATTGGCAAATGACTTCAACTGTTCCCAATGGGCATCAAACACTCAAATGCTTTTACCTCCTGATCTCGACAGTAGGTTCCCTTCTCCCGTCTCCAGCTTCACTGACTTGTGTGTGTGTGTGTGTGTGTGTGTGTGTGTGTTAAATATTTAATTTCATATGCATTGATGTTTTGCCTGCATGTGTGTCTGTATGAGGGTATTGGATTCCCTAGAACTGGAGTTACAAAGAGTTGTATTGTGGGTGCTGGGAATTGAACCCAGGTCCTCTGGAAGAGCAGCCAGTGCTCTTAACCACTGAGCCATCCTCAGCCCATGTGTTCTGAAGCATCATGCATCTCAAAGGATTCTGACTGCTTCTCTCTCTGCAGTTTGGATTTTAGGTTCCCTCTCTGCATTTTGACTTTGCTCTGGAACCTTCTTGTGCCCTGTGGCAATTGTGGACCTATTCTGTGGATCCTTTCTCACTGCCGAGGTTCAGCCTCTGTCTGTATCTCCAACCACTAGCCCAGAAACCTTGTGACACCAATTCCCAGAATTTCTCCCTGTGAGCTGTCCTGGGTTCTTTCATTGGCTGAGCACAGCATGGCTCTATCTGTTACCCCTGGAGATTCATAGCCTTTATCACTATCCCAAAAATAAACCTAAACAAAAACCAGTCTCTCACATTTCAGCTTTTCCTCTTGGACCCTTGAACTCTGGCTCTACCTGGCCGCACAGAGTGTGACAAAGAGCACATTCAGGGGCCTTTGAATTCAGGTAACACAAAGCCTGGTTGCTTGCTGCAAACAGTATACATGGAGTCTCTGGGGAGAAGCCGACCTGAATCTGAAATGGACTTGGATTTGGATGGCAGGGGCCCCAGCACTCTACTTTTGGCAGGTGGATCGGTTCTGCCTGTGTCTAGGTGAATGGAGGAGACCTTTGCTCTGAAATTGGCTGTCTGCCTGATTCTCTCTGGCCTTGGTGCCAGGAGCTTCACCTGTTCTGCCATCATTAGAGGCTCCAGAATCTTGCAGTCCTGCAATTCATACCATGAAATGGCCTCCAAATTACAGTCACAGAATACCTGAGGATCCAGCGCCTGCCCCCCTTACCCACTTGACCTACAGAAACTTAAAATTGGGACTTTTCTAGCATCTGTGTCTTTAAAGATGCTTACAGATTAACTTCTAGAGCTTTCCATCTGTGGCTGCATAATCATCAGCCCACAGCCATCCTCAGGTGTTGCTACTACACGGGGAAAAAAATGCAGTTCCCTCAGAAAATTCCCATTAGTATTTTCAAAGCACCAAGCACAGAGTAAGACCAAAAACATAAATAAACCAGTTCCTACCAAGTACCCAAAACCATCACTTACCCCTCCCCCTCTTCTTCATTTTTTTGTTTGTTTTGTTTTTTGAGACAGGGTTTCTCTGTGTAGTCCTTGCTGTCCTGGAACTCACTCTGTTGACCAGGCTGGCCTTGAACTCACAGAGATCTGCCTGCCTCTGCCTTCCAAGTGCTGGGGTTAAAGGTGTGTGCCATCACCACCCAACCCAAGTGCCACAACTCAAGTGCCACTTTTATTTTATTTATTATTTTTTTGTTTTGTTTTTTGAGACAGGGTTTCTCTGTGTAGCTTTGTGCCTTTCCTGGAACTCGCTCTGTAGACCAGGATGGCCTCCAACTCACAGAGATCTGCCTGCCTCTGCCTCCTGAATGCTGGGATTAAAGGCATGTACCACCACTGCCTGGCCAAGTGCCACTTTAAAAAATTTATTTATTTTTAATGGAGAGATGGCTCAGTAGTTAAGAACACTGACTACTCTTCCAGAGGATCTGGATTCAATTCCCAGAACCCACATGGAAGCACATACCTGTCTGTAACTCCAAGATCTGACACCCTCACATAGACATACATGTAGGCAAAACACCAATGCACATAAAATAAAAAGAAATTAATTTTTTAAAAAAGGAAGAAAGGGAGAATCTCCTCATGGAAGCTGCAGTGTGACACAGAGTCTTGCAGTACACCCCTTTACCCATACATTTTCATACACAGGTGTTCATCCCAAAGAATCATTGGTCTGGTTTGAGGCCACTGATCTCTGCTGCCCAACAACACTGGGCCCTCACTGGGACTCTTCCTGGACATCCCATTGCTGCCCTATGTTGTGGAGATCCTGCAGCCCTGGGTCTGCAGGACCAAGCTCCCTTCCCCCCATGATGGAGGAGATCACAGATGGGGTGGATGTTGGGGTGGGCCAACACAAAACCCTAGTTCTGGGCCTGGGTAGCTGCAGGGTTGGTCAGCCCACCAGCTCTCCAGTCTTCGCCACCAGGGTGAGATCTCCAGCATTGCCCTGGCTAGTTTACCTCTTGCAATGATGAGCCATGTCTCCTGATTTCACATCCTCAGGGTTGGTTCTCCCACACCTATACCTCAGGGCCAGCTCTATTGTGTTGAGATGCAGGGGCCACTCTCTCGAGTGCTGCAGCTGGTGTGGGTCAGGGATAGTTCTTCCACTCTGATGACCTCAGGGCCAGCTTTCCCACGCCTCAGGTGTTCACGGGCAGGGGGCATCTCTCTCCAACCCATGCTGCCATGAGACAGATGAGTAGTGGGGACAGCTCTCCCATGCTCATTACGTTGGGCCTGGCTCACTCACACCTCCATTGTGTTGCCTAGGTGAGGTGCAGGGCCTACTCTCCCGAGTGTGTTGCAGTTGGTGGAGGGCAAGGACATTTCTCCCACTCCTATGACCTCAGGGCCATCTCTCCCACCTGCTTCAGGCACTGATGGGCAGAGAGAGTGGGGGGGGGCATGTCACTTTTAACTGTAGGAAATAGTGGAAATAGTTGTCTTGACTGACATCAGATACAAACTGGTGAGTTCATCACTGTTGCAAGAACACCAATCAGGTCAGAACCCAGTTAATCTAGCTGAAGGACAATGGGTCAGTTTAATCAATCTTTGAGTTGACCCACTCTTTAATTCTGATGGCTGGCTGTAAGTCACTCAGGGCTCCCAAGCTACAAGGCAGAAATCCTTCTTGCTGCTATGGCAGCCATCAAGAGGTTTGGGTCTAACGTCTTATCTGAGGTCCATTTCTGGGCTCCTCTGGCATTTGGGGAATATATAAGTAAATGACCTGGGGGGAAAGAATGCAATGTTTTCTACAAGTGACTACAGAGATGACTAGCCCTTCTGCTTCCTCATGTTGGCCATGGCTAGGGGGAATCAGTCATCTTTAGATAAGAGGAGATGGATAGTAGAACCTAATTTGTACATTTATTAGTAATAGGGTCACAGCTTGGTTCAGTTTTAGAGCATTTTCCTAGTACACACAAGGCCCTAGGTTCAATCCCCAGGATCATAAAAAAGATGTGTGTGCTATGGCATGGCCCTTCTGTACGCTGTGAATATGTGTTTCTCTGATTGGTTGATAATAAAGTTGTTTTGGCCTGTGACAAGACAGGATAAGGTTAGGTGAAAGAATCAAACTAGGACTCAGAGGAAGAGGGGAGAGGTTGAGACAAATGCCCCCCCCCCCCCCCCCCCCCCCCCCCCCCCGCAAGCACCCAAGAAACAGGATGTTAGAGGACCGGTAAGCCATGGACAATAAAGCCACGTGCCAATAAAGAGATGAATAGGAATGGGTTAATTTAAATGTAAAAGCTAGTTAATAATAAGCCTGAGCCATCAGTCAGACATTTATAATTAATATATGAGTGGCAATTTGGGAAGTGGCTGCGGGTTATGTGCTGGTGGGACAGAAACTCCCCTCCAGGTATATGTGTGTATGTATGTGTGTTTGTGTGCACGTGTGAGTGTGCATGTGTTACACACTGTTCTGAATTTTACTGATATCTTGGGAGTCCTTAGGGATTCTCCCAACAGTAATTCCAGGTGAAAAAGCCAGCAGCCTACACTTATTAGCTAAGAACCCGAACAGTTGTAGCTAACGGGGAAAATTCAAAGCTTTCACAGAAAGAGGGCAGGTGTGCTAGCTACTGTGTTGCTGTGACATGGTTCCTTGAAACACAACTGAAGGGAAGGAGAGTTAGTTTGGCTTAGTTTCAGAGGTTCGGTCAATGGTCGCTTGGCTTTGTTGCTTCTGAATCCTGTATGGTAAAGCGGAGCATTATGGCAAAGTGGCTTACCTCACGGTGAACTGGAAAGAGACGAATGAAGAAGAGTCCTAGAACACGACACAGTCCTTAAGAACCTGCTTCTGGTGATCTGCTTTCTCTAACTGGGGTCCACCTCCAAACATCCCACCACTTCCCTGATGCTACTTAAATCACAATTCTAGGACTGTCAAGATGGCAAATTAGGTAAAAGCCTTGCTATACACGCCTGACTATCTGAGTCGGAAACCACAGTGGAAGAAGAGAATCACCTCGCTAAAGTTGCTCTCTGATCTCCACACACGTGCTATGGTACACATGCACCAACGCTCACATCACACACACACAATAACAATAAGAAAATTATGAATCTTTCTGTCGATTATCTACCGATTATGTCAGAGACCTCATGATTCAATCACCTGTTAGTGATTGGTGCAAGCAGGGCTCAAATCTTCCACATATGAGCACTGTGATGATAATAAGAAGTATTTTTTGCTACATCCTAAATAGCTTCCCTATAGGTGATTTCCATCCTATGTCCAAATGCCCCAGAACTCTATCCATTCACTTCACTGACTGTAATGATGGGTACTTCTAAAATAGCGCAAGGCAGAGGGAGCCCAGTAGAGAGAGGACTCCCCACTCCACCCCACAGTGCCCAGTCTTCTGCCTCTGGATCAGGGACCCCTATTCACTGGGACTCCCTATCGTACTTTTCCCTGTTCACCTGAGAGTCTCCCCTGCTGTGATATGCCCAGCTGTACTCCATCAGTCCCGGGAAAACAAAGCTTTTAGGTGGCTCACTGCTTGACTGAGTGAGTCATGATTCCAGTTTCTGATGAGCTGGCGTGGAGGCTTTCCTAGTAGGTCATATTCCCACCGATTCTAAAAGCAGAAACTGCTCCCTGAGTCAGCCCACAAGAAGCAGCCTGGCCTCCTCAGCGGGCCCTGTCACCACACATTTGGCATTGTGTGAGCCGGAGGCTTTCCTTAAACTACTGGCACCCACACTCTCGCTCCTAACATAAACAAGACCCTCCGTGCGAGGTTCCTACTGTGCTGAGGTAGCCCTTGACCTTTCTGATGGTTAGGGGAGAGGAGCCATAGCTCCAGATTGTCTGCACAATGTATTCTGAACAAAGCAAGCTTCCTCTTTCATTTCCTCTTCTCCAGTGTCCTTTGGTCCCGCTAAATCAGTTGTGTCTCCTAAGCTTGCAAACTGGGAGAAGGATGTGAAACTTGCCCAGCTGTTGATTATAAACACTTCCAGGCAAAATTCATTTGTATCAAGTTTCTTTCCAGTTGAAGATTAAGAACCTATAAGAAACAATCAGCTACCGCCTAGACCAAGTCTCCCTCAGATGAGGTGAAACTATCTTATGACTATGGTTCCATCCTTGGCTGTGAGAACCTCAGGGAACTACACAATTCAGAGTTTGCTCCAGATCAGGTCAGGTCCGGACCGGCTTTGTGTTTCCTAGGTGATTCTAGCCGGTGGCCAGACCCGAGACCAATTGCCTTGTTATCATTTATCTTTCACTTGCATTTTCTTGCTCTGCTGTTCTCAACAGTTATAAATATGGCTGAGATTTCTTTCAACAAGGCTGTGTGCTGTGCTCAGCTTGATACCTCTTCTGTGTCCTGTAGTAACTGGCCTAGAAGGAAGGCAATGCACTCTGGAAATGAGGTGCTGTGTTATCACGGTCACATTGTTTGCCTCTATTTCTAGCAGAGAAAGGACCTTCCAGGTCTTCCAGAAAGACCTAAAAGCTGCTGTCATTTTCGTGTCTATCACATGATAGAAACCTTCTAAGGTCACTCTGCCATCCAGGCCTTCCAGAAAGACCACCACAACAGGCACTGTCTGCTTTAAAGAGCCAGAGCCAAGGGAGCGAGTGTACGTGTGTGTGTGTGTGTGTGTGTGTGTGTGTGTGTGTGTGTGTGTGTGTGTGTGTGTGTGTGTGTGTGTTCCCAGTCATGTTCAACGCCTTCTCCCCCCACCCTCCCACTTCTAACAAATCTCCTTAGTCCTCTGCCCTTGTGCACCCACCCCCCCTCCAGCTGGCCCTCAGCCCTCCTCCAGGCTCGCCCCTCCCTACCCAGGCTTCCCTTCTCACCCTGTCCGGCCCCGCCTCTTTGACCGCCTGCGTCCTCCTTTCCAGCAGCCCCCGCCCTCACCTGCATCTGCTCGCGAGGGGCGGGGCCGGAATGACAAAGCACACGGGCGGCGCGGGACCCGCCCCCTCGCTCGGCGGTGCGTCGGCCCGCTGTTATGGAGACCCGCCGCGCGCGCGGGCGGCGATGATGGGCGGCCATGGCCCGGGCGGGCGGCGGCGGCGCGGCAGCTCCCGAACGCGCGGGGGGCGCGGCACGGCCCGAGCCGTGGGAGCTGTCCCTAGAGGAAGTGCTGAAGGTGTACGAGCAGCCCATCAACGAGGAGCAGGCCTGGGCCGTGTGTTTCCAGGGCTGCCGCGGGCTGCGGGGCGAGCCGGGGGGCGTGCAGCGCATCCGGGACACGGCAGACATCCTCCTGCGCAGGGACGGTTCGGTTGGCGCGCGGCTGGAGCCGGGTAAGGCGCCGTGGAGTGGGTGGGGGTGTGGCCGGCGCGGCGGGCGGGAGGCCGCTGAGGACACCGGGTGCCAAGTGATGGGGCCTCGACCTTTCTTCTCTCATCAGCGCGGAGACAGCGCTCCGCGGGACCGGGAAGGCCCCACCCTGCCCTCTGAATCTGGGACTCCTTGTCTTCTTTTCGACCTAGGAGAGCCCCACCATCACGCACGCACAAACCGTCTAGGATAACCTTACCAGCAGCCCATAGTTCCTAATGTACAGGCCAGCGGTCGGTCGGTTGGCTGCTTGCACCCAGGGACGCTTTCCCCTAGGGAGAGGGGCTTTGGCTAGAAGCCCGAGTATCTTTTACCTTAAAGTCCTGGAGGGCTTCTTTTCGAAACCTTTCTGTAGCCTATTCTCTCCAAGCTGGGTTTGGGGGGGTCTGTAGCCCATTGGTCTTGCTCTGTTAGGGCCTGTGGGTGAATCCTTGAGGCTTCACATGAAGCTGGCACTCTCCTAGTGACATTGCAGACCGTAAGGTTACGTAGAGATGTGAGTCCTTTTCTGTGTGTGTGTGGGGAGGTTGTGTGCCTTGCTCTGAATCTGTTCTGAGTTGATACTAATTTCCTGAATTGTAAGTGCAAGAAAAGTGTATGATGTGTGATTTAAACATCAATAAGAACCAACACTTAAGCTTTTGAAAGATTCTTGAAGTCTGTTCAAAGTGGTGAGTTCAAGCAGCTATTTACTGTTCCCCTTGATTTTCCCCCCTGGAGAATTGTAGTTCTAGTATACAGCATACAGTGATATTACCCTAAAAGTTGATACCCTGTTGGGAGCACAAAGGCAGGCTGTGTGTTTGCTGAATGAAGGCTGGCCTCTCTCCAACCCCGAGAGCTGTGGGCTTGCAGAAATTCCCCCAAGCAGGCATCTGCGGGGGAATAGGAATGAGAAGCAAAGCCAAGTAGAAGCAATGGACAGCAGCTGCTTCTGTAACAGGGAGGGCCCATTGTGCACACACAGGAGCCAGCCCTGCCTTCTCAGGCCTCCTCAGCCTCTACCCACTTCCCTCCTCCCTCCACACCCCTGCCTGACACTTGCAAGTTGTTAAATTTTTCACACAAGCACTGATACATTTCACAGGGAAATAATAAGCACAGCACCCAGGTAGGCTGGGGTTTAACCTTGACCACATCTGCTCAGAAAGTGGCATAATTTGCCAAAACTGGTGCTCATGCTCTGAATCCCTGTATTGCTCCACCCTCCCAAGGCTGGCCTGAAGGGCCAGGTACATGAACCATCAACTGCTTTGACCTGGGGACCCTGCAGCCTGCACATTCATGGAGCTTTACTTCTGAGGCTCTAGCCTCCTGACAAGACTATTCCTGGACCTACTCCACTGCTTGCCGTAGAGAATAGAACCCAGGATCTGGCTCCCAGCACGGCAGAGCAAGACTGCAGGGAGCCCGGCCCGGGCTAGCCCGCTGATGTTAGAGACAGGGAAGCTGAGGCTTAGGGTTGCAAGTGGCTTGCTGTCATAGTGGTGGGCTACACTGTGAACAGACCAAGCTGAGCTGTTGGGTCTCTCCGGAGCATCAAAAAGGGCAGTCTAGCCTGTTCTCCATCCCCCAGAGTTGTGTCTGTACTGCCTTATTGTTCTCAGACCAGTAGCACTTCCTGCTGGGTCAAAGCTCGAGAAGGCACTCAGTGTTGACCTTTGGGGAGGGGAACCTGTCTGTGGCACCAAGGGGTCCAATTTCACTTTCTATTCAGCTTATCTTTGGTGTCTGTTGGTTAACAAACCTTGTGAAGGTAAATGAGGTTTATGGCTCTTTTTTTTTAGGATAGGATCTTGCTTTGTTGTTCCGGCTGATATTGAACTCTTGAGGTCTAGTGATTCTCCCACTGAGCCCTATGATGCTGGGACTACAGGGCCTCTTGTTGACTCTTAGGAGAAGTGTGCCGGGCGGTGGGTGGTGGTGCACGCCTTTAATCCTAGCACTCGGGAGGCAGAGGCAGGTGGATCTTTGTGAGTTCGAGGCCAGCCTGGTCTACAGAGCGAGATCCAGGAAAGGCACCAAAACTACGCAGAGAAACCCTGTCTCGAAAAACCAAAAAAAAAAAAAAAAAAAAAAAAAAGAAAGAGTTAAGAGAAGTGTGAAGCCTGTTAGTGGTGTCGCCTTTAATCTGAGCACTTGGGAAGCAGAGGCAGGCAGATCTCAAGTTCAAGGCCAGCCTGGTCTACAGAGTAAGTTCCAGAACAGTCATGGCTACACAGAGAAACCTTGTCTTGAAAAACCAAAAGGAAAAAAACAAAACAAAAACCGCTGTATTTACCAGAACAATCTCTGAGTGTCACAAATCAGCTGTAATTTTCAGGTAGCCACCCCCCTGGAAGTAACCAGCCCAGCATTTTTCTGTAGGACTTGAGTGACTAGTGAATTCCCTAAAGAATTTGTGTAGCTTATTCTTGAAGTAGCTGTCCAAAAAATGCTCGTTCTTCATTGTCAGCATTTGAGTTTGTTTTTGACGACAGTAGAGTTTCTTAATCTGCCTCGTTGGATGTTGGGTCCATTGGAGGTTGTCACCCAGTTAGGTCAATCTCTAAGCCATGCAGGTCTTATTCTCCACCTTATTTTTATTTGAGACAGGGTTTCTCACTGAACCTGGAGATCACCATTTTGTCTAGACTGGCTGCCACCTGGTATATGTCCCCAGCACTGGGGTTATAGACCCCTGCTGCTAAGCTCAGCTTTTATGTGGATGCTACAGATCCAAATTCAGTTCTTCATGGAAGACAGCTTCATAGTCACCCTAGAAGTGTGTGTCTGTGTGTGTGTGTATGTACATACCAGAGATAGGTTCTTGGAACTCAAGACCCTCCAGCCCCAGCCTTTCAAGTGCTAACGTTGCCGCTACACCTGACTTATATTTTTAATTAATATTTATTTTTATCATTTTTGATTGTGTGTACATTCCTGAGTTCAGGAGGTATTGAATGTCCCCTGGAGCCAGAGTTCCAGGAGGTTGTGAGCTACCGGACCTGGGTGTGGGGAATTAGACTCAGGTCTTCTGGAAGGACAGTAGATACTTTTAACCACTGAGCCGTTTGGTGGGGAGCGGAGGGTGAGAAAGCAGAGCTACATGTAGTAGCATGTAGAGTTACTAAAACTGAATGTTGAGGAAAGAGTGATTTTTTTTTTTTCTTTTGGGATGTTTCAAGACAGGATTACTCTGTATATCCTTGGCTGTCCTGGAACTTGCTTTGTAGACCAGGCTGGCCTCAAACTTAACTCATAGAGAACTGCCTGCCTCCGCCTCCCAAGTGCTGGGATTAAAGGTGTGCACTCCCATTACCCAGCTAGGATAGAGTGTTTTTTTTTTTTTTTTAAAGCCCAGATAAACTATCAGGTGATGGTTTCCAGGGACAAAGCCAGTTCCTTAAATGGAGTTTGGTTAGAGATCAGGGACCCCCACAGTGTTCTCAGTGACCTTTGTCTATCTCAAACTCCAGGGTAGTTTATTCAGGAACATGGCATGACCACTTCCTAAGTGGGATTTGGCCATCAGCCTCATGGAGTCTGCAGCTTCCAGGCCCACCAGCCTGAATCTGCTGTCAGTCATCTCTTCCTGCAGGAAACCCATGTGGACAGGCGGAGGCTGAACTGGGGGTTGGGATCTTTCACCGTCCTCCAAAGTGGGAGTGAATGTTATGTCGTCTCTTCTCCCGTTAACTCCCTGCTCTCTCTTCATGCTTGTGTGTACATACAATTCTCTATTTTCAGGGGGTTTGGGGTTTCTGTTTGGTGGTTGTGTGTGTGTGTGTGTGTGTGTGTATGTGTGTGTGTGTGTGTGTGTGTGTGTCACATGTCCCAGTCTGTCCTTGACTCACTGTGTAACTGTTGGTTAGTTCTATGCCAACTTGACACAAGCTAGAGTCATCTGGGAAGAGGAAACTTCAGCTGAGAAAATGCCCCACCAAATTGGCCTGTGGGGCATTTTCTTAATGAGTGATTGATGTGGAAGGTCTCAGCACATTGTGGGTGATGCCAACTCTTGGCAGGTGGTCCTGAGTTCTATAAGAAAGCAGGCTGAGTAAGCCTTGGGGAGTAAGCTAGTAAGCAGTGCCCCTCCATGGCCTCTGCATCAGATCCTGCCTCTGGGTTCCTGCCTTGAGTTCCTGCCCTGATTTCCCTCAGTGATAGACTGTAATATGGAACTGTAAGCTAAAATAAAGCCTTTCCTCCCCAAATTGCTTTTGATCATAGTGGTTTATCACAGCAATAGAAACCCTAAGACAGTAACTGGGGTTGACCTTGAACTTTTGCTACTCCTGTCTCCACCTCCCAACGACTGGAGTCATAAATGTGTAATACCACACGTGATTTGTGCAGTGGAGGAGATGGGACTCATGGCTTCCTTCACATTAGGCAAGCATTGTACCAACTGAGCTATATCCCCACACCCGCTCCTAATAACGTTTGATAAGCCTTTTCCCAGGTGGCCCGATCTTGCATTTGGGGTGCCTCTCAGGTCCACACCCCTTCTCCACCCACCCTTTTCTGCTTGCAGGTCTGAGGCTCACTGTCCCTTGAAAAGTTCTAGATCTCAGTGTTGGGTTTCTGTGGGCAGCTTCCCGTTCCAGCTTATCCTGCGTGGATGTGAGGCTTCCCAACCCTGCTTGTGTTGTAGACCGGAGCTCCAGTGTGGACTAGAACCCACACAGTGTCCGTGGAACTGCAATTATCTTTTCACTTGAGACAAGGTTCCTCTGTGTAACAGCCCTGGCTGTCCTAGAACTCACTCTATAGACCAGACTGGTCTTGAACAGAGATGCACCTGCCTCTGTCTCCTGAGTGCTGGGATTAAAGGCGTGCGCCATCACCGCCTGGTATATTTTCACTCTTATTGCCCACAGTGCTGAAGAGTGGCACTTGCGTGTCACAGGGCAGTGGTGGGGACAGGCTGGAATGAGGCAGTGTGGGCGAGTGAGAGAGAGAGCGTGTCCAGGAAGCACAGCCTGGGTTCTCTCCTCCGCCTTGCCTGTGTAGCTTGTTGCTGTAACTGCACGTGTAAGTGGGCCATCTATTTAAACTGGGTGCTCACTTGTCTGTCTCTCAGCCCCGTGCCCCCTCTTTGACCTAAAGCAGACCTTTGGCTTCTGAGAAATACCACTGGACCACTGGAGTTGCGACGCCACATCCTGGGTCTTGGCTATTGAAGCCCCCGAGCTTCACCGTGACTAGGGCTGCCCGCTCAGCTGGCTTTTCTTCTTAAACAGCCGAGTATTGCGTGTGGCCCTGTCCAGGGACCCCAGTCATCCCGAGAGGACCCAAAAATGACTAGGCAGGAAACATTCCATTGCAGAGGAGGGAATTTGTCCCTCCAGAGCCCCCTGGATACCAGAATGTTTGTGGTTGAAGCATGGTTATTGAGCCAGGTCCTTCCCATGTGGTTCCTGCCCGTAGTTCTTGAGTGCCTGTCACAGCTGTGTTACCCACCTGGCTACTGCAAGGCACCCCAGAGCTGTGAGTCCTGTGTTCTGTGAAGGTCGCTCAGCTAACTTGCGGTGGGGCTAACACCAGGCTACTGTGGATGGGTGACTGGAGCCTGTCAGAGGTGCTCACAGGGCAAGTGCACAACAGTGTTGGGTTTACTTTTCCTCCAGAGCATCCTGCTGAGATCCCCACTCTGCGCACGAGGAAACGGAAGGTCACACAAGAGAAGCAGCTGTCCAAAGTCGATGAGATGGGCATGACCTGGCACCTGCCTCAGAGCTAGTGTTTGTGTTTCTGTAGCCTTACAGCACAGCACCAAAGGGGAGCTCTGGCCTGGGGCACAGCAGCAGGTGTCCAAGTGCCACACCTTTGTGTACCTTGGCCAGACTCAGCTTGGGATGCAGTGTCCAGGGTCCATGCAAATGAACCCTTGACACAAATGTGGCTTGCAGCCCGAGGAATGCAGTCCTGCAAAGGGCTCCCTGTGTACTTCTTGACGGCCAGTGCCCTATCGCCGAGCCCTCCCACTCAGAATTAAGGGCTCAATGCTGTGGGGTTGTGGCAGGATGCCTGGACAGTCTGGGTGTGGGTGTGAGCTGGGTGTGTCTGTGAGCTGGGTGTGTGTGTGTGTGTGTGTATACAGTTTTTCCGATTTAGTTTCACCTCTGAATTAGGCCTTGCAAGAAGGCAATTTTTCAAGTATATTTTCCCTCTGCGATACTGCCTGTGCCTAAGGTTGGCTGTCCCAGAAGGCCTCAAGATACATGACGTCAGGATGCTAGACCACACATTTGTTTACATGCTCTTCATTGTGCTTCTAGAAGGAGAAAGCCTCAAGTCTTAAGGACCTGTGGGGTCTCTGTGTAACTTGCATGGTTCAGCTTGTCGCCTTGCTGCTGTGTCTATGGCCCTGGACTTCTCCACACTTACCTGTTGCCAACATGGTGTCCACAGAGAATCCTTTAATGTCCAGCACAGCGCAAGTGTATTAAAGGTGCTGGGCACGGCTAAGGTCCTCTCAGCCTTTCATACCGGGAGTTCTGGTCCCAGAATGTAGACCACTTCAACAGATGTACTAGGGTTTCTGCTCTGGTCATTAACTGATTCCTCAGAGAGAGTTGGCCTCTAGGTAAGACAGTGCTAAGGGGTAGGGCCTTCTGCTTGGAGATGATATCCTGCTGGTCAGGCAAATCGGCTTAAGGACCAGAGTACCTGGAGGAAGTTCAGCCACTGCTTTCTCAGTCCAGTGAATCCTACTTTACTCAGGACAGTGGGCTTGTGGTCCTTTCCCCAAGGAAGCAAGAGGAGAGGGTGGGCAGAGCTTAAAAGAGAATGTATGAGGTCCCTATGGCTTTGTAACACCCTTAAACTGATTTAAAATAACACAAGTATATTCGCTTCCAGTTTAAGAATCATATATCTAGAATAATCTCTACCTTCAGGCTAGCTATTAGCAACCCTATTTCATCCACCATGTAACACAGCATATCCATAGGTCCTGGGGATTAGAACATGGGCAGCTTTGGGTTGTTCTGCTAACCACACAGGGGAAGGTAGGAGGACATCTGTTCAATTCCACCCCTGGCATCTAGGCGGCGATGGTTCATGCCTTTAATCCCAGCACTCCAAAGGCAGAGCCAGGTGGATCTCTGTGAGTTTGAGGTCAGCTTAGTCTACAGAGCGAGATCCAGGAAAGGCACCAAAACTACACAGAGAAACCCTGTCTCAAAATACCAAAAAAAAAAAAAAAAAAAAAAAGTTTTAAATTATCACATATTGTTTATACATAAAATGGAATTCATTATGACATTATGTTTTTTCTTTTTCTTTTTTTTCTTTTGAGACAGGGTTTCTCTGTGTTGTTTTGGCGCCTGTCCTGGATCTCACGCTGTAGACCAGGCTGGCCTTGAACTCACAGAGATCCGCCTGCCTCTGCCTCCCGAGTGCTGGGATTAAAGGCATGCGACACCACTGCTGGCAAGAAAATACTTCCAGCTGTGGTGGTGGTGCACACCTTTAATCCCAGTACTTGGGAGGCAGAGGCAGATGGGTCTCTGTGAGTTTGAGGCCAGCCTAGTCTACAAAGAGTTCCAGGACAGTCAGGGCTATAGAGAGAGTGGGGAGAGGGAGGGAAGGAAAGAAAATCAAGTGTGGGGCTAGAGAGATGGTTCATGGCCTGAAAGAACTTGCTGCTTTTGCAGAGTACCAGGGTTTGGTTCCCAGCATCACCAAACAGCTCACAGCTGTCTGTAACTAGTTCCAAATGATCTGATGTCCTCTCCTGGCCTCTGTGGGCCCTGCATACCAAACACTCATATACATAAAATTAAAGTAAATAAATCTTTAAATATATATCCCATAGCATACATAAGGAAGTCAGAGGACAACTTGCAGGAGCCGGTTCTGTCCTTCCACTATATGGACCCCAGGGATGAATTTAGGTTGTCAGGCTTGGTGGAAAGTGTCCTTACCCTCCGAGGCATTTCACCAATGTCCCACCCCAAAGGAATGCAGAATTCCCCTAACACATTTTGTTTAGCATTTTATTTTATAACATCGAGTGTGTGTGTGTGTGTGTGTGTGTATGTGTGTGTGTGTATGTGTGTGTGTGAGAGAGAGAGAGACAGACAGACAGACAGAGCAGGCATATGCCTTGACACATGAGGATGACTTCCGGGGCTCAGACCCTTCTTTCCACCATGCTTTTGGGGATGGAACTCAGGTCTTTAGGTTTGCAAAACAAGCACTTTTATCTGCTGAGCCATCTTGCAGAATCTAATTTTGTCAGCTGCATGCTCTGTCTTCCTGCTAGGACCAGTGGTGTGATCTTGGCGATGTCCCCAGATGTGTCGCCAGAGGTTGGGCATGGAAGTGTAACATGGAAGTCAGGCCTGCCCACTGTTTTGTTTTGTTTGTTGTTTTACCCCCACCTCACAGTCCCCACGGTTTGCCCACTGTTAGAGAGTCATGAGTGCCCAAGGCCTGGGATGCCAGGCAGGCCTCCGCATCAGGCACTGCTGACATGTGAGGCAGACCTTAATTGTGACGTGGGTATTATCTGTGATAATCTGTGATAATCTGATATTATCACTGCTGATGTGGGTCCCCTCCAGATCTGCCACTGGGGGACTGGGTTCCTGCTGTAGGAAGACACTTCCTGGGAGGGGTGTGTGGGCAGTGTGTGTGTGTGTGTGTGTGTGTGTGTGTGTGTGTGTGTGTGTGTGTGTGTGTGCTTAGAGAAGCCTACTGTTCTCACTCAGTCCAGGACGAAGCCGCCACCCATCTGTGGAAGAGGAGGAGGGACACACCTGTATCCCTTTGCCCCACAGAACTCTGTTTGTTCAACAAGCACAGGACTCTGACTCTGCGCCTTCCTGTGGGTGGTTCTCTCTTGGCTTTCACCAGTTTCCGAGGCTGACACTCGACCTGGGTCACAACTCATTTTACTGTTCATTTCTTGACAATGGAAGCCGCCCCCCTGTACGTGTGGCTTACTAAGTGCCAGTCACTGGGTGTGTTTTCACTCAATCCTGACAAGCCCTCAGTGGTAAGTGATATCACTTTTGTGAGAAGGAACTGCCACCATCAGTCACATGACCTTTGACTCCACAGTCCCTTGGCTGGAGGCTGCACCCTGATCTAGGAGATATGTAGGTGCTGTATTTTCACTTTTCCAAACTTATTTCTTGAGTTTAGCAAATCCACACATTAAGTTTTATTTTCTGTGTATGAGTGTTTCCCCTGAATGTGTGTGTGTGTCTCATGTGCATGCCTGATGCCCATGGAAGCCAGAAGAGGGCATTGAATTCCAATCCCCTGGAACTGGAGTTACAGGTGGGTGTGAACTGTCCTGTGAGTGCTGGAAATGGAATGAGTCTTCTGTAAGAGCAGCCAGCGCTCAGATTCAGAAACTTGAAAGGGAAGAGCTTGAAGGAGCCCTTGTGTCACGGTGCCTGGATGCCCTTCCTCCCTCCTCACAGGCTGCCAAGAATGTGAGGGTTCCTGCACATGCCAGCCCCGAGGCCTGGGCACTTCCTCCTAAAGTCAGGCTGCTGTTTTTTCTCTCCCCTGAGTGGGGGCCTCGGATCAACTCAGCACACAAAAGACATCTTATTGGGTTGTTTGTTTGAAACAGGGTCTTTCTTTCTGTTACCTAGGTTGGCCTTAAACTTGGAATCTTACTGCCTCAGCTACCCAGGTCTGGTTTCAAGTAAATTTCTTAATCTGCCACCTCTCCTAGCCACCTGTTCTTTTTAGTGACACCTAGTGTCCTGGGTGTGGATGCTCTGTGTGTCTGTCTTCAGTGGGCACGTATGCATTTTGGTGTAGGATAGATTCAGCAGTGTTCTCGAAGGTGTTGTGATGCGTGGGTGTGCCTTCTAAAGACTGACCTGCTAGATCAGAAGGGGAGAGTGTGTAACTTTGCGGACTTGGCAGGTTGCCTTGTGAGGGCTGTGGCCGGTCCCTTGTCCACCAGGAACTGTGTATCCCGTGTCTTCATTGCACACGCCCATCAACTATGTGTTTTGGCCATATAGGGACCTGTGAGCACTGTGCTTGAGATGCAGAACAGGAAGTCTTTTGGACTTAAAATGGCTGCTCTTTAGCTTTCATTCACTGTCAAAATACTCTCAGAAGTCTAGACTTGAGGTGGGGAAACATCTTGTGTCAAAAAAGGCCTTCCTAAGATGTATAAAGTCCCCTTTAGCTGAGTGAAGAGGGGTTATATCACGTAGAGTGGTTAGCTAACCCTGCCCCTGCCCTTAAGCCCAAAAAGGAATCAGAACCAGGAGGTCCTACCATCCACTGTACCACTGCAGGAGACCGGGCACTCCGCATTCATCCGGTATTGCACCTTAGGAGGCGTCTCTGCATCTGTTACCTCACTTCTTCCTTGAGGTGATACCATAAGTTAGGCAGCGTTGGCGAGGGTGTTGAAGTGATGTCAGGCACTTGCCCCATAACCGTGGACTGGTCAGAACCTGACTTCAGTCTCTTGGAGGACAGCTGGCTCCCTGGAGGCAAATGGTGGCTCCAGCTGCCAAGCTCCTCCTCTCACCGTTGGTGACCGACGTACCTTCCCTGGATGCTCCTTCTGGAGAAGGGGCTGGGGATGCAGAAGCCACAGGCAGCTTTCCAGATCTGCTGCCTTACTTCCGTGACACAGGATTGTTTCCAGGAAAACTCCCTAGCCCCTTGATTTCTCCTCAGTTGCTATTTTAACAAGATCATCTGGAATGGCTTTTTTCTTTTCAGCACAAGGCTACCCTTCTTGGGGAAACGAGCACTAAGCTGAGTCTGAGTCCTTAGCAGAAATGATGCTGATAGAAACTTGGTGGTCCCCTTCCAGCTCCACCTCGACATAGCATTTCAGACATAATGGGAACTCCTTGGCCCAGCTCCATCATTGCCGTCTGTATGATTTCAAGTACAATTCTTCTTAGTCCGCCTGAGTTCCAGTTTCTTCCTATGGAGAGAAGACATCTCGGAAGCTGGGTGTGATGGTGCACACTTACAGTCTCCCCACTCAGCACAGTGTTGGAGAAACCACTGACATTTGTTAGTCTTGGGCCTGGCCTCTGGCTGTGTGGTGGTCACTGTCATCCCAGAATCTCACAAAGTCATAGCTTGTTCATTAAAACCCAAGACTCCCCTGGCATAGTGGGATGTACTCGTGATCCCAGCACTGAAGAAGCCAAGGCGGGAGGATTGTCATGTCTTTGAGCCAGACAATAATATTCTATCTCAAACACAGCAGTGACCAAACTCCCTAAATCTTTGCAGCATGAGCATAATTCGGTCCATAAACAATTTTGGGACTTCTCTCTCTCTCTCTTAAAGATTTATTTATTGTATGTACAGTGTTCTGCCTACATATATGCTTGCAGGTCAGAAGAGGGCATCAGATGGTTGTTAGCCACCATGTGGGTGCTGGGAATTGAACTCAGGACCTCTGGAAGAGCAGCCAATGCTCTTAACCACTGAGCCATCTGTCCAGCCCCAGTACTTTTCTTGTTAAGATTGACTATTTAAGCATTAAAAATATTCTACTCATGGGCTATGGTTGTACCTCAGTTGGTATAGTGCTTACACAGCCAGGAGGCCCTGGGCTCAGTCTCCACCACCACATAAACTGGGCGTGTTTGCACACATCTATAATCCCAGTACTGGGAGATGCAAGCAAGAGGGTCAGAAATTGAAGGTCATCCTCAGCTACATAGTGACTTTCAAGGCCAGCCTGAGATACATGAGAACTTTTAAAAAGTTCTGACCAGAAAGCTGCTCAGAGCTGAAGACCAGGACTGGCTGCATGCGGAACTGGCAAATGTCCACCAGCCTGCCCTGCCTTCATGACCCCCGGACTCAGAGCACTTGCCTTTTCCAGGAAGTACCTTTATACTTGATCAGTTCTGTTTCATCTTTCTAGTGTGTGAGTCCAGTCACACCTACAAAGTTTCCTTAAACATCCAAAGTGGGCTGGGGACCGAGTCCCTGGGATCACAAATCCTCCGACAGCATGCTCTTTGAACTCACTTTCTTTATTGCTTCACTGATATTGGAGAATGGATTGTTTCCCATTATTTTAATGGATCTCAGTCTCTATCTTTGGCAGTCTTCCTGGTTCTTGATGCAATTTGAACATATTTGTGGAGTTAGCAGGTTTACCTAGCAGGCAATTTTATAGTTTGTTATTTTTTATGTCTCACTTCATCCTAGAACTTAAGGAAGCTGTAGTTCATATCATTACATGGTTCTACCTTTATACATGATTAAAGGAAGCCCGAGGAGGGGACAGTTGGAAGTGGGGTGATTAACTGGGGGTTGCTGGCTGCACAGATCCTAGGGTCTCTGGCCTGCCACCTTGAGCCACCACCCCTTTCCCTCTGTGATGCTTTGGAGTCAGATTTTACTCTTTGCCTTTGGTTTCTCATCTGTGAAATGGGTGCTGGAGCTATCCACCTCTTGGGCTGTAGCTGAGCCACATGAGTAAGCCCTGGAAAATGCTGACTCACTTTTTGGCATTTACCAGTGATGTGTTCTGTAAATAAAATGTAGAGTCCAGCTTCTCCCTGCCCTTCAACCCAGTGACTCCTTTGAGAGGTGCCATTGGAAAAACCCCAAACTGAGGCCGTCAGGGTTTCTTATCTCCCTGTTGTGTTCTGGCTCACAGGACCTCGCTTCTAGGAAGTGGTATCCCCATTTCAGATCATGAGTCTTTCCTGCAGTGACAACTGAGCAGCCCCTCTCCTTCAGAACCTGGACATACACACAGTCTGCTGACTGTCCTTCATCCCTGACTTTATCCCTGACTTCATCATCCCTGACATCCCTCCTCTGAGCTGTGGCTATGGACCAGGGAATGGACAGCTGTCTAAGAGCAGGGTCCACATCGCTTGTGCTCTGTAGCCTGAATCCTGTCCAGGGCTGGCTTAGGCTAGGCCTTGGGGTTTCTGTTCAAGGGGAGAGGTATCTCAGCCTGTTGTGAGCTTTCTGGTGTTCTTTGGGGGATGTGCTATGTGCCTTAGGGAAGGTGGAGCAGAAGGAGAAAGAGCAAGCAGTGTTGTCTGGGGCTTCCAATGTAACCTTCACTGTCTTCTTTTACAGAACCTGCAACTACGGTGATGCCGCCAGCCAGCTCAGAAGCCCAGGTACTGAAAGGCAATTTTAGATTACCTGATAATGTAATTAAATGTATCTGTTGTCCTGATTAGCTTGTCAGCTTGACACAAGCTAGAGCCTCTGAGAGGAGGGAACCTGAACTGAGAAAATGACAATATAAGATTGGTCTGTAGGCAAGTTTGTGGGGCATTTTCTTGGTTCCTGATTGATGGGAATTGCAGCCAATTGTGGGTGGTGCCACCCCTGGGCAGGTGGTCCTGGATGGTCTAAGAAAGCTGGCTGACAAGCCATGAGGAGCAGGCCCCCCAGTAAGCAGCACCCTCCATGGGCTCTGCCTCAGTTCCTGCGTCCAGGTCCCTGCTTGAGTTCCTTCCTTCGGTGATGGGAGTTACAGCCTGAGAGCAGCAGGCCGAAATAAACCTTTTCTTCAGTTGCTTTTGGCCATGGTATTTTATCACAACAGTAGAAACCTAACTAAGACACCTTTATTGGAGAATGTAAATTATAAACTACACAAACTCACACAGTCCTTTAGGTGAGGGAAGACAGGTAAACCACATGAAGTTTGATGAAGCTCTTCACAGGGGACAGGCAGGGTGAGGAACCTAGTGTGGTCATAGCCCTAGATACTCATCTCTCTCCCGTACCAGGGAAGCAAGGGAGACAATACTGCTGACCTCGCCCTGGCCCACCGGAAGTGATGTGGTCCGCAGGGCATGGAGTTTAGGACAAATGAGAAACCAGCCAATGCCTAGAACCCAAACCTCCATTGTCTTGTGGTAATGGTCTGAGTGTGATGTTTATTTCGGTTGTTTTAATGGTTTTGTGTAACCAGCACTGGCCTCATGTAGCTGAGGCTGGGTGAGACTTTGAACTCTGAACCCAATCCTCTTGCCTCATTATCCCAAGTAATGCTGGGGTTTCACGCATGAGCTACAGTGCTTGGCTTTCCACTGCCTTTGTGCTTTATTTCTTCCAGTGTTTTTTTTTTTTTTTCCCTCAATGAGTGATGATGCATCTATTTCTTCTGCTGGTTTCCCAAAAGGCAATCAAGAGTGGAGACCACTCGTATCCTAGGATGAGAAGGGACCCTTGGGGACCAGAAAAGAGCAGTATCTGAGCAGCAAACAGGGTCAGAGAGAGGGATTCCAGGACATGTTGCCTGCTCTGATGTTTTCTTTCTCTGAAATGTGGCCTTTCACGGCCTTTTCAAAGCATATTTTTTTTTTTTCAGAGCTGAGGACCGAACCCAAGGCCTTGTGCTTGCTAGTCAAGCACTCTACCACTGAGCTAAATCCCCAAGCCCAAATTTAAAGTTTGGATTCTGATAGCATACAACTTTTTTTTTTTTTTCCAGAGCTGAGGACCGAACCCAGGGCCTTGCGCTTGCTAAGCAAATGCTCTACCACTGAGCTAAATCCCCAGTCCCTCAAAGCATAATTTTAATATAATAAGAATTTATAGGGCTGGATGCTGTGGTACATACCTGTAATTCTAGCTATTTGGGAGACTGAAGCTTTGAGGAAAAATGAAGAAGAGATATGAAGGGAGGGGGAAAGAAACCTTTGCATTTATGTATTTCGCATGGTAGCATTCCAAGGGAGAGGTGAGCACAGACCAAAGGGATTCCACCATGTGTTGCCGCCGCCGCCGCTGCCGCCTCCTCTTTCTTCTCTACCTAGATCTTGCCTCAAAAAGAAAAATATTATACTTCCTTACATTTTTGGTTTTTATGTGTTTTTTTTTTGTTTGTTTTTGTTTTCTTTTTTGAGATAGGGTCTCTCTACCTAGCCCTGACTGTCCTAGAACTCACTATGCAGACTAAGTTGGCCTTGAACTCACAGAGATCCACTTGTTTCTGTCTTCCAAGTGCTAGGATTAAAGGTGCGTGCCAGTACACCTGGCTGGCACTACATCTCACCACCACACATAATTCTTAATGCCAGTGACATGATAGCCCTGCTACCTCGGGATGCTGTCACCTAAGCGACGCTGCTGTGTGTCACGTAGGAACTCTGTGAAGATGGTATTTTTACATATAGGCAGCTGTAAACTGGGGGGAGAACAACTTTCTTTCTTTTTTATTTTTAAAGATTTATTTATTATGTATACAGTGTTCTGCCTGCATGTATGCCTACAGCCAGAAGAAGGCACCAGATCTCATTATAGATGGTTGTGAGCCACCATGTGGTTGCTGGGAATTGAACTCAGGACCTTTGGAAGAGCAGCCAGTGCTCTTAACCGCTAAGCCATCTCTCCAGCCCGAGAACAACTCTTTCTAAGACATCTGCGTTGTCATGTGGCTGCCAGTTATCTGTATTCACAGCTGTATAATATCCGAGATAGTTTATTTCTCTAAGTCCATGTCTGCTGGCTTGAAGGTCAGCCGACTCTTGTTGTCCAGAGTTCACAGAGGTGAAACTGTTACCTACCACCTAAAGGATGCCTAGTATTACACACCATAAAAAATCCTTGTAAAAGCTTTGAATGAGGGAGTCTCATATGAACTATTCTCAGAGGCCCAAATGTTAACCTGAAACGCTCCATCCCAGGAAAGAGCGTGAGGGGAGCCACTCAAAACCTATGCTTCATTCTGGCTACTTCGGTTTCAAGAACTGCCCAGGCAGCCCCTCTTATTGCAGTCAGATTCCAGGCTGATGGCCATGCTTGACCGTGCAGGTTGGAGGTCCTGAGACTGGGCAGCTGCCCAGGATTTTCCTAATGGAAAGCATTCTTTGTGTTCCAGAGAAAGTTTCCAGCGAGTTTGGGCACAGAAAAGCTTTTTACCAAAGAAGCCATCAGATAAGAGGCTTGCTGGAGTTAACCCTTCCCTCACGTGTTGTTAGTGTAGGCCAGCACTCTGGAAAAAAAAGTGGCCTGGATGGATGGGGTTACCTCTCTGCAGTGTGCACTGGCATGGGCAGGAGGGCTTCCTGCTTGCTTCCCAGCCTGTCTTCCTCCATGGAGTCATGTGGTTTCCATGGAGACTGTGCCTCACACCTGAGCCTCACCGAGTTATGAAGCACACTAGAGATCATACACCGCCTTGCCCTTACCTGGCATCTACCTCTACGACCAGTAGATTTACTGTGTCACCTCTCCGTGTTTCTGTCCCCTTACTGTGCTAGCTTTCCCTTGTCATACCCAAGAGCGGTCCTGAGATCGTCTCTGGAGTCTCCAGTTTCTCAGGGTCCTCCATCCTGGCTGCTGGCCAAAGCCCTGCTGTTTGCCACCCGTCAGGTGTGACCAGCCCCTAGATGTTAGTGCCATGCCCTCTTCCTCTGCATTCAGGGTGTGCCTTGGAAACAGCCTGCTATGACTTTAACCTGCTTAAAGTAGAGATAAAAGTAGGGTGAGGGCAGCCCCGAGGGTGGTCCAGGGCTTTGGTCCACTGTGAACCCTTTCCACCAGTCTTGATGAGTCAGGGGTTGCCTTCCTCAGACCCCTTAGGCTCCAGCGTCTTCTGAGATGTCCCTGTAGGATCCAGAGACCCTTATCTCTTGCCTGACTCTGGCTTTGGCCTGTTATTGCTCTGCCTGCCTCAGGCTCAGATTTCCTGGCATACTTTGCTAGCCAGAAATGAGTGGAGAGGCCACTGGGGCAAGGTAGTACCAGAGAGCGGACAGTCTCCTGATGAGGCTATGGCTCCATCTGCTACGGCAGTGTCCTCTCACCCTAGCAACTGTAACAGAAAACTTAGAGCATAGCACAAACAGGACCAGCTCCAAGGGCTAGCTTGGCCAGCTTCTAGCTGTGATGAAGTGGCCTAGCATCTCTATGCCTCTGTCCCTCTGTGTGTGAGACAGGAGGTTGTGTCAGTGGGTTGTTGAGGTTAAACAGGAAGTTTTACATAGGCTTAGCATAGTGTCTACATAGCAGAGCTGTTATTTTTGTGTGTATGTGCCTTCGATAGTCCTTTCTTTCTTCTGAACAAATATTTTATGTATATGTATGTGTTTGTATTTATTTATCTATTTATTTTGCTTGCATGTATGTCTATGTACTATGTACATACCTGGTACCTGAGGAGGTCATAAGAGGGTGTTGGATCCTCTGTAACTGGAGTTATGGAAAGTTGTGAGCCACCATGCAGGTACTTGAAATTGAACCCAGGTCCTCTGGAGGAGCACCCAATGCTCTTAACCATAGAACCCATCTCTCCAGTCCCAGATAGTCTGTCCAAAGAAGGAAAATATGAAAACCATTCATTCAGTAGTACTGGAGATTGATCCTCAGGTCTTGCATGTGCTAGGTAATATCTCCAGCCTCAGTTTATCTTTTTCAGCAAATCCTACCAGTGTGTGCCACCACAACCGGCTCAGTTTATCTTTTTATTTTGTGATGGGATTTCACTAAATTGTCCAGGCTGGCCTCAGACTTACTCTGTAGTCCAGGAAGGTCTTAAACTTGCTGTCTTCCTGCCTCTGCCTCCTGAGCAGCTGAGATTAACAAGCTGTGTCATCAAATCCTGCCTGTAAGCCTCATATTTATATTTATTTGTTTTAAGACGGGTTTTCATTGTGTAGCCCAGGCTGGCCTCAAGGTTAGGATTTTCTTGCCTCAGCCTCTCAAGTGCTGGGACCACAGGTCTGTGCCACCTCATCCAAATTTATGAAAGTCCTTCGCAACATGAAAGCAAGTGCTATGCAAATGAGGGATACTGTTAATCCCTCTGTGCATTCAGCTATGCTGGCCGCCCATTGCCGTGTTCCCATCTGACTAAACCTAACTGAGGCAGGGGGTTGGTCACTTGGGCTTGAGAATCAAGGTGCAGGCAGCATCTGGGGGTGGGTGAACACAAAACAACATCCTCCAGTGCACCCGCCAGAGCCACTGTCCCCAGGTCATTGATGGTAAGCTGTGAAGACAGGGTTCCTTGCCAAGTGGTATAGAGAAACGCTGAGGTAAGAGGAGTCTGCAGAAAGACCTCAGAGATTCTTGATGTGCTTTTAAAAAAAGAATTACTGAGGCTGGAGAGACGGCTCATCAATTAAGAGTACTGGCTGCTCTCTCGATGATCTGGGTTTGATTCCCAGCATCCACATGGCAGCTCACACTGTCTTTAACTGCAGTCCCTGGGGACCTGGCACCCTATTTTGGCCTCCACAGGCACTGAATGCATGAGATACACAGATACACAGGCAGAACACCCATACACACAAAATAAAATGAAAAAAAAATTAAAGAGTTATTATCAGGCATGGTGAACATGCTTATAATCTTTTGGGAAGTTAAGACAGGAGGCTTTAAACTTTGAGGCCAGCCAAGGCTACATAGCAAGACCCTGTCTCAAAATAAGTATTACGGAGATTTTCAGGAAGCCCAGTCAACTGAAGCACCGAGAGCCTCTCACAGTGAGTTCCCCCAGTCCCCAGGGTCTGCCCCTGTGCCCTCAGTGTCTGCATGCTCCACCACATGCCCTCAGGAGTCTGCATGCTCCATCACATGCCCTCAGGTGTCTGCATGCTCCGTCATATGCCCTCAGGTGTCTGCATGCTCCACCACATGCCCTCCGGAGTGGTTATTGTTTAGAGTGTTTCCTCCCTGCTTTGGTCAGGTTAAATGTATAGACATAGAAAAGTTACATTTCTTTAAAAAGATATGAGGCTGGGTATGGTATGGTGGAGTGTGCCTGCAATTCCAACACTCAGGAGGCTGAAGCAGGAGAATCATAAGTTTGAGGCTAGCTAGAGCTACAGAGATACCCTGTCTCAAATAACAACTAGCTGAGCATAGGCCTGTAGTCCCAGCTCTGGGGAAGAGGAGGTAGGAGGATTAGGAGTAAGCTTCATGAGATACTACCTCAAAAAAACAAACAAATAAAAGCAAACAGAGGGCCTGAAGAGATGGCTTGTCAGCTAAGAACATCAGCTGCTCTTCCAGAGAACGTTGGTACCCACGTGGGTACTCACAAATGATCTGTAACACCAATTCTAGGGGATCTCACGCCCTCTCCTGGCATCTGTGGGTACTGCATGTATGTGGTGCACAGAGGTACAAGCAGGTAAGATACCAATCAATACACAGAAAAATAAAATAAATTAATTGCTTTAAAAAGAAAACCAGGTGGAAGTGGTGCACACCTTTATTCCCAGCACTTGGGAGCCAGAGACAGGTAGATCTCTGTGAGTTCAAGGCCAGACTGGTCTACAGAATGAGTTCCAGGACAGCCAGGGATACACAGAGAAACTCTTGACTCAAAAAACAAAACAAAACAAAAGAAATAAAGAGAAGAAAAATAGTGCTGGAGAGTTGGACCAGAGGTTAAGAGTACTTGTTCTTTCAGAGGACCCAGGTTTCAATGCCTAGTATACACATGACAGCTCACAACTGTCTGTAACTCCCTCTTCAGAGTGTACTAGGCACATACAGGGTACACATGCATGTATTTGGGTAGAATGCTCATACACATAATTTTTCTTTTTAGTCGGGATAGTGGCGCACACCTTTAGTCCCAGCGCTTGGGAGGCAGAGGTAGGCAGATCTCTGTGAGTTGAAGCCAATGTGGTCTGCATAGTGAGTTCCAGGACAGGTAGGTAGAGAGACTCTGACTCAAAAAAACAACCAAACAAACAACAAAGTATAATGAAGTATACTATTTTTCTTTTTGAGACAAGGTCCAACTGTATAACCCTGGCTGGTCTAAAACTTGGGCTGGCCTCAAACTCACTAGCTCCTCTACCTGCTGAGTGCCAGGATTAAAGGTGTGAGCTGTTTGCTCAGCATGACATAATTTGTGTGTGTGTGTGTGTGTGTGTGTGTGTGTGTATGTGTGTGTGTGTACAGATGTCAATTTGTCCTTACAATGATGTGAGTCAGCTGTTACTGTAACAGAGTCCTCTGATAATCAGGTGAGGTTTGGCTGGGAGTGTGGCTCAGTGGTAGAGTGCATACTCAGCCTGCCACGTGGCTCTGGTTCAAGCACCACAAAGGGAGAAGGGCTGTTTTGGCTCACAGTTTCGGAAGTTTCAGTTCATGGCCACATAGTTCTAATGCTTTGGGACTATGGTGATGTAACACATTCATGGCAGGATTTCATGGAGGAGAAGGCTGCTTATCTTTTGGCTGGAAGAAAAGTTGGAGTCCAGTTTCCAATAGCTCCTCCCAGGCCACACCTTCAGTGAGCAGAAGACTTCCCACTCAACACTCACTCACTCCTTCCTTCCTTCCTTCCTTCCTTCCTTCCTTCCTTCCTTCCTTCCTTCCTTCCTTCCTTCCTTCCTTCCTTCCTTCCTTTCGATGGGGTCTAACTATGTAGCCCAGGCTGGTCTGGAACTCACTGTGTAGCACAGGCTGTCCTGGGACACACAGAAATCTGCCCGACTCTGTCTCCCAAATGCTGGGATTAAAGGTGTGCACCATGCCCAACAAGCCTGCCTCTTTCTTAAAAGTTCTACCAGTTCCCAATGGAAGCAAGATGAGAACTAAAGCTTTAACACATGGGCCTTTGGGAGACATCTAAGAATTAAACTCTAGGGCTGGGGTATGATGTGATGGTAGAGTATTCTCATATCATGTGTGAAGGCCTGGGTTTGGTACCCAGCACTGCAAAATAAAAAAATAAAAATAATAAAAAAAGAAACCCCCCAGCCCCCAAAACCCCAGTGGTTAAACAGCATCACAGCAGTGGTCACTGCCGCATCAGCCGGGCCTTTTCCTTTGATTTCAGCCACCCTGTTATATTACACGAGAAGCTAATGCTTAGCTGGGTTATCTCATTCCTAATTATGTTTTGGGGGGTCATACATACTGTGCAGTCAGCACCAGAGTTAAGACAAGTTGTCTCCTTCTACACAAAAGGCATCTTGAGCCTTCCCATCCCAGCTGTGCCCCAGCTCAGGGAGGGGCTACTAACTTCTCTTGCCGTGGATGGGCTCAGCTTGCTTGAGTCATGCTAACGGGACGACACTGTATAACGGTTTTTCGGCTGATCTGTGGTATATGTATGTGTTTGTCTGTTTCCTGTTCTATAGTGCCCCGCTGTGGGCACATACCTGTCCCCACGAAGAGCACATGAGTAGTTTATGAACAATCCTTGGGTGGATGTACTTTTCCATTCTCTGGGTTAAATGCCAGGGAGGGGGGAAGGTGTTGAATCACATGTTCCATGCATATTGATAAGAATTTTCCTGTTTTCTGAAGTGACTATGCTCTTTGGGGGACATCTTTTTAACAGTGGTCCATGTTTTGTTTGTGCTGTGATTCCCCTCTGGCAAAGAGATGTTATTTCTTTTTTTTTTAAATGATTTATTTGTTTTTATTTGATGTATATCAATTGGTGTTTTATCTGCATGTGTGTCTGTGTGAGGGGGTTGGAGCCCCTGGGACTTGAGTTACAGACAATTGTGAGCTGCCATGTGGGTACTGGGAATTGAACCCAGATCCTCGAGAAGAGCAGCCTATGCTCTTAACTGCTGAACCATCTCTCCAACCCCACGAGGTGATATTTCTATATCATCATTATAAGCCTCTGAGAGATTCGCCTGGCTCTGCCTCCCGAGTGCTGGGATTAAAGGTGTGCGCCACCACCGCCCAGCGGCATCTCTGCTTATGATGGAGGGTGCTGCTGGTTGTGGGCCCCAGTGCCCTTGTGGCTTGGAATGCTGTCTCTGCTGACCATATGACATCTCTGTCCCTTAGATGGTGCAGTCCCTGGGCTTCGCTATCTACCGTGCCCTGGACTGGGGCTTAGATGAGAGTGAGGAGCGAGAGCTGAGCCCACAGCTGGAGAGGCTCATCGACCTCATGGCCAACAGTGACTGTGAGGACAGCAGCTGTGGGGCAGCGGATGAGGGCTATGGGGGTCCAGAAGAGGAGGAGGAGGCCGAGGGCGGCCCCCGAGCCGTGCGAACCTTTGCCCAGGCCATGCGGCTGTGCGCTTCGCGCCTGACCGACCCCCATGGCGCACAGGCCCACTACCAGGCAGTGTGCCGAGCTCTTTTTGTGGAGACGCTGGAGCTTCGTGCCTTCCTGGCCCGGGTGAGGGAGGCCAAGGAGGTGAGTGAGATATGGGCTGCAAATGGAAGGGCTGATGCTTGGTGGAGTGAGGGGGATGGATGGGACATGGGGGTGCAAACCGGGTGGGAATGGGGCTAGGGAGGCGATGGGGCCCCATCCTCGGATGTCCAGCAGGGGTTAAGGTCTCTGGTGCCTGACTGCGCCTTCCTGGGAATACCCATAACTTTCCCTCCCCATGCTGGGCAGTGCCCAAAATGTTTCCTACGTTTTTAACTGCATGCCTTCTTTTCCCCGGGTTTTCAGAGAAGGGAATCAGTCAGTGGCCCCTGGCCCTCGCCCCTGTTGCCTCAATTAGCCATTCCCTCCCTGCCCCCTCCTTCATCTCTGCAAAAGGGAGATCTGCTTACTGCTCACTGGCTGGCCTCTCTGAGCCCCAGTTCCTTCTGAAAATGGGATGCTAAAGACGGCCACTTCTCCCCTTGGGGCACCACACAGGCAGGTCCATGGGCTTGGAGACTTGGGGTGGGCTGGTGAGAACCCCTCAGGGCATTTACTGTGCTTGCCACAGTCCTACTTTATTCTTTGGTGGTCTCCTGTCTTACAAATGAGCAGATGCTACCTCTGAGAGTCAGGGTCCCTCAGCCCAGTGTCAGAGCCTGTCTGGGATACAGCCGGCTCCTAAACTGGGTTCCCTCTAGGCTGTCCTGACTTCCCCTGACCCAGAGTCAGGGCTTGGCATCTTGTGACTGGCTCCATTCTTCCTTGGAGGAGAACCATTTTTCCCTTGTGAAGTAGGCTGTCCAGGCCTCTGTGAACATTTCACTGATGATAAAAGGGGCACTGGAAACAGGTCAGGTGAGGGTCAAGTCATTCTCTCTTGCTCAGGTAGCAGAAGTTGATTTTTAAGTTAGTTGATGTTGGTTTCTGGTTCCACCCTGCCCTTTTCTGTGCCGTGTCCCTTTTCCTGTAGCCTAGCAGGGCCATAGCTAGCATCCTGACCCTTGGAGCCTGCATAGGCTTTCAGGGATGTTTGAGTGACGGAATCTGGGACCTAGCTTGAACCCATTGATCCTCACTTGCCACTGTCACATGCCAGTCTTGGGAGGCTCTCCACTTAGCTCCCAGTATTCCGTGCGCCATCCCCACCTTCCCGCTCAGCTCCTCTTCCCTCTCAGCTCCTCCCTGGCGTCTCAGAGACACTCTCTGCCTGTGCTCCCTGTGGCTGGCAGGTGGTCCTTGGGTTTTTGTCCTTCTGTGAACATGGTCTGTTGTGTTGCTCAGATCAATTCCTTACCCAGACAAATGAGCTTTACCAGGAGCACATACCTCTACACTCCATTCCACTGATCCCAGAGACAGTCAGGGGATGGGTGCTGGGGATACAGGGTCCTGGACAGACACACCTGGGCTTGTCTGGGCTGGCGATTTTGGACAGGTGCGTAGGGTCAGGTGTAGCTATTCTAAGTAGGACAGGAGAGCCATCCTCTATGCCCTTTGCCCCAGGAGCCCCACACAATAGTGTGTCTTAACCCAGTTTGGCAAATAGCTTAAGGTGGAAGCCAGGGTAACTGGTTCTGTCTTCACTGGGTCCTGCTGAAGGGCAGATGCTTCTCTACTGTGGGGAGTTAGTGAAAGCAGAAGCCCCAGGCTGCCCTCTAGACCCAGAACCATCAAAGCAGCAAGTCTGGCATCTTTCCCCAAATTCCTAGTTGCCTGAGTCCCTGGCATCTTTCCTGGGCCCTCACCATGATGTTAGCACTCCATATCTGGACGGCCTCCTGCTGGTTAACTCATCCTGGTCATCTGCCTTCATCAATTCTGCCAGTCCTTGAAGACTAACACTTGCCACACTGTGCTGGGCTCCAGACTTAGAACAGCAGCTGAGGAAGCATACACAGCCTCTAAGAGATGGGTTTTGGTGACCTCTAGTATGGGTCGTGCATATAGAGAAGCAGCCACGAGAAAGGGTGGGCTCGTGGGCTCGTGGGCTCGTGGGCTGGCCAGAGTGTCCTGAGTGAACTGAAATCTGGAGGGCAACAGGGAGTCCTTCTCCTTCTGCATCAACCACCTGTGAAGGACAGTGCCTCTCTGAAACATGTGGGTCAGATGGGAGCCAGTGCATGTGGACACTAGGCTCTCACCAGGCCCTGCTCAAGAGAAGCCATTAGAGAGAAGATTAAAAGTTCCCTGTGCCATTCCCAAAGCTATAGTATAGTTTCCTCAGATCTTTCCAAGCTCCGATGCCTGGGCCAGGTGCCTTTGTGACCCCTTTTTAGCTGGCTGAGTGCTAGAGAAGTGCCTCCTGCTAGATGGGATTTGCAGGGTCCTGCTGTGTCCACTCCTCTGCCATTTCTACACTAACTAGACATGTGGTCCCAGATGCTGCAGAAGCTGGGGGAAGATGAGCCACGGGTAGAGAAGCCACTGGCCGAGCTCGACCACCTGGGACACACAGACTGGGTAAGACATGGACCCCTCCTGACCTGGGACAGAGGAGAGCACAATACACCCAGAAAGGTTTGTGCCGGGAGAGCCGTGGGTGCCAGAGCTGAGGCCATTTCTTGTCTGGGTCAGGCCCGGCTCTGGGTCCAGCTCATGCGGGAGCTACGTCATGGGGTGAAACTGAAGAAAGTGCAGGAGCAGGAGTTTAACCCGCTGCCCACCGAGTTCCAGCTCACCCCCTTCGAGATGCTGATGCAGGACATCCGTGCCAGGAACTATAAGCTGCGCAAGGTCATGGTGAGCCCCCGCCCTGTTGTCCTGCACCAGCACCCCTGGCCCTGTTCCCTTCTGCGAGTTCTTACCCTGCTGCCGTCGACTAGTGGCCCTGCCCTCTGTCTCTACTAGCACCCTTGCCCTGTTCCTTGTGCTTGATTGGAGTTTGATGCTCATCTGCAGATATGAATAGGCAGATGTGGAGTTTGATGCTCATCTGCAGATATGAATAGGCAGATGTGGCTGGTTTCCACAGCTCTTGGTTGTATTGGGAATACGGTATAATAATTAGGGAAAGGAGGAGGTTCTTGAGGGTCAGGAGGGACCCTAAGAGCCAGCCACCTTTTCCCAGGTAACACACATATGCATAGCCTTATGTGCACTGGTATCACTCTTCTGACAACCCCTGAGATGGGTCCTACAGCCCCATTTCCTGAAGAGTCTTAGGTTCAGGAAGCTCAGGCTGCTGAGTTTAGGACTCACTAGACCTTGAACGTTGTAGCCACTGCTGGATGTGGCCCACGTATCTGCTGTGTACCTGTTAGAGAAGCCGCTGAGTCCCAGGGAACAGAGGCCATAGGAGGGAAGCTGGCTGTGAAGACGAGGTTGTAGTCAGGGCTGTGTGAGCCCCTCCTGGTCACCCTTACACCAGCAGTTGGCCCTTGCGAGCTCAGGGTGACCCTGCTCCTCCTGGCAGGTTGATGGGGACATCCCTCCCAGAGTGAAGAAGGATGCACACGAGCTCATCCTGGACTTCATCCGCTCTCGGCCCCCACTAAAGCAGGTACCAGCTCTGCACTTCCTCCTCTGGAGATTGTGGGCCCTGCCGCTCTCCTGTGACTAACCCGGGAGGTGTCTTGTCACCTCCACTTTCTGAGGGAGGCCATTGAGGGCTCTTTTGCCTGTTGGCTGGATGGCTGGACATGATCTCTGGCATAGGGCTTCTGGGTCTGTGTCTTCTTCCTCTTGGGGAGAACTTTTAGCCATTTTTACACCTCACGCCAGGTGTGCACAAAGCCTCCCTGGCTAGTGCTTCCTTCTGAGGTGCCGAGAGGTAGCACTGAGTCTCCCGGACTACTCCAGCATGTCCCTCCTCTAGAGCGGGCCCGTGTCACCACCTGCCTCCCCTTCCCACTTAGTGTGTCATGTCGGCGGCAGGTCTCGGAGAGACGGCTTCGCCCTATACCACAAAAGCAGAGAACGCTGCATGAGAAGATCCTGGAGGAAATCAAGCAGGAACGGAGGCTTCGTCCAGTAGGGGCCCAGCACCTGGGTGCCCGTGGTGAGTAAGGGCGGGGGTGAGTGATGGGGAGAAGACATCCCCTGTGGGCCTTGCTGGGGCTACTGATCAAATCTGAGGACTGTTAGCCCCGAGAGTCCTGTATGGGTAGAGGACCCAGGACCCCTTAATTTTTTTTTAACTGTAGACTTAGAGGAGTTATAATGGCCTTGTGAAGTGAAATAAGGCTGTCCTCTAGGTTTTGATCAGATTTTGCCTTTATATGTTGTTATAGTGGATGACAGATCTCAACATTTGGGAGTCAAATGAAATAAAAGTCAAGTTTCTAAGTAACTGGAAGCCAGACATACATTCAGATATTTGAGACTTGTTCTTCCTTGCAAAATAAGGATGGTGAACTTCACCCCTGCTTCTGCCAGGCCTTTGGGAGGCTAGGCGGCTCTCCTCTTTAGCTAGAGCTACTCACTGTTAACTGGCTCAGCAGCCTTCGGTTTCCCCTTCTAAGTGGAGAATTAAACCAAGTGGTTGGTGCTCAGGAAGCTGTTCACTTCCATGTTGGCCTTCTTTCCGTCCTCTCCACTCACGGCCCATGTCTGCCCTGGCCTCCTCGTCCTCCTCACTCACGGCCCATGTCTGCCCTAGCCTCCTCGTCCTCCTCACTCACGGCCCATGTCTGCCCTGGCCTCCTCGTCCTCCCCACTCACTGTCCACTGCTGCCCTGGCCTCCTCGTCCTCCCCACTCACTGTCCACGTCTGCCCTGGCCTCCTCGTCCTCCCCACTCACTGTCCACGTCTGCCCTGGCCTCCTCGTCCTCCCCACTCACTGTCCACTGCTGCCCTGGCCTCCTCGTCCTCCCCACTCACTGTCCACTGCTGCCCTGGCCTCCTCGTCCTCCCCACTCACTGTCCACTGCTGCCCTGGCCTCCTCGTCCTCCCCACTCACTGTCCACGTCTGCCCTGGCCTCCTCGTCCTCCCCACTCACTGTCCACTGCTGCCCTGGCCTCCTCGTCCTCCCCACTCACTGTCCACTGCTGCCCTGGCCTCCTCGTCCTCCCCACTCACTGTCCACTGCTGCCCTGGCCTCCTCGTCCTCCCCACTCAATGTCCACTCCTGCCCTGACCTCCTCGTCCTCCCCACTCACTGTCCACTGCTGCCCTGGCCTCCTCGTCCTCCTCACTCAATGTCCACTGCTGCCCTGGCCTCCTCATCTCCCCACTCACTGTCCACTGCTGCCCTGGCCTCCTCGTCCTCCTCACTCAATGTCCACTGCTGCCCTGGCCTCCTCATCTCCCCACTCACTGTCCACTGCTGCCCTGGCCTCCTCGTCCTCCCCACTCACTGTCCACGTCTGCCCTGGCCTCCTCGTCCTCCTCACTCACTGTCCACTGCTGCCCTGGCCTCCTCGTCCTCCCCACTCACTGTCCACGTCTGCCCTGGCCTCCTCGTCCTCCCCACTCACTGTCCACTGCTGCCCTGGCCTCCTCGTCCTCCCCACTCACTGTCCACTCCTGCCCTGGCCTCCTCGTCCTCCCCACTCACTGTCCACTGCTGCCCTGGCCTCCTCGTCCTCCCCACTCACTGTCCACCCCTGCCCTGCCCTTCCACATCCTTCCCTGTTCCTGCCCTGCCTCCTTGTCTTCCTTGCTCATCACCCACTCTGGCTTCGTGCTCCTCCCCTCCCTGCCCCACACCCACCCTTGTCCTGGTCTCCTTGCCTTAGCTGCTCACTTCCTCCCCCTCTCCACTCACCATCCACCTCTGCCTTTGTTTTTCCTGCCTTCAGGGTTTGGTTCTCTGCCCTGCATCCTCAATGCCTGCTCTGGGGACATCAAGTCCACTTCCTGCATCAACCTGTCTGTCACAGACGCTGGGAGTGGAAGCCAGCGTCCACGGCCCCGGGTCCTGCTTAAAGCCCCCACCTTAGCTGAGATGGAAGAAATGAACACGTCTGAGGTCAGAGAATAGAGGTTCTTCCAAAGATCATGCTGATGGGGCTGGGAAAGGCTTAACGGGACAGGGGTCTGTTTGGTAAGTTATTTTCTTCTTGTGGCCGGAGGAATAGCCTGAGTAGCCCTCCGTCAGCGTGAGAAGCTGTTCCCAGTGAGGACCTCAGGCCCATTAGAATGGAAGATGTCCTCAGTGCTGGCCATCTCAGAGGGCTCAGCCTTCTCCAGAACTGTCGTCTCCAGGGTTTTCAGGAAGACCTCAGGGAATGGTTTGACTATAGAGACACTTGCCATGAACTGTCCAGAAGATATGAGCTAGCGATATGTAGAGGACAGTGCAGGGTCTTGGTGGGCTCAGTTAGCACTCCTGGATCCACTGCCTTGGTCCAAGGATGAGCAAGAGGTGCTGGAGGCAGTGGTCAGAACTAGAGGCAGTGGTCAGGGTGGGGCAGCGGTCGGGAGGGGGTGGCAGTCTGGAAGGAGCTGTGCCTGGTGTGCTTTCAGGAAGAAGAGTCCCCCTGTGGAGAGGTGACCCTGAAGCGGGACCGCTCTTTTTCGGAGCATGACCTAGCTCAGCTTCGGAGTGAGATGGTCTCTGGTTTGCAGTCAGTTGCTCAGCCCCCAGGAGGGATGGAGCCACCTCGGGCCAGAGCGGGCAGCATGCACTCCTGGAGACCCAGCACCCAAGACCAGGGTAAGTCTTCACACCGGCTGCTCTTTTCATTTCCATGGACTCGGTGTTGCTGCCTCACATCTTCCTGGAGCAGGCAGGTACCCACGGTGTGTAGCTTGTGCCTGCAAGGATAGTGCTGAGTCTCTCACCACCTAAAGCACGCATCCCTGCTTTCAGTGGAGGTTTTTTTGTTTTGTTTTAAAAACCAGCTAACCAACTCATATTCATAGCAAAACATTTCTGCATCCTTAGGGGGTGGAGAGATGGCTCTGTGGTTAAGAGTACTTGCTGCTCTTGCAGAGTATGATTCCCAACACTCACATGGTGACTTATAACCATCTCTAATTCCAGTTACAGGGAATCCAGTGCCCTCCTCTGGCCTCTGTGGGCACCAGGCATACAAGTGGTACACATACATATACTCATACACATAGAATAAAAATAAGTAAATCAGGCCAGGTTTGGTGGTGCACACATTTGATCTCAGCACTTGGGAGGCAGAGGCAGATGGATCTCTGAGTTCATGGCCAGCCTGTTCTACAGAGCGAGTTCCAGGATGGCCAGGGATATACAGAGAAACCCTGTCCTGAAGAGAGAAGAAAAAAAAAAAAAGAAGACGAAGAAAGGAAGAAAGCTAAGTAAATCTTTTTAAAGAGAATTCAGCCGGGCGGTGGTGGCGCACGCCTTTAATCCCAGCACTCGGGAGGCAGAGCCAGGCGGATCTCTGTGAGTTCGAGGCCAGCCTGGGCTACCAAGTGAGCTCCAGGAAAGGCGCAAAGCTACGCAGAGAAACCCTGTCTCGAAAAACCAAAAAAAAAAAAAAAAAAAAAAAAGAGAATTCAAATTCTCATGATTCTGTTCCATAGGGATAATTGTTAGTGGTGGTATCCTGAGATGTAATAAGGAGGCTGGCATCTCTTTCTTTCTTTTTTCTGTGCACAGCTGGGCTCTTGAAGCACCTGACCTGTCACCAGCCACTGTCCTCCACCAGAGGACTCAAGCTAGAAATAACCCCTCTGGCCTGGGTGCACAGGGTTAGTCCCATCAGTCAGTGACTGGACTTACATCAAGAGCTGTCAGTGTTAGAAATGGGTCTGGGGTCCCAAGAACATGACCATACAATCCAGAGGGTTTGGGCAAGCCAGAACATTTCAGTTCTGCAGGAGGCTGCACGGCCATGTCAAATCAAGAGGCGACCCCAGTGAGCTTTTAGTTCTTCTTCTTCTTTCTTTTTGTGTGTGTTGTTTTGTTTTGTTTTTCAAGACAGGGTTTCTCTGTGTAACAGTCCCAGCTGTCCTGGAACTTGCTCTGTAGACCAGGCTGGCCTCACACTCAGAGATCTGCCTGCCTCTGCCTCCTGAGTGCTAGGATTAAAGATATGGGCCACCACACCAGGCTCAGTTTTTATTTCTAAAGGAGTCCTGTGCCTCTGAGTGGTCAGAGCTTGGTCTCATGCTCTTGCATGATTGGCTAATTTAAAACGACAGTTGATGAGCAGAATGCAATGTCCAGCACAGAGTGCAACCCTGAGCATATGTTTTGATATCAGGAAGTACAAACTCTGGCAGAATGTGGGTTTCTGTCATGTAGCTTCCTTACAAAATTTTAAAAGTAATTTAAAATTTTTAACTTAATCTTTATCTTACGAGTATGGGTGTTTTTTGCATGTGTGTGTGTGTACCATGTTTGTGTATGTCTGTGTATCACATGGATGCCTGGTACCTGCTGAGGTCAGAGGAGGGTTTTGGATTCCTTGGAATTGGAGTCACAGATGTTGTGATCCACCATGTAGGTGCTGGGAATTGAACCTGGTTCTTCTGCAAGAATAAGCGCTCTCAACCACAGAACCAACTCGAACTCTTTCGGCTTGACTTTAGCTCGTTCCCTCTCCCCACTGGGACATACATGCTGTCCCATTGTCCACGTGGCACAGCACTCCTGCCGGGTGGTCCCAACGGGTCTGTGTTTTCTCTCCAGTTTTCTGTCCTGTGAGTGGCCAGTCCCAGCCTTACCTCGGCTCCGCCTTGCCCAGCAGCTTGAGCTCAGCAGATAAACCGGAGGCCTCTGCACCAGATACCAGACACCTGTGGCTGGTAAGTGACAGGGTAGGTTGCCCTGGATGGCCTCTTCAGCATCATCTTTATCCTTTCACTAGCCTGATGCTCAAGAGAGAGATAGGCAGCATTCCTCAGGATGTGACTGGCTTTGTCTTTGAGGGTACCAGGGTCCAGTTCCCTGTATCTGGGGAGATTGCTCTTTGCTGCCACTTGCTGGTGCACATTGGTACTGCGACCCCAAACCCAGAGACTTGTCTTTCAACCATTTGCCCCTGGCCTAAAGTGCTCTTTGTTCAATTCCAAGGGTGGTCAGGATAATGAACCCTGAATTGTGGGATTTGAGGGCAATACAGTGTTGCAGGGAGTGTGCTGTTGGCTGAGACTTTGACATGCTGGTTCCTATCAGCTATGAGTTTTGTGTTTGTGTGAAGAACTGATACTCTGCCTTGGAGCCCTGTCTTGGGCCTGAATTTCACTGTGCAGATTTATCAAATGAAGTAACAGGTAAAAGCCGATGATAGCCTACAGGGCATCCTACATGTGTGTGAAGGGAGATTAACTGTGGGGTGACACCATCATCTCATGAGGCTTGGATTAAAACATGTTAAAATGCTTTAAAAAGTGTAAGTTCTATGTAAGAATAAGGCTATTTGTTTATTTGAGTACTTTGCCTGCATGTATGTCTGTGCACCATGTGCGTGCCTGGTGCCTGCCAAGGTCAGCAGGCATCAGATCCCCTGGAACTGTCATTCCAGATGAGAGTGAGCCAATCTGTGGGTTCTGGGAACTGAACCTGAGTCCCTCTGAGAGAACAGTGAGTGATGCTAACTCCTGACCCATTGCTCCAGCACCCTCATTAACTTTAATTGAAAGGTAATGTCCATATGGTGGAATGAGAGAATGCCTTCAAAAAGTTGCCATTTAACTTATACACACATATACACACACATAAGATTAATACATGTTAAGGAACTGTTTTTAGCTGGACAGTAGTGGCGCATGCCTTTAGTCCCAGCACTTGGGAGGCAGAGGCAGGTGGATCTCTGTGAGTTCAAGGCCAGCCTGGTCTACAAAGTGAGTTCCAGGATAACTAGGGCTATACAGAGAAACCATGTCTCAAAAAACAAAAACAAAACAAACAAAAAAAATGACTTCTCAATTTGGCAACTTAAAATATTAAACATTCTCTGGCTGGAGAGATGGCTCAGAGGTTAAGAGCACCATCTGCTCTTCTAGAGGTCATGAGTTCAATTCCCAGCAACCATATGGTAGCTCACAACCACCTATAATGAGATCTAGTGCCCTCTTCTGGCATGCATGTAGGCAAAACACTATATACATAATAAATAAATAAATCTTAAAAAAAATAATAAACATTCTCTTACAGTTTCTGAGCATTAAAATTTCAGAAGCGCCGGGCGTGGTGGCGCACGCCTTTAATCCCAGCACTCGGGAGGCAGAGGCAGGCGGATCTTTGTGAGTTCGAGGCCAGCCTGGGCTACCAAGTGAGCTCCAGGAAAGGCGCAAAGCTACACAGAGAAACCCTGTCTCGAAAAAACCAAAAAAAAAAAAAAAAAAAAAAAAAAAAAAAAAAAAAAAAAAAAAAAAAAAAATTTCAGAAGCATCAGCTCTTAAAAACACACTTATTCATTTGTTTTTTACTTATTTGTCATATGTGTTTGGATGTTTTGTCTGCATGAAAGTCTGTGCACCACATGCATGCCATGCCTGTGAGACCAGAAGAGGTGGGTTAGATTCTCTGGGACTGGAGTTACAGATGGTTGTGAGCCACCATATGGGTGCTAGGAATTGAACCTGGGTCCCCTGGAAGAATAGCCAGTGTTCTTATCTACTGAGCCATCTCTCCAGCTCCTTTATTTTTATTTTTGAGACAGTCTCATGTTCTACCTCAGGTTGGCCTGGAGCAAATTATGTAGCCCATGTTGGCCTGGAACAAATCACGTAGCCTAGGCTAGCTTCAAACTTGCTTTGCTCTACTTCTGCCTCAGAAACAATTTAACTAGGGGGTATGGCTAGTGTCTCCCAGAGGTTTCAGGTAGAATATAAACTGGGATTGCATACTATGGCAGCTGAAAGCCACAGCATATTTTATGACCAAGTGTCTGCATTGACACACTCTCACTATGCACTGCAAGTGTTAACAAGTCTAACCATTTCTTTGTTTGTTTTTCGAGACAGGGTTTCTCTGTGTGGCTTCAGAGCCTGTCGTGGAACTTGCTCTGTAGACCAGGCTGGCCTTGAACTCACAGAGATCCGCCTGCCTTTGTCTCCCGAGTGCTGGGATTAAAGGCGTGTGCCACCACCACCACCACCACCACCACCACCACCACCACCACCACCACCACCACCACCACCACCACCACCTGGCCCATCTAACCATTTCTTAAGGCTAGAAAATTAAGGACCATTTCTTGTTCAAGGAAGGAAGGGGCATGTTTTAAAATTCCTCAAGTCCCACAGTAGCCTTTCAGTTCTGGGATCTCAAAAAGTACTTTCTGAAAGTTAGGCTATCAAAATCAGAGAACCTGGTGGCCTTTAGTTCTGCCCTAGCCACTGAGAGGTAGCTGCTAACCTCTGCATTGGACATGGGAACTCCTGACTGTAAATACTAACAATAGAAAGACGCTGGAAGTCCTGGGGCCTCAGATCCTGTGGGACATGCAGAAATGCCCGGTGCTGTTCCAGGATTAAGTAGCCCTGCACAGGGCTACCAATGCACATCCTAGAAAAAACATCCAGTTACCATCCTTATGGCACCCAGAATGCTGTTCCCCATCTGCCTCCACGAACAAGAGCTAGTGTTTTGAGTTCTGTGTTCCTGGTACCATGTTAAGAATTGTATGTTGGGGCTGGAGAGATGGCTCAGAGGTTAAAAGCACTGCTTGGTCTTCCAAAGGTCCTGAGTTCAATTCCCAGCAACCACATGGTGGCTCACAACCACCTGTAATGAATTCTGGTGCCCTCTTCTGGCCTGCAGGGATATGTGCAGCCAGAACACTGTATACATAATAAATAAATAAAAAATTAAAAAAAAAAAAAAAAAAAAAAAAAAAGAATTGTATGTTGAGGGTTTGGGGATTTAGCTCAGTGGTAGAATGCTCGCCTAGCAAGCGCAAGGCCCTGGGTTCGGTCCTCAGCTCTGGGGAAAAAAAAAAAACAAAAGAATTGTATGTTGAGCCGGGCGGTGGTGGTACACACCTTTAATCCCAGTACTCTGGAGACAGAGCCAGGCGGATCTTTGTGAGTTCGAGGCCAGCCTGCTCTACAGATCGAGATCCAGGAAAGGCACCAAAACAAAACAAAACAAAAATAAAGAATTGTATGTTGTATTGCCTCAAGGGAGCTGAAGCAGCCCCATTTTACAGAAAAAATAGGCTTAGAAGGTTTAGTGTCTAGTCTTATGCCACACACTAGTAAGGTTAAACCAGGATCACTCACCATAATGCCAGTAGGGCAGATGATTCCCAGGGCTTCTGGGGACAGTACAGATCAGGGGCAGAGCGGGGTGGGCAGATTCAGTGGAGAAGGCTGGAGCCATGGTGTGTGTTTGCAAGCAGGAGATGGAGTTTTCTGGCATGGGGTCAGTGAGGACAAGGGATGGGGTCCTGGGGCCCTGGCACTGGGGAACCTTGCTACATCAGCAGGGCCTCCTTGAAGCAGATCCAGCCCCCGGTAGTGAGTGAGCTGATTCACATACTTTAGTAGTAGCCAGGTTATTTGGACTGAGACCAGGTAACTGTGGGATCCCCGGGATGTTGAGCAAGCAGGATCCTACCTCCCCTTTGCCCCCAGGAGTTCAGCCACCCTGTGGAGAGCTTGGCTCTGACTGTGGAGGAGGTGGTGGATGTGCGCCGGGTGCTGGTGAAGGCAGAGATGGAGAAGTTTCTTCAGGACAAGGAGCTCTTTAGCAGCCTTAAGAGGGGGAAGGTGAGACTTGGATGCCCTGGGCAGCAGGGCAGGGCTGTTCTCAGCAACAGAGGGTGGCACCAGGTGTCTGGGTGCTTGGGTAGAAGCCCCAGGCAAGCGCTTGTTGGGACTGGGCTTGGACTCCAGCGGCCTTCCATAGCCACGCTCTAACCTCGCCTCTCCCGCAGATCTGTTGCTGCTGCAGAACCAAGTTTCCCCTGTTCTCCTGGCCGCCGACCTGTCTGTTCTGCAAGAGGTGAGCCTTTGTCAGCAGACAGACTAACAAGGGGGAGGCTTCACCACACCCAGCCAATTCAGTCTTTTCTTCTTCCTTCCTGTTATCCCCAACCCCCAAGACAGGGTCTCACTGGCCTCAAACTCATGACCTGCCTGCTTTAGCTGCTTAAGTAGCAGAGACTGTAGGTTAGTGCCACCATGCTTTGTTTAGGTTAAATTTATTTATTTATATTTGTTTGGTTGGTTTTGTTTTGTTTTACTATGGAGCCCTGGAACTCACTATGTAGACTAGGGAAGGAACCCATAGAGATCTGCCTGCCTTTGCCTCCAAAGAGCTGGGATTAAAGGCACATGCCACCACATCTGGCTTAGGTTAAATTTAAATAGTGAAGGGACACCCATGTTTAGCCAAGATGGGGTAACTTCCACTTTCTGGCTGAAACAGCCCCAAACAATCAATCAAAGGTTTTTAAACAACAGTCTTTAAGACACTGGGCACAGGCAGCTGAAGGAGGCAGATAAGGGAGCTTGTGCTGGCCTTGGGAGTTTCTGCTCACCAACTGGAGCTGGAGCAGGAGGCCGGGGCACTGGAGATCTTAGAAAGGGGTTAGGAGAGGAGAGAGCAGCAGAGAGATCTGGAGATGCCTCTGAGATGTCCTTGAGCACGGAGCAGGCATGCGAAAGGAAGAACAAAGCTTGGAAAAGAACTAGCCTCATCCTAATCCTAAAGCATGGATTGTCAAAATGCAGCCCCTCACTACGTCTCCCTGCTTATTCTGAGAATGAAAGTTTTTTTGTTTTGATTTGTTTCAAGACAGGGTTTCTCTGTGTAGTTTTGGAGCCTGTCCTGGAACTCGCTCTGTAGACCAGGCTGGCCTCAAACTCACAGAGATCCACCTGCCTCTGCCTCCCCAGTGCTGGGATTAAAGGCGTGTACCACCACTGCTCGGCTAGGGTTGAATTTTTTACAAGAGGGAATTGGTTTTTGTTTTCTTTTTAATGAGACAGGACCTCACTATATAGCTTAGGCTAGCCTCAAACTCAATCCTCCAGCCTCAGTGCTAGAACTATAGGTTTGTGTCACCACACCTGGCAGGCATTTACTTCTGAAATTGGATGTGGGAACTTTAAAATGCTAATTGCTATATAAAGCTGAACATCTTACTGAAAGCCATTCTACTTAGATGGTGCTTCTATGGTGAAAGGCAGAAGATACTCCCCAGAGAGATAGGAGGCAGAGGTAAATGAATGTGCTCCAGGAAGACGAAAGATTCCGGAGTAAAGTGAAGGTGAAGTACTGAGTGACCAGGGATGTGGCCAAAAGCAAGGCTGACTGACTCAGATGTGTGCAGCAGACAGGGAAGGCAGGAGGAGGGTGTTTTCCTTCCTAGGCCTTCCTGACACTGATCCTGCTTTCTCTCTGTTCCTTCCAGAGCTGTGTGCACTTCCTGCAGTGTGAAGGTGAGGATTCAGGGAACCGTCAGGTCTCGGTGATGTGGGATAGGGATACTGCTGTTTCCAATTGAACGTGTTGGACAGTCGCCCTCTTATGAGGCATTTCATCCATTCCCCTCTAAGAATCTGTTCTTACACTTCTCAAGACTGCAATTAGTGTATTTGCTTGTAAGATACATAAAGTCTAGGCTGGCTTTAAACTCTCTATGTATCTGAGGATGACTTTGAACTCCAGTTCCTCCTGTCTCTGCCTTCCACGTGCTGGAATTACAGGAAGGACCATACACTAGACAGTTTGTTTTATTTTGTTGTTTGTTTGGTGTTTCTTTTAGGCAGGGTCTCACTATGTAACCCTAGCTGATCTGGAACTCACTATGTCTGGCCAAGACTACAGTTTCTTAAAACACTCATAGGTAGTATTTTCTTTTATATTTTTGAGACAAGGTCTTGCTATGTATAGCACTGGCTGGCCTGGAACTGGCTATGTAGAGCAAATTTGCTTTGAACTCAGAAATATGCCTGCCTCTGCCTTGAGTACTAGGATTATATGTGTGCACCACTGTGCCCAGTCCTCATAAGTAGTCTTAAATCTTGTTTTTAAGGTGATAGAGAGGTGGCTTAGAAGTTAAGAGCACTTGCTGCTCTTGCAGAGGACCTGGGTTTGGTTCCCAGAACTTACATGACAGCTAACAAGTTTGTAACTCCAGTTCCAGAAGATCTGACACTCTCTTCTGTCTCCCAAGGGCACTGCATGCGCATAGTGCACAGACATAAATGCACACCAAACACCCATACACATAAAGGAAAAATAAATAAGTAAAACATTTTTTTTTTTTTTTTTGGTTTTTCGAGACAGGGTTTCTTTGTGTAGCTTTGCGCCTTTCCTGGAACTCACTTTGGAGACCAGGCAGGCCTCGAACTCACAGAGATCCGCCTGGCTCTGCCTCCCGAGTGCTGGGATTAAAGGCGTGCGCCACCACCGCCCGGCTAAGTAAAACATTTTAACAGTTTTTAAGTATTCTATGTGAGTAGGCTGGAGACCCACAGCTTTTCTCTCGCCTAAAAAAAAATCCTCCTTTTGACATGAGAAAGCTTTCAGCAAGACCATGTTGCATTTTGGATGCTAGCTTCCACTCAGAGGTAAAGGACAGAAGCCCTTGGAAGTGTACTGACCGTCATGCCTCAGCACAGAGAGAGGAACCTACTTTTCTCAAATTCTCTAATCTGTCCCTGTGAAATACTGGTTGTGTGCAGAACCTAAAATTACACCCATTGTGGCATAAAAGAGTTCCCAAACCCTAAGAAGTTACAGTTTGGATGAGCATGAAATGTAGTTGGGGTGTGATGAGGGAGGAGCCTATGCTGGGCCATCAGATGAGTGTATGGGGTGCCACCTTGGGTCTCTAGGCCCCCAGGGGTGCTTGGATGGTTGGTGAGGAACTTTGTCCACATTCTTCCCTGTGTTGCAGATGAAGATGCCTTCTAAGAAGTGTGCACACATCCCTGTCTACACACTCGGCTTTGAGAGTCTTCAGAAGGTGCCAACTACCAAAGCCACACCAATGCTGAGGAGAGATGCCTTCCAGTATGTTCTGTTGCCTTGTTGCTGGCTGGTATCCTATGGTAGCGAGGAACTGAAAATAACCAGGAAACTAGGGCAGGTGCCTATGGCACAGTGAGGATTCCTCCAAGGGACAGTCAAGTCACTTGGCAGGGCTCTGGAGGCAGCATTGTAGGGAACTGAGCTTGGGTGGTCTGGGCTCAGGCCTTCAGTGCCAGGTGAGGAAGAGCCTCTGCAGGGATGCACATTGCCAGGTGTGCTCAGTCAGACTCCTGTGGATAAGTCATGGGAAGGAGAGAAGAGGCAGCAGGCAGCTTGGAGGGGTGACTGCAGACATAAAAAGCAAGGTTTGGGATTTTGGAGTAGCAGGACAAGGCCTCTAGAGGATCCTGGCCTAAATTGGGTTCTCTCTTCTCATGGTTCTCTCCTGGCATCTCTCTATCCTAGATCCCTGCAAGGACCAAAGTGGCGGAGCGTAGAGGAGGAGTTCCCCCACATCTATGCCCATGGCTGTGTCCTGAAGGATGTCTGCAGTGACTGCACCAGCTTCGTGGCTGATGTAGTATGCTCCAGCCGCAAGAGTGTGGATGTCCTCAATGCCACTCCACAACGCAGCCAACGCAGCCGCCAGACCCAGTCCCTCTATATCCCCAACACCAGGACTCTCAACTTCCAATGACTGTTGTGATGGCCACCCTGCTCCCCATCCTGGAACACAGCTGCCATCAACCCCCTTGCGCATGTACATATATACATATATAGATATTTATAATATATATACAGCCTATATATTTATATTTATATACATTGTCTCTTTGCCCTACAGTTCATTTAGGGCCAAGCTTACTCCAGAAACCTTCCCTCTTCCTTACCTCTCAGGAATCCTTGGAAAGGCTGGAAGGGATTGGGGAATGGAGGAAGGGCAGCTTTTCTGCCCCATACCTTGGTTCTCTTCAGTAGTGAGCATACAGCAGGGTCTGTTCCCTGGGTGGACAGGGCAACTCGGTTCTCAGGTGAACCTAGGTATGAAGTCCACCTGTCCTTTAGGGTGCTCAAGCAGCAGAGGTACCTGGGAGGTCTCTGAGTGTGTGGGATTCTGCTGGGAGGAAGCCAAGCTTGCTCTTGGTCCCTTGCTAGCATCATGTGACTTTTCCTGGGGAGATATGAACGGACATCTCTTCACCCCAGATAGGTCACTACAGACCAAAGGCCCACTCAAGTCTAGCCTGATGAACCAGTGAGTTCTCTGAGATTATGGTAACACGGTGAGGGGTTACTTACAGGAACGTAAGTGACTCTCAAATAGTTGCGTCACCCCTAAGCCCCTACCCCAGCATAGGTGACAACTCATGAAAGGTGCATCGCTGTAATTCACACCCCCAGCCGATTTTCTACTTCCTATACCAAGACAATGGTGCAGCTGGGTGTAGGGGCTGTGGGGGCTGGAATCTCCTGTGAGGGCTTGGTGACCTGCTTCCTACCGGGCAGGGACTGTTAATAACCCTATAACCATTATCATAGACCTCCACATCAGGATATTGTTATTTATTTTACAGCTATGGTTGCAGGCCAGTGTAGTCTGTAGGTCAGTGCAGCTGCTCAGCTGCATGATGGTGATGGTTATGTTCATTAAACCCAGAGGCAACACCTACACCTGAACTTGGGAGGGGCCTGTGCTAAGCACCCTGCCTGCTTGCATGCGCCCAAGAGGTGGGTCTTGTCATCACCAAACCTTACAGATTAGGAAACAAAGCTTCAGTGAGGTAAAGAGATTTGACTGCTTATCTCAGAACATGCCAGAATTTCTACTGAAGCCTGTTAACTGAGGCCTCCTGGCTGACTGCAGGCTCTCACACCCCGCTTAGGACTAGAAGAAGCACCAAAGGCACGTGACTGTGACAGATGGATCTGTGGGAGTTATCTTTGAAATTAGAACACCCAATAAAAGCAGCTAGCTCCCAACACTTGTCTGAGCACTTCGTAGACTGCCTTTGTATTTTGTCTTCTAAATTTAAAAAGATATGTTTATGTTATGCGGGGTTGTTTTGCATTAATTTATGTGCACTGCCTTCGTGCAGGAGCCCAGGGAAGCTATCAAAGCGGAGTTGTGAGAGCCATGTGGGTGCCAGGAACTGAACTCAGGTCCTTGGCTTCAGCGGCAAGCACCCTTAACCACTGGGCCATCTCTCCAGCCCTTTGCTTTGTTTTAAAAGAACAGGCAGAGAGGGTCAGGAATTACTACTGACACTCAACTAGCAATAAAAACACTCATGTTTAACTGAGTATGGAAGGGTCACATTTGTTATCCCAGCACTTGGGGATTAGAGTCAAGAAGATCATTAAGTTGAGCCTAGTCTGGCTACATAGCATGTTCCAGAGAGGTCTGAGCTACCTAGTGAACTCTCAGACAAGAAAACCCGCCTGCTTATGTAGGGCTCTCCTGGAAACTACAATTGCTGATATACAGACTCAAAAGCAGCCACATACCCAGCTCACACTCCCAAACCCGGGGGTACCCAGTTTCTGATCCCCACATAACACTTACAAATGAAAGCAATAAAGCCCATCCCGGGAAACAGCCACGCTGAGCTGAGGGGTGGTGCTTACGGGTTGTATCGTTCCCTACAACTGCTTCCTGAGGCTGCCTAGGCAGGAGAGCAGCTTGTGCTCTGTCTTCTCATTGTCATTGGGGTTGCTGGTCTCTTCCAAACAGTGGGCTGCATATCAGCCCACGGAACCAGCCTCAGCCTCATCTATTGGAGACTGCGTCAAACAGAGTGGCTTAGAACCGAACTTTCCTTAAGGACCGATCTGCAGCAGTTCAGGGAAGACCAACTCCCAGGCTGGGCCTGATGCATCCTTCAGTGTCCGAAACCTCTCTCAGGAGAAGCAGTTCCAGACGGAGAGCTCCCGTTTTATTCATAGGTGAGGCTACCGGCCTGGGTAAGCCGGTCACATCACTTGATCATGGATGACACAGAAGCTAGCCTAGTCCTGAATAGTCAGACTAGACATGAGGCTGGTGTGCTGAGCCTGATGTGGGAGAGGCTGGAACTTATGACAGTGACAGGGGCTGGGGGTGGGGGGCCACCTTGAGACCGCAGCGATGGGCCATCAACTTTGAAGCACCTAGCATAGTGTGGGCAGAGCAGCTACTGAGCATTCAACCTAGGGAGGAACCAAGATCCCTGGGGGAGGCAGGCTCATGGACAGTGGATTCACAGCAGAGTTGGAACTATGGGATGCTGCCCTGCCCGCCTTTTCTGTCCTTGCAAATAGCCTACCTTGTTTGGACTTTGGGAGTCACATGAAGGGAAACTGAGGTTCTCTCTGGGTTGCTTATTAAGTCAATTTCTTCACCTGTAAAGGGATATCTATCTCCCAAGATGAGACTCTAGAACATGCCTGGCCTGGTGCAACAGTGACGGCTGTCCCCACACCCACACTGCCCTCTTCTCTACTCTCAAGGTGGGAAAGGGTCCAACCCAACACCAGTTTATCTTACATTTGTACTTTGGAGGTCCTCAAGTCTGGCTTGTCTAGGAAATTTTTTTCAAAAGTATAAAAAACTGGGCCTGGACATGGCACAGCTTTGTAATCCTGGACTTTTCTGAGGCAGGATCCCTGTGAATTCATGGGCAGCCTGGTCTACATCGCAAGTTTTAGGTCAGCCAGGGATTCACAGCAAGATCTTGGTTTTTTTTTTTTGTTTTTTTTTTTTCTTTTCTTTTTTTTTTTTTTTTGGTTTTTCGAGACAGGGTTTCTCTGTGTAGCTTTGCGCCTTTCCTGGAACTCACTTGGTAGCCCAGGCTGGCCTCGAACTCACAGCGATCCGCCTGGCTCTGCCTCCCGAGTGCTGGGATTAAAGGCGTGCGCCACCACCGCCCGGCTAGATCTTGGGTTTTTTATTTGTTTTGTTTTTCAGAGACAGGGTTTCTCTGTGTAGCCCTGGCCGTCCCGGAACTCTGTAGACCAGGCTGGCCTCGAACTCACAGAGATCCACCTGCGTCTGCCTCCTGAGTGCTGGGATTAAAGGAGTGTGCCATTACTGCCCGGATCTTGGGGTTTTGTTTTAAAGAAAGAAAAAAAAAAAAGAGCCAGATCTGTGCAGAGGGTCCCTACATCCCTACTGTGAAAACCTTCCTGAATTAGAATTCACGTAGGGCTGGCCACCTTGACTTCGGACCACCGATCCACACCTAGACAGCTATTCCTCAGCCAACACCATCATAACACGAGCATCCCCTGTTGTGTTCACGACAGTAAAAAGCAATTCCTAGTACCTAAATCGGTTCCGTGCACCTCATGGAGAGGAGATATGCAGGAATCTGCATATTGAATAAGCTCCTCGGTTTAGACTTTATTAAGGCGGAAACTGTCCCTTTGCAGTCTACTACAATGTGGAGGTGGGGAACATCAGACGGTCGCATGGGTGGGCTACGCAGAGAGGGGTTCGGGACTGCGTCCGTCGCTCCTGTCATATCAGAACAGTCTCTTTGCCCGGGGACCCTTGCAGCATGTGCACCTGTTCTCACTCCCTCCTCACCTGGCCCCACCTAAAAGCCCTCCTGCCCCGCCCGCCAGCCCCAGGAATCGCGTCAGTGGCTTGCAGCGTTCTGAGCCTGCGCGTCCCCGCCCGCGTCACAGCCGGTTGTCTGCAACCCTGACACCTCGAAAGCCGAAGAAATACCGCACTACCGCCGGTGCAACGCCGCGGCTAGGGCCCAACTCTCGCGAGAACTCCCTGGGGCACCCTCGCACCTTCTCTGACTCCACGGGTAATTGGGAGGAAGTTCCGGAGAGCCGCTGCGCGCAAACGCGACACGCCAACCTTGCGCCAGCGCGCCGCAAGTGCGCAGGCGCCGCCGCTCTGCTGCTCTTCCTCGTCCCTCTGCCTACAGCAGGCTGTCGGGTCCTATGTCGCGCCGGGCCCTCCGGAGGCTGAGGGGGGAACAGCGCGGCCAGGAACCCCTAGGGCCCGACGCCTTGCAGTTTGCCCTCCTTGATGACGATGACGCGGAGGAAGAGGGACCAAAACAAGGGTTGGGTGGCCGGCGCCCCGGGGGCGCAGGGAAGGAAGGCGTCCGTGTCAACAACCGGTTCGAGCTGGTGAGGAGCTGGGCAACCCGAGGGGACCGGTGTGGGAGGCATGACGTCATGCGAAGGGGCATAAAGTTGAGTCTAGACTGCAGGCGAGTGGGCGGAGTGAAGGGCCTGCGCTGCATCGGGGAAGGCGGGTCTTGAGCAGGGTAGGTGGGGTGACGAGGCAGTGCTGAAGAGCCAGTCGGGGTGGTGTCGAGGGGCGGGGTTCCCTTCCTAGATTGAGGGGAAGGTGGGATAAAATGCTGAGCGAAGGGGCTATTAAAGGATTCGGGGGGTGGGGGCTGCTGTCAAGGGGCTGAGTGACAGAACTTCGCTGCAGTCCAGGGCGTGTCTCCGGCCAGTGTCGAGAGGCGTGGTGTGACGGACAGGACGGAGCCGTGACGTCAGAGCGGGCGGGGCATGACATCTGAGACAGCTAAGGGGAGGGCCGGCAGGGATGAGGAGGGGAAGATGGGGTTCGGTTGGGTCTGGGCTTCAGTGCAAGAGTGGGGTTGTGCTGTCTGGGGCGGGGCTGTAATGGGTGGGCATGGCTTCATATCTGCGACTTGAGGGGGTCTCGAGTCTGGCTCTTTACAAGCATTGCGGTTTATTCGTCGCAGCCCGTGTCTGCCCCAGCAAGTTGTACCTAGAGGTCTCAGACACAGAAAAATGTGTAGCACTCTTGAGTCCCATAATGTTTTTCCTTAAGACTGACTGACCTAGGGTCTGCAGTTTCCTATGTGTATGAATTAGGATTCTGACTTCATGTGTGGGCAGGTAGCATGTCTCTCTTGCTTGTTCTGTATCTCCAGCATGCACACATATGGTAAGGCTTCGGTGGCCATATTTTAGTGAGTGAAAACTTGTCTGTAAGTCCTTTGTAATAATCTTGCACGCCTTTAATCCCAGCACTCGGGAGGCAGAGCCTGGTGGATCTCTGTGAGTTCAAGGCCAGTCTGGTCTAAGGAGCAAGATCCAGGACAGGCACCAAAACTACACAGAGAAACCCTGTCTCGGAAAAAAAAAAAAAAAATCTTGCAGCGGGATGTCCCCAGCTTTTTATCGATTGGCAGGTTTAAAAGCCTCTAGCAAAGATACTGAGGAGTGTGGGAAATGTCGTAGGAGTTTTAGAAGCTTGGGTCAGAGATTATTCACCTCTCCAGTGAGGAAGGAGAGGGCTTCACTGTATAGTCTGTGGTGGTACTGAAGTTTCTCCTTAGTACCTGTCAAAACTCTCCTACCTCCTCTGATTTTTCTTTTTCTTTTTTCTTTTTTTTTTTTCTTCGAGACAGGGTTTCTCTGTGCTGGTTTGCACCTTTCCTGGAACTCACTTGGTAGCCCAGGCTGGCCTCGAACTCACAGAGATCCGCCTGCCTCTGCCTCCCGAGTGCTGGGATTAAAGGAGTGCGCCACCACCGCCCGGCTCCTCCTCTGATTTTCAGCCTGAAAATCACCTCCATCCTATAATGTTTCTTGTCCCTTCATTTTAATTTTTTTTTGGCTTTTTTGTTTGTTTGTTTTGTTTTTCGAGACAGAGTTTCTCAGTGTAGTTTTGGTGTCATTCCTGGATCTCGCTCTGTTGACCAGGCTGGCATCGGACTCATAGAGATCCACCTGGCTCTGACTCCCGAGTGCTGGGATTAAAGGCCTGGGCCGTCGATGCTGCTTGGCTCATCATCATCCATTCCCGTCCCCCCACCCCCCAGCCCCCATCCCGCTTCAAGATAAGGTTTCTCTGTGTAACAACCCTGGTTGTCCTGGAACTTGCTTTGTAGACCAGGCTGGCTCTGAACTCACTGAGATACGTCTGCCTCTTCCTCCCAAATGCTGGAATTAAAGGCATATGCCACCACCGGAAGGCTGTTTTTTCTTTTTGTGACAGGGTTTCTCTGTGTAGTCCTGGCTCTCTTGGAACTTAAGAGATCTGCCTGTCTGTGCCTCCAGAGTGCCGGGATTAAAGGTGTGCGCCACCACCACCTGGCTGGGTTTAATTTTAAACACATGAAACATAGGGATATATGTGCTGGAGAGATGATCAGCAGTTAAGAGCACTGACTGCTCTTCCAAAGGATCTTGCTTCAATTCCCAGCACCCACTTAGTGGTTCACAACCATCTGTAACTCCAGTCCTAGAGGACCTGACACCCTCCTCCCTCCTCTGTGGGCACTGCATGTACATACATGGTACACAGTCATACAGGCAGGCAAAACATCCATACACATAAAAATAAATATTCTTAAAAAGAAACACGATAAAGCGTTAATGGTGCCATCTTAAAAGAAGCAGGATCACGGTGGCTTTATCTTATAAATAAAAAAAATTTTAAAAAGGGGAAATATAAATAACCCTATGTGCCCATGGCCCAGTTCCCAGTTACTGACATTCAGTCAGTCTACATGTCTGTAAAATAATTTCACTCCTTTCTCTCCAAGAAGTGATTTCAAAGCAGATCTCAGGTATCACATCGTTCACTTTTACATGAGTCTTCCTCCCTTGACAGCAACTGGTGTTAGCTCTCAGACCTTGGGTATCTGAGACCTCTGGTGATCGGGGCTTGCGTTTTCTCTCCCTGTCTCTTTATGACTCTACCTTCAGCCTCAGCGCTCTGTTCTGTACTTCTGCCTCCCTGTGCTCCTGCCACTCTCAAGCTGTTCACCTGCCTCTTTGAGGTGGCAGCGGCGGATGCCTTGCCACTTGGGCCCAGGCTGCTCACTGCTCAGCTGCTTCTTTCTCTGTATTACTGGCTTAGCCCACATTACTAAATAGGCAAGAAAAGGGGCTGGAGAAGTGACTTAAGAATCCTTGTTGCTTTTCCTGAAGAGTTGGATTTGGGGGGATCACCTACCTACAAATCAACCAAGGCTTGTGATTAGTAAAAGTCAGATACAAACTGAAGCAATATTTCTGAGGCTGCACCTTTAGGAGCCTGTACAATCAGCTGTGATCATAGTGTAGTTTTTTTTTTCAAGGCCTCTGGAATGGTTCAAGGAATATTGAATATGGATAGTCTGCCTTACTGTTGGATGGACAGTTCTTTTCCTCAAGGCAGCTGGGGAAGAATCCAACAATTGCCTATTAGAGAATCAAAATGCTCCATCCTCCAAAGCCTTTGCTTAGTTATAGGGAAATTAACATCAGAATTTGAAACCGTTATTAACATCCATAGTGATTCTAACCGATTTTAACATTGTCTAACGTGCCTGGGGGCGGAGTGAGGCCCTTTATCCGTCTTCACCTCCAGGTGCACAGGGAGACTTCATCGCTGCTGCTGTTCCCCTACACGCTGTTCTGAGTACACAGCTGATAGCTCTCCTTTCCCAGCCATTGTCAGGAGCCAGGCTTGGGCAAGACGGTTCTCCCCGACCTTGTCTTTTCTAATCTTGCTCACTGTGTTCCAGCCACCCTGACCTCCCTTTGCCTCCCCCTCTGGCTGCAGTTCCCTTTGTTGAGATACTCACATAAGACTTACTCTCACCTCCCATGGACTTGCTTAGGTGTTAATCTGTTGTGTCTACCCTTACCATCTGACTAAAATTATAACCATCCTCAGTCACATTCCTTGTATTCTGTTTTGTTTTTGTTTTCGTTTTCTTTCCTTTCCTCCTGGCAGTTACCACCAAACACACTATACTATTCTTTTTGTGTGTGTGTGTGCTGATGTCTTCCACTGCTGGAATATGAGTTTCTTGGAAACAGACTTTGTTGCTCACTGATGTGTCGATGGTACTCAGAATAGTGTCAGGCGCCCAGCATGCGTACCAATCTGTGCTGATTTTAATAAGACAAATTACTTTAGGCGTGTATGCAAGAGTGTGGAGTCAGATGAACCTAGACCTGTATCCTGGCTGTCCCTTTTTATAGTTGAGAGCTTGGACAAGATACTGAATGCAAGTTTTGGGCATGCTCTTGATAACTCATAGGGCTGTCATGAAGACTGCATAAACTCATGGAGGCAGTGTGTAACATGCTGGGCATGGGGTCAGCACTGAACCCATGTAGATGTGTGCTGTTGGAAATGGAAGGGGACAAACAAACTCTAGAAACACGTTACTGTAAGTGGTTTACTTGGCTATAGTCTTAGGGGCTGATGATGTCCTCTTTGGAGAAGGAAGCAGGGTAAAAGATGGCCTGGGGCCACTCCTGACTAGATTAGAAATCATCTTTACCATCTCAATCAGAAGAATTTTAAAAATCAATTTATTGCTGAACATGGTAGCACATACCTTGAATCTCAGCGTTCAGGAGGATTTCTGAGTTAGAGGACATTTTGACCTATATATCAAGTTCCAGGCCAGCCAGGACTTCATAGTGAGACCCTGCCTCAAAAAAGAAAGAAAAGTAAACGAAATCAACTTATTCAAGTTATATAATAAAGTATGTGTACTTGAAGCATTTAGGTTGGATTTGCCATTTCCAGCTGTGTAACTTGTTCATGCTCTACACATCTGGTGTGTGCTCACTTGTCCTGGCCCCTTGCTCAGAACATACTCTTGAGAGTTACAGTTTTGAGTATTCATGGTTTGTTCTTCCTTACTGCTGAGTAGTGGTATATGTACCTGTTGTTTGCTTTGCAGTGATGGGGATTGAATCCAGATCTTACACATGCTAGATCCTCCTGCCTATCCTCCTAAGTGCTGGGATTACAGGCATGCACCACTACCATGGCTTTTTTTTTTTTTTTTTTTTTTTTTTTTTAAGAAATGGTCTGAGCTGGGCCATTGTGGCCCATGCCTTTAATCTCAGCATTTGGGAGGTAGAGGCTGTTAGATTTCTGAGGTCAAGGCCAGCCTGGTCTATAGAGTGAGTTCCAGGACAGCCAGGGCTATCCAGAGAAACCCTGTCTGAGGGGAGGGGGATATGGTGGCACCAAGAGGCAGGCAGATCTCTGTGAGTTGAGGCTAGATTGTCCTACGCAGTGAGTTCTAGGATAGCCAGGGCCACATATAGAGATGCTGTCTCAAAAAAACAAAAACATATAATATATATAGATATGTTATAATATTTAATATATACAGTATATGTAAGTATATTGCTTATATTTAATTATGCTTACATTATATTTGTAATATATAACTATATAGAGGCTATAATATATACCATATATAGGTATATTGTTTTTATATTTATATATTTAATATATAATATTATATAACATAAACTTATACAAATATATTTATATTAATAAATATTAAGTGTGTTTATATATAGAAATATATTATACTTATATGCATAAATATATAATATAGATATGAATAATATATGTTGTGGTCTATGTGTATGGTCTCTATATAGTATCTATTATGTATATTTTATGTACTGTGGGGGGGCTGGAGAGATGGCTTGGCAGTTAACAGCACTGGCTGCTCTTCCAGAGATCCTGAGTTCAATTCCTAGCAACCACATGGTGGCTCACAACCATCTATAGTGGGTGCCTTCTTCTGGCATAAAGTCGTACATCCAGATAGAGCACTCATATACATAAAATAAATAAATCTTTTTTTTTAAGTTATATATACTGTGTGTACATATATATGCACATACATATAAACTCGAAAGAAAAAAGACAAACAAAATTAACTAAAAAAATTGACTTAGTTGGGTGTGGTGGTACATGAAGGCTAATTCGGGAAGATTGATATGGGTTCAAGGCGAGCCTTGGTTCATGAGACTGTCTTTAAAAACAAACTTTTTTTGAGCCAGGCATGGTACTGCATGCCTTTAATCCCAGCACTCAGAGGCAGATGCAGATGGATCTCTTGAGTTTGGGGACAGCCTGATCTACAGAGCAAGTTCCAGGACAACCAGAGCTACCCAGAGAAATCCTTTCTTTAAAAAAAAAAAAAAAGGTTAGCGCTTTGCACATCACAGTAATTTTATTATATTAGAACAATATGTAAATCTTTCACTAACCTCTTACAAACCTGAATGAGCATATTTCTCCCTCACAGCTGGAGAGTATGAGGGGAAAATTCACATGACTGCCCTTTTGACTCTGGTTCTAACTGTAGGGGTTCTCAAGGCCGCCTTCCAGGTTTAGTAAATAGTGAGAAATAGAGAATTCATTTGGTTCTTACAACGTACCGCAGGGGACATTGTAGACAGTGGCGTACCAGAAGCAATGTTGACCTGAGTTTCCATGTTCAGGTTTTTTGTCTTGTTTTTGGCATCAGGGGTTACAAGATGAACTGGTTCCACAGTATATTGGTGGGGTTCACTTGAAGGGGCATTACTTTATAGCTCACATGGTTGACCTAGATCTGTAGGGCTTCAGGAGGACACCCACATTAGATCATGTTGCTACCATCTGACTTGGCCTCAGGGCCCCTGTAAATCCTCTGGGCAGTGTGGTTTGAATCCCCAGTGAAGAAGACATTACTGTGGAGAATGACCAGATGCTTAGATGTTAACTGCTCAAAGGCCAGGTCTTTATTTGGATGGGATTAAATTTTTTTTTTTTCTGAGACAGGATTTCTCTGTGTAGTTTTGGTGCCTGTCCTGGATCTCAACTCACTCTGTAGACCAGGCTGGCAGGCATCGAACTCACAGAGATCCGCCTGGCTCTGCCTCTCGAGTGCTTGGATTAAAGGAATGAGCCGCCACGGCCCGGCTCAGCCAGTACTCTTAACTGCTAAACTCTTCCTCTAGCCCATTTTCATTGTTTTTTGTCCTCCAGCCTGGTGAGGCATCTTTAGCAAGGTTTGCATAGTGAATATTTCTGTGAGGAAAAAAGAATGTGTTAGCATTCTATTTGTGAGAGTTTTTCAACAATGAAAAAGGAAAATATCTGTGATGTTTCCAGAAGCTCGCTTCTGTCTATACACAGACAGCCGTTATTTCTGATTTCTTTTTCTTTTTTTTTTTTTTAAGATTTATTTATTTATTATGTATACAGTGTTCTGTCTGCACACACCCCTGCAGGCCAGAAGAGGGCACCAGATCTCACTACAGATGGTTGTGAGCCACCATGTGATTGCTGGGAATTGAACTCAGGACCTTTGGAAGAACAAGCAGTGCTCTTAACCTCTGAGCCATCTCTCCAGCCCTATTTCTGATTTCTAGGTACATAATCACTCCCTAGAATGAAGAGTTATGCTGACTTCCTTAGACCAATTCAGAAAGTAACTTCTCTTTTAGCAGCCTGTTACAAGCATTGTGGTACCTTGTCTGGCAAGACTAACAGAGTTAATCGTTTATTGAGGCTGGAGATGGCTCAGTGGTTAAGAGCACTGGCTGCTCTTCCAGAGAATCACATGGTGACTCATAATTGCCCAGTTCCAGGGGATATGACATTCTCCTCTGACTTCCATGGGCACCAGACTTTCATGTGGTGCATATACATACATGTAGGCAAAATACCCATAAACATAAAAAAATTTAAAGTTGTCTTTGGGAGGCATTGTGGTTTGGGGATTCTGAATGTCATGCCCAGAGATGAAGATGCCATGCATCATTCATATATCTTGGGTGCACTGATGGAGCCAGAAGTCATTCACAAGCTGAGGATTGTGCTGGTGCTACATGAATCAAATGCTCCTTCCTTCTCACTACCCCATCCTGAGCCCATTCAGAGTCCTCTCCATTTCTACCTGTGTAGTGTGTCCATGTACCCTGGACTGGGGTGCTCAGTTGCTTTCATTTCCCTCCTGTCTTTTTCCTCCAGATAAACATCGAGGATCTTGAGGATGACCTTGTGGTAAATGGGGAGAAGTCTGACTGTACCCTGCCGGACTCTGTGTCATCAGGGAACAAAGGAAGGGCTCAGCGTGGAAACTCAGAGACGAAGCAAGATGGGGATGTGGCCAAGGCAGGGTTCCCAGAACAGGTACAGGGGACCGTATGGTGATGGGGTGACTGAGGCATGTCAGAGGGGAAGCCCCAAGGTGCTGCGAATATTTCCTGTACTCCAGTTTACTGAATTCTTCTGAGTTTGAGTCCATCAATTGTTTGGTTGCCCCAAGGAACCTGGATGAGGTTTCTGTGGAAATCTGAAGACTAGTAGTAGCCTCAAGGGTACCACATAGAGTGTCTACCTGCCTCTTTCGAGTGCGTCTGTGTCTGATCAGAAAATTCAGTCTGGTGAAGCCTGAATTCTCACAGAAGGACTTGGCTGCAGTAGGTATTGCAAGAGAGCAGGGGTAGGGCTCACTGAGGCACCCGGCTCGGTGAGTCCCCGTCCTCAGGGTAGGTGGGGTACAACAGGGAATGGATGGCAAAACGACGAAAGAGTGGCAGTGGTCAGGTGGCTGGGCGGTCCTGTGAGCTGTGTCTACTGTAGGCCACAGGAAGCCCTGAGGCACATCAGGGCAGGGTACGAGAGAGGCCATGGTCACTGGCACAGACACGGCAGGTGTTTCTTACTGCAGAAACCCGAGAGAATTGGAAAGACTTGAGGATGGAGGAGGAGGAATGGGACTGCCACACTGAGGATTGAACTTGTTGCTTACATTTTTATTTTATTTTGTTTTTAATTCAGCGTATCACCATATAACCCTGGCTAGCCTGGAATTCTATATAGGCCAGGCTGGCCTCAAACTCAGACGTCTACCTGTGTCTGCCTCCTAAGTGCTGGGATTAAAGGCATGTGCCACCACGCCTGGCTGTTGCATAGTTCTTAATGTTTCCAATTTCATTTCTTTCCATTGATTAAAATGTCTCCTTCCATTAGTCTAATGCAAGTGGCAAACTCCGAAAGAAGAAAAAGAAGCAGAAAAATAAGAAAAGCTGCCCAGGAGAATCCTCGGTATGTTGTCACACTGACTGGTTCCTCTGCCTGAGCCTCTCTGTTCCCTGCTGCTCCCTCAGGCTGGTTCTGGAGAAAGTTTTGTTTGGTTGAGCGCTTTGGTTGCTTTCACTGAAGTGTAGCTGAGAGGTCAGGAGAACAAAAGGGAAAACCACTCACAGGTCTCTCTGGCTTGTGCCCCTTGCTCTCTGGTTGTCAGACCCCACTCCTGGGTTCTGTGTTTTGAGGTGAGTGTTTCTTCTAAATCTCTTCCCTGCTCAGCTTACTTTCGTCTCACCCTGACGGCGTAAGCTCACCGTGAGTGCAGGCGCCACTGTGGACCTGTTACCTGATGGTCCGGCCCTGTCACTGCCTCTGCCCCATGTCTTACTCTCAGCTCTGAAAAAAGCCAAAGCTCTGTTACTCTCCAGTGAAGGGTCATGACTCAGCTTACCCAGGGAGGGAAGCTCCTCTAGAGGACATAATGTGGTGTGTTAGCTTATGATTTCCAGGGCCCTCTGAGTCTGTGATCCCAGCTCTCCTGGCTTTCTCTAGTGAGACATGTCTCCTTTCTGAATGTATGTGCAGCATACGATCATGTCTTTTAGGAAGTAAATCAGTATAATCATTCTTTTTCAACGTAAATGATTCTGTCGCTGATGGTTCTAATATTGAAAGTGAAGTCAGAGCCAGGTATGGTGGTACGTGCCTAGAATCCTAGCAGTGAAAGTCACTGTAATGATTAACAGGTTGTTCTGTCTTTTAGGAAAATGGGCTAGAAGATATTGATCGCATCTTAGAGAGGATTGAAGACAGCAGTGGGGTCATCCACCCAGGCCCCCCTCCACTGAATTCCAGGAAGCATGTCCTCTATGTGGAGCACAGGTACAGCCCTGCCCTCACTTCATGAGAGAAGAACGGTATTTGAAAAAAAAAAACAGAGGAAAATTGACCGTCTTTTCTTCAGTCAGGCCTGGTGACAGACATACACTTGTAATCCCAGTCCCAGCACTTGGGACGTGGAGACAGGAAACTGGGAATGCAAGGCCAGCCTGGGCTGCATAAGATGAATGCAGAGAAGGAATTGTTCTGTATTTTTTGTAAAGGGGTAAGGTGTAGGGACGCAGTGTAGTGGTAGAATGTGCACCCAGCATATGAAATGCCCCGATCCTGTCCCCTGTGCCACGAGCTTCACGTTTGATCCCTGTAAAAACAAAATGAAGCACTGTAGTCCTGGGTATGGTGGCTTATGCTGTAATCCTAGCACTCATTAGGTTGAGGCAGAAAAAGTGCCACAAGTTCAAGGACAGCCTGGGCTACAGAGTGAGACACTCTGCCTCAAAACAAATCAATGAGGAAGAAGAAACCCTCATCCATATTTCAGAGGACTTTTAGCTTTATATATCTTGGATTCTTGAACTGTGTAGAGCACCAGTTCACATTTGGATAAGTATCCATATGTTGGTTTTACAGATCCTCAGTGAAATGTGACATAGTTCCCACCACAGAGGTTGTTGCCAGCTTTCTGAGAGTGGGTCTCACGGTGTGCTCAAGGCTGGCTGGGACTCCTGGTCCTCCTTTCTCAGCCTTCCAAGTACTGAGATTACAGGCATGCACCACCGTGCCAAGTTCCCTATTATATCCTTCTGTGAATTTATAAAAATTTAGAGTTATTGTAGAACATAATTTTTCTTTCTAAACTTCCTCCTCAGACACTTGAATCCAGATACAGAACTGAAAAGGTATTTTGGTGCTCGAGCAGTCCTGGGAGAACAAAGGTGAGGCCCTGGTCAATCTGTGTTCTTCAAGTTTTGTCAGTCTCTCTCAGACTCTAGAGGGAGACGGAGGCAGAAGGATTGCCATGAGTTCTTCCTAAGGGGGAAATATTTGCATCCATAGTGAACAAGTAGAACTCTTAGCATCGTGCCTGAAACTGTTAAAAAGAAATGATTTGTGAAATCATCAGACTCCATGGAGCTGGGCTTTGTCCCTCACACCTTCTCTAGGATGTACATCGTATTTTTACAAGGATGCTTAAGACCTTGTGGTTCAAGGTCCCATTTTTGTTTTTCAATCAGCAACTAATGTAATCCAAAGCTGAGGTGATAGGAGATGTTGTATCTGTGATGGTTTAGTAGTTCTTAGTATCTGGGCCACATGTCTGTCACAGGGATAGCATTGTAAGGTGTCCCGTGATTCCTAAAGGAAAAGGGTACGAGGGTCCACCTCTGGGATTTTGTTAGGAAGCAATGTGTATTCTCTCCACTTCTCCATCAGAATGTCTAGAAAGCTCTATCTTTGATTGTTCATGACAGGGTCCCTTCTGTGGCCCCAGACTTGAGTTCTCTATCCTTCAGCCTCAGCTTCTCAAGTGCACGCCTTTAATTGCAGTATGCAGGAGGCAGAGCCAGGCGGATCTCTGTGAGTTCAAGGCCAGCCTGGTCTACAGAGTGAGATCCAGGAAAGGCACCAAAGCTACACACAGAAATCCTGTCTTCAAAAACCAAAAAAAATAAAAATAAAAATAGTGTTCATGTATGACAATGCACTCAGTATTAGCATGTATGAAAATGTATCGGCTGGGCGGTGGTGGCGCACACCTTTAATCCCAGCACTCGGGAGGCAGAGGCAGGCGTATCTCTGTGAGTTCGAGGCCAGCCTGGTCTCCAAAGCGAGTTCCAGGAAAGGCGCAAAGCTACACAGAGAAACCCTGTCTCGAAAAAAAACCAAAAAAAAAAAAAAAGAAAATGTATCATGTACATGCAGTACCTGAAGAAGCCAGAGAGGGGGTCAGGTCTTCTGGAATTGGAGTTACATACAGTTTTGAGCATACATGTGGATGGTGGGAACCAAACCCAGGCCTTCTATAAAGGCAGCAAGTGCTCTTAACATCTGAGCCATCTCTCCAGCCCCTAGCATTGGCTTCTTAAAGTTTTGTGAGGTTTTTTGTTTGTTTGTTTCTGATTGTAAAATAAGTGATTCTTATGAAAAAAAATTAGTCATTTGACCTTTGACTTTCATTCTCTTACCACATCCCCAGGTTATTTTTGATAATTGATTACATATTGCCGGGGCACATGCCAACCTTTGCTTTATAACCATGAGAGGATTCTGCTGGTCACTGTACAGCCTGGTTTGCGGATCTGGTTTCCTAGGTTGCCATCCTCTGTGCGATGGCGAGCAGGGTTGGGTACTGACCCCGATGCTGGGCTGGGTACACGCCTGGCATTATGTGACACAGAGAGCTACCTGCTGCTGCGCCACCCTCGGGAGTTGTGTACAGCTTAGATCCCCACTCCACCCGGGGTCAGCCTCTCCTCCTCACTGCAGACACAAGAGTTTTGTTTCTACTTTGACTTCTTAGATTGTGGCTGAGCCCACTGGTGTTTCGTTTGTTGCTCACTCATACTTTCCTTGTGTCCCTGCAGGTTTGTTTGTTTGGGCGTTTTCGTTCTTTTGTTTTTTTGAGTACAATCTCATTATGTAGTAAGAGCTGGCCTGGAACTTAGTGTATACACCAGGCTAGCCTGGAATTCAGAGAGCTCCTCCTGCTCCTGTTCCCCAGGTACTGGGATTAAAGGTGTGTACCACCATGACTGACTGACTTCTTTATTTCTTTTTTTTTTGGTTTTTTGGTTTTTTTTCCCCGAGACAGGGTTTCTCTTTGTAGCTTTGGAGACTGTTCTGGAACTTACTCTGTAGCCCAGGCTGGCCTCGAACTCACAGAGATCCGCCTGCCTCTGCCTCCGAGTGCTGGGATTAAAGGCGTGTGCCACCACCACCCAGCTTATTCTTATTTTATATTTTTAGTGTTTAATTTTTCTGACCTTTATGTCTTCTTTTGGGAACATTGATGAAAAATATTCATACTTTAAATGTTCCCTTTTGGGGCTGGCATTATATTATATTTGGTAGAGTGCTTGTCTAGCATGCTTGAAGTCCTGGGTTTGATCCTCAACAACACATAACCCAGTCTTGGTAAAACACAACTGTGCTCCCAGCACTTGGGAGGAAGAGGCAAGAGGACAAGGAGTTCAAAGCCACCCTAAGCCGCATAGTAAATTTGAAGCTAGCCTGGAATACATGAAGCTAGCCTGCCAATCAATCAATCAGTCAATCAACCAACCAACCAACCAATCAACCAATCAATTGTTCTCTCTTTTACTTATACTGCTCTGGGCCAAGTTTTCTGTTTCATTGTATTAGTTACTTTTCTTGTTGCTGTGAAAAACACCTGAGAGAAGAGACTTGAGGAAGGATTTATTGTGGCTCACAGTTTAGGGGGACACAGTCTGTCATAGGAAAGACATGGCGGCAGGAGTGGGAGGCAGAGGTCACGTGTGTCCGCAGTCAGGAAGCAGAGAGAGAGATCCCGGGGCTCAGAAGGTTTTCTTCCTTTTCACCCTTTATTGAGTTCAATATTCCAGCCCGTAGGTTGGTGCTGCTCACATTCAGGGTAAGTCTTTCTATAAGTGCCTTCCTTCACAAACATACCAGAGGTGTGTGTGTCTTAGTAATTCCAAATAGTGTCAAACTGACATGAGGTTTTGCCCTCCTGCTCTCTCCCCACACCCCTGCTTTGTCTGTCTGCCATTCCGTTATAGTTTTTATGTCCTGTTTCTGTAAATTGTAGTTACTGATATTAGTTAATAATTGTATTTATTTCAGACTATATGGTGCTAGGGTTAGACCCACAGCCTTACAAATGCTGAGTACACATAGACCATCCCTCAATCCTGGTCTTAAACTACTGAACAGCTGAGACTATAGGCAGATACCACCATGACCCCAGTTCCTTTGTTTCTTTTATAGTATTATATTTATTTCTTTAAAACTGTTAAGTTGGGCCAGAGAGGTGGCTCAGAAAGTCACGTTGCCTGCTGCCAAGTTCAGTCCTAGAGACTAACATGATAGAAGGAGAAACCAGTCACCTCAGTTGTCCTCCAGCCTTCACAGTGAACCATGGCACATGTATGCCCATATGTGTGCATGAGTGTGAAATACTCAAGTACATGGATCCACAAATACATGGATCAGTTTAAAAGGGTAAAAAACAGGCTAGAGAGCTGATGTAGCAGTTCAGAGCACTTGTTGCTCTTTCAGAAGATCTGGTTCTATTCCTAGTACTCAATGGTAGCTCACAACCATCTGTAACTCCAGTTTCAGGGACTTTTAACACCCTTTTCTGACATCCACGATACCAGGCATGCTCATAGTACACATACATACATGTATACAAAACATTCATATACATGAAACAAATATAAAAAAGCTTTTTAAAGATAAAAGTTTGGTGTTTGGTTTTGGTTTTGGTTTTTCAAGACAGGGTTTCTTTGTGTAGCCCTGGCTGTCCTGGAACTAGCTGTAGACCAGGCTGGCCCCAACTCAGAGCTCCACCTGTCTCTGCCTCCCCAGTGCTGGGATCAAATGCGTGTGCCATCACTGCCCAACTGAAACAAGAGATTTTTTAAAAACACATCCTTGGCTAGACTTGGTGGTACTCACCTGTAATGCCTGGGATGAAGAAGCTGAAGCAGGGGGATTTCAAATTCAAGGCCAGTCTAGGCTACATGAAGAGACCCTGGGTGAAAATGTAAAGACCCTGGTTTAAAAAAAAAGTTATGTCCTACCAAAGACTTCTCCTAGAAGCTGCGGTGTTTTTCCTTTTCATCCTCCACCCCTTACCCGACTGCTCTGAGGCAAAGCCTGGAGCCTTTTTTCTCCCAATGTGGTCGCTGCTCTTTTGGGGACTTCAGCTTCCTGTTGTGACAGTATCTGTCCAAAGCTCCTTCCCAAACCCCTCTGAACATGCCCTCCACTCTGTGGGTCTGAGAACCTCAAGGTGTTCCTCTGGACCCTCCCTCTGCACCCTAAATTCCCCCTCCAGGCTAAAGGCTCACTCCAGGGCTAGGCAGGATGGCCTTCCCAGATCCCGTAGGCTTGGGACAGTTCACTTCTCAGGTCCTACCAGGAACCATCTATGGGTTAACTGCCTATCTTCTTTTCCTTCAGATTTTGACTATTTCTCTAATACACTTGGTTTTCCCCTTCAGTTATTTTATTTCTTTTTGAGAGGAAAAAAAAAGCTTTTCTATCTTGTTTCTGAAAATACAACTTCTTACTCATTCTTTTCGAAGTGGCTGAAATTATCAAGGAAGCAGAGAGAGTCACACATATCCACATGTGACTCCCTCAGGTCAACCCAGCTCTCCCTCCTGGAAGCAGGAAGCTCCTTTCTCCTCCCCTGCCATCTGTGCCCTCCTGGTCACCATCTGATCAGGACGTGGGGAGGTGGGGAGGTTTGGCTCCTACGATCCATGCAAGATCTGTGTGAGGAGCCTGGCCTTCCCTTCCCTGCAGACCTTTAGTGCTCCTGTCGGGCTAATGTTGTTCCACACATGTGCTCGTGCCCTTCAGCGGTCTTCCGTATCGCCATTGCTTCCTCTTCAGACTTCACTGAGTTGATGTATCAGTCAGATGTTCCTCTCAGTCCCTGGCACTCAGCCATAACCAAGGGTTACTGATGCGCTGGAGGAGCCAGCTCATAGCGCATGTGTGTCAACAGAATACTATCAGGCCTGGCTTACTCCCTCCCACCCCCCCAGACAGGGTTTCTCTGTGTAGCTTTAGAGCCTGTTCTGGAACTCGCTCTGTAGACCAGGTTGGCCTCAAACTCAGAGATTCACCTGGCTCTGCCTCCCGAGTGCTGGGATTAAAGGTGTACGCCACCACCGCCGCCACCACCACCACCACCACCTGGCTGGCCTGGCTTATTTTTATTGTTTTATTTTGGGCTTTCATTTTTTTTGTTTCCTTATTCATGCTCCTGCCTTTTTGTGTAAGACGGGGTCTCAATATGTATCCTTGACTGTCTGGAGCTCTCTGTATAGACAAAGCCAGCCTCAAACTCACAGAGATCCACCTACATCTACTTCTTGAGTGCTGGGATTAAAGCTGTGTGCCACCACACCTGTCCCCTCTGCCTTTTTAGTGGACTGTGTACACTTTCTCTTTTAATTTGTTGTTGCTGTGGATGAACCTAGAACCTCACATGTGCTATGCAAGTTCTCAGAGCTTCACCTGCAGCCTGAATTCGTTTTTCTGTTTCTGTGGTTATATGATGGTGGTTAATGCCAAGTCCCATCCACCCTTGCCCACTAGCCACTCTACTCAGCTTCTTTTCCATGTATCTTCCCTGCCTGCATCTTGAGTTTCACAGTTCCCATGGAGATTAGGCAGACCAACCTGGTCCCTGTCCACTATGGAAAATAAAACTGTACTGTGTTCTGTTTCTCCAGGCCTCGACAAAGACAGCGTGTATATCCCAAGTGTACATGGCTGACAACCCCTAAAAGCACTTGGCCCCGATACAGCAAACCAGGTGAGGCCCTGCTGGGTTTGGGGCAGTGACTTAGATTTGGTACTAATACTCTTGGTTCTCTTGGGCAGTCACATTTACTTTAAATTGTTACGATTTTCTATTTCATAGCAAGCTACCAAATATGCATAATTTAAAGAAAGAGGGCAAGGCAGGTGGCAGTGGCACACACCTTTAATCCCAGCACTCGGGAGGCAGAGGCAGGCGGATCTCTGTGAGTTCAAGGCCAGCCTGGGCTACAGAGTGAGATCCAGGGCATGCTCTAAAACTACACAGAGAAACCCTGTCTCTAAAAAAAGAAAGAAAGAAGAAGAACAGCAGTACAGTTCAGTACAGAGAGGCAAGAGGGCATGATGGAAGTGTCCAGAGACCCTTTTCCATGTCTCGATCGACAGGCATGAGAGCCCCTCAGAGGGTAAGGGTGTGTAGCTGTGCTGGTGATGGTGATGTAATAGGCCTGCCTCTCCCCGACAGTCCTGGCTCTTCTGTGCGGGGGAAGACATGTCTGGGAGCTCTGGGCCTGTGCACTGGTGCCTAACAGTATCTTTTGTCCCTGCCAGGCCTCTGGCCTTGTCAACAAGAACACCTACACATGTAGGCAAGCTTGTTGACCGTGTGGTCCTGCTAGACTCTGACCTTAGATAGGACTATTTTAGGAGGGGAACTTAGTGACCAAGAATTACTGTCCTATTTAATGGAAATTTACCAGAGAGAAATTCCTGTACACTCAACATTGTACATAAGGAACAGAGAAAAAGCATCTAGTTATAACTCACCATCACCTGTAGGATCTGGTGTAGTGCTCACTGCATAGCCACTTTGGATGCTAATCCCCCAAACCTGAACATGGTGTTCCCACCAGGCAGATACAGTGCTGTAGTCTCTAGTATTGCTTCTAGCCAGCAATACTGCCCTGGCACATTTCCCTCCTGTGTGTATCTGGGTGGGTCTGAGGAAGCAAAACAGACAGGACTCTAGGTCTTGGTACAGCTCACGCAGTGTGAGCAGGCCTACGCACTCCTCAAGAGCTCTTGGCAGATAGCATCTTACAGCCTGTATAGCATCAGAACTGGCAACGTGCACCAGACACTCAGTTTGAGTTGAGTTCATGTGGCGCATTTGTGCCAGGAACAACAGGAGGACTGTGACTGCCTAGCACTGCAGAGTCCTGCCAAGTGCCACAGCCTGGCCCCCAGCACACCCTCCCTGAGCAATAGTCATTTCTTCCAGGTCTGTCAATGCGGCTGCTGGAATCCAAGAAAGGCCTTTCTTTCTTTGCATTTGAGCACAATGAGGAGTACCAGCAAGCACAGCACAAGTTCCTGGTGGCTGTGGAGTCCATGGAGCCAAACAACATTGTGGTGCGTAACCCTGCAGCTCCTGATGGGCGGAGATCAAGTGGTGTACTGTGCCTGGGCCAGCTCCCTCTGTGGTGTGGGGAGGCTTGTCTGAGAGCAGCTGCTTCCCCTAAGAATGGAAGATGCCTGTGTGCAGAGCAATCAGACCTCAGAGGAGAGCCACACTCTGCCCTCAGTTCCCTTCTGCGGACTGTGTGCAGGGCATTGTGGGCTCTTTCCCCGGCTGTCTGCCTTTAGCTTAGGTGATATAGCAGTGGGTATGCGTGGCTCCCTTCTCCAGGTACCCTGTGCCTTTTGTGCTCCCCCAGCCTGTGTTCTGAGTACCCCGTCAGCCCCAAGTGTGGGCCACAGTTTGTAATCACCGAGGACAAAGAGGAGCTCATACTTTGTGCCTTTGTATACCTGACCCCTGAATGATGTCACATTCTTTTGAGGAGAAGAAAATTGCTAATTTCCAGGGCTGGAGAGATGGCTCAGAGGTTAAGAGCATTGGCTTGTCTTCCAGAGGTCCTGAGTTCAATTCCCAGCAACCACATGGTGGCTCATAACCATCTGTAATGAGATCTCTTCTGGCATGCAGGCAGAACACTGTATACATAATAAATAAATCTTTAAAAAAAAAAAAGTTAGTTAGAAAAATAATAATTTCCATGCTCTTGGTTAGGGCATAGAGAGCTAATTAGGCCAGTTTCTGATTCCTACCTTTAACTAGATCAGTGGTTCAGATGAGCCACAACACCATATACCTTGAGTTAAAAGTAGACTATGAGCCAGGCATGGTGGTATACTCCTTTAATCCCACTTGGGAGGCAGAAGCAGGTGGATCTCTGAGTTAGAGGGCAGCCTGATCTACGTAGTGAATTCCACCAGCCAGGAATACATAGTGCAACCCTTTCTCTCAAAGAAAGAAAGAAAGAAAGAGAGAGAGAGAGAGAGAAAGAAAGAAAGAAAAAAAGAAAGGAAGGAAGGAAGGAAGAAAGAAAGAAAGAAAAAAGAAAAGCTAGGGCTGGAGAGATGGCTGAGTGGTTAAGAGCACTATCTGCTCCTGAGTTCAATTCCCAGCAACCACATGGTAGTTCACTACCATCTATTGAGGGATATGATGCCCTCTTCTGGCATAAAGTTGTACATGCAGACAAAGCACTCTATCATAAAATAAATAAATAAAGCTTTAGGGGGAAGAAAGACTGAAAACAAACAAAAAAAACCTATGACTATTTCATTTTTGATCACTTTTCCTAGCATGGGGCACGGCCTGGTGCCAAGGGTTCTACCTGCACTTTTTCTCTAAAACTATCTTCCTTTCCAACAGGTTCTGCTCCAGACAAGTCCCTATCATGTTGACTCACTTCTGCAGCTCAGTGACGCCTGCCGCTTTCAGGAGGATCAAGAGATGGCTCGAGACCTTATAGGTGAGCCAGCTTGCCTGCACAAGCCACTCGAGCCCCTCCAGCTCACAGGCAAATGCTACTTCCTGAGATGACAGAGGATGCTCCACGGAGATAGATAGAACCCACCTGGGTGGGACGTACAGTTGATTGTATCTAGTGCACGCCAGTTGTGTAGCCTCTACCACCCTCTGTACCTGTCAGTTGTAAAGCGCTCTGGTCTGTGTAAGCAGTTCTGTCCTTCGGTCCTGGGAACTGCTAGTGTCCGTTGTCTACAGTTGTGCTTGAAGCGTAGAGTTCACGCAGACGTGTGGCCTTTGTGCTTGGCTTCTTTCGTTTACTGTCTTCGTTATCCCTGTTGGAGTGTCATACTGGCACACTGTTTGTCCTATATGATACTCCATCTGTGTGCAGACTGCACTTTCTGTACCTGTCATCGGCTGATGGACACTTAGGTTGTTTTCTGGCTATTGGAAATGGTGCTGCTGTGAAGACACCTGTGCAGGTTTCGTGAGGATGCATGTTGGCGTACACGCGTGGGTACTTGGTATTAGCAGATCACAGCACCAGTTGTAATCTGGTATATGAAGCATTTCCCTCTGGAGCTTACAAATGTATGTTGCAGTAAACTTAGAGTCATTGAAGAATACCTGGGAAGTCCTGTGTGTGCCCTCTCTCTTTCAGGGTCCCAGTTACATGACCTCCCTCCTTCCAGAACGTTCCTTGTTTTGAGTTGTTAGAGGAGAGAGTTACAGTCATTGTGTCTGTGACACCCTCCTCTGGTATTTGTGGCCCACAGAGAGAGCACTGTACAGCATGGAGTGTGCATTCCATCCCTTGTTCAGTCTCACCAGTGGGACTTGCCGGCTGGATTACCGCAGACCTGAGAACAGGTGAGTTTGGTCCACCCTAGAGCGAGTGATGGGCTACTTTCAAGTCACGTGAGTGACTATTGTGAGTTTAGTGGGGAACAGGTGATGCAAGACTGTCCCTGAGGATGGGTCAGGGTTCTGAAGATCCAGAGTACCTTATAAGCTTTGGTGTGCTTCACAGCAGAGGGCTGGGCTTAGGGAACCAGGCATCAGATTGGTCCAAAATTAAACCTATTCAGGTTATAACTGTTCTAACAAGCCACAGAACAGTGAGGGCAGGAATCATGCTTCCCATGTTTTTGAGGAAGAGACCCATTCCCAGTGAGGTTAAACTATTGTAGAATACTTTGCAGTTGTGTCTCCTGATTCTTAAATCTGAGATGAGCATGGATTCATCTTGACTTCAGGAATCATGCAGAGAGTACTCTCTTTTCCATGTTTCTCTAAGCCCGCCCACCCTCTGGTTTTAGCCTGTACGTGTCCCCCTTCCTCCCTCACATGTAGCACTCTACTTTCTGGATACCCCTGTCTGCTGCGACAGGAAGTCCCCCACCTTAGCCACAGCCATTGTCTGTTCTCCTGCACAGTGTTGGGTTCCTGTGTATTGCTTTTGTCTCTTCTAGTTAAACTCTTACTTCTTTAAACAGGTTCCAAAATTAAGTCACCAAGATGACTAAAGCTGTCCAGCTTTATCCATCCAGGTGTAAGGCTATGACAACTGTTAAAGTCTGAGCATAAGTTAAGAGTATGATTATATAGGTTCTAATTCTCTTCCTTTAAATGGTAATCAGAAAACAACTAGCAAGAAGACAGGTTTTGCCAGGTATGGTGGCACATGCCTGTAGTCACAGCACTGAGAGGTAGGAATCAGTTGAGGTCATCTCTGATTACATAGTAATTTGGTGCCAGCCTGGGCTACATAAGATCTCCTCTTAAGGAAGCAAAAAAGAAAAAGAAGAAAAGAGAGGTTTCACATACACTTGATTGTAGCCTAGCATAGTGGCACCCGTGAACAGACTTAGCATTCTGAAGTAGGAAGATCTCTTGAGCCAGTTTGTTCAAGGTCAGACTTGGCAGCATAGTCAGACCATGTCTCAAAACCAGAAGAGCTTGATTTTCATGTCTAAGTACATTTATAACTAAATAACAAGGAGCACGTATTTCCTCCAGACACACAGGGGATGTTCACAAACACTATATCTAGCCACTTAGGAAATGCTGTCTCCACCCAGAGGGCGGACACAGTGCTGGGCCTCTCACTTGTCATGCTCTGCTGCCTTTCTGTCACTGATTCATGGATAACTGTCTTTGATCTAGGAGCTTCTACCTGGCCCTCTACAAGCAGATGAGTTTCTTGGAGAAGCGAGGATGCCCACGTACTGCACTGGAGTACTGCAAGCTCATCCTGAGGTGAGTATTCCCTTTGACTGCATGGCCACCTGTCCCCACCACAGTGGCCCCAGATCTGTGGGGACTCGAGCCATGACCACCCGCCCTCTGTCTTCCTTGTCTCCACTTACTGTGCTGCCTCGGAAGCCTGGAGCCCGATGAGGACCCCCTGTGCATGCTGCTGCTTATTGACCACCTGGCCTTACGGGCCCGGAACTATGAGTACCTGATCCGCCTCTTCCAGGAGTGGGAGGTATGTGGAAGCTGTGTGTCTCCCTTACCTGGCTCAGCTACACTTCTGTGTTTGAGGGACAGTTTTGTGATACGATGGTGAAGGCATGAGTCAGCGCAGGTAGATCCCTAGGGCCTCCTGCTTTTCTGGCTTCCTCATTACCTCTGCTGAACAATTACAGTCTTCCTAGATGGTGTCCCAGTAGCCTTTCGAGAACCCCTGTTCACAGGCCTGCACCAAGTACGTATGCACAAACAGTGGTACTAGTAGTGATGAAAAGTTGGGAAAACCCCAGAACTCACTGTGGTCCACTTAAGAGGCAATCATGAGGTAGAGCACCATCCATATAGGGTTGACACGGGGAACCTCAGCATACAGAACCACATTCTGCAGAAATGCTGGAGAGACAGCATAAACCAGTCCCTTGTGCCTTGCCAGATTTGCATGTAAATAAAAATGAAGAATGGCCTGACACCACACTGCTAGCCTCTGGCCCAGCAGCTGTGAATGCTAAGTACACCATGGGTGCCCAACATCACCAGGAAAGAACATAACTGTCTGTCCATGACTGTGGACATGTGTCAAAGTGACAATTTCGGTTTATCGAGTTAACTACCGTACTTTAAGATCAGCTCTGCTGTTCTCCATAATGCAACTGCTAGACACTGTAGAGAGTACAGGACTCCCATCCCATCCCATGGTTGGTTCTTGTCAGAGAAGAGAGGCATTGGGTTTTGTGCTGGTTGCTTCCACCAGGACCTAGTAAGGGCTAAATCATTTTAAGTTACAGAATGTTTGGTGTAGTTGGCCAGGAAGTTTTGCTTGTTGGGATCTGATTTGTAGACTCCCTGGAGCTCATGAGAGCATGGCTACAGGAAATGACAAAGGGCTGCAGGTAAGTGATCATTGTGGCTTATGTAGTTGTAGAATAAAAAGCAGGGCATAGTGGTTTGTGGTGTAACCCCAGTTATTGTAGGGCACAGGGCAGGGGCAGGTGCATTGGCTAGCTAGCCTAGACAGACTGATGCTCTTAGGTGTGGTGAGAGACTTATCTATCTCAGAACATAAAGGTCGAGAAGCAGAGAGACGGCCTCACAGGTAAAGCCCTTGAGACCAGCCTGATGACCTAAGTTTGGTCCTTAGGACCACATAGTGGGAGGAAAGAACCGACGTCTGCAAGTTGTCCTCTGGCCTCTACATGTGCTACGGTGTGCATGTGAATGTACATGTGCACACTAAATATATAGAGTGTGGATGACTTCTAAAAGCTAAGAACTGAGATAGATTTGAAGAATTTGAGGAAAGACCTCCAGCCTCTGCACTCATGTATCTTTGTGCACCACCATACATACCTGATGGAGAAGACGTAGAACAAGTCACCAGCCTTCTCACGAACCACAGAGAAAGAAAGGAAAGCACTGGAAAACACTTCTAGGTTAGGTGGAGTCAGACCTCACTTTTGATGACTTACTTTATAAGCTTCCTGCATAGGCAAGCAGGCTGGCTTCCCTGCTTCCAGAGCTGAGAGTCTAGGCAGGGGACACCCATCGTTAGGGGCCTCTGAGGCCCCGCCTGCTGCTCTAGCATCCGTCATCTGGCTGGGCTGATTCCTATCCTTCTGTGTCCTCTTGTGTTTCCTACATGTAGAAAATGGGTTTTCTTCATCCTGAGTTAAGGTGAGAGGCCCACAAGGAACAGTTGTGGGGCTCACCTGGTATCCACCGTACACTTGTAAACTATGCGTTCTGTCTTCACAAGCTTAAGGCTGCAGACTTCGTTTCTTCGTCCCTTACAGGCTCATCGGAACCTATCCCAGCTCCCAAATTTTGCCTTCTCAGTTCCACTGGCATATTTCCTTCTGAGTCAGCAAACAGACCTACCTGAGCATGAGCTCGCCTCTGCCAGGCAGCAGGCTTCCCTCCTGATACAGCAGGCGCTCACTATGTTCCCTGGAGGTAAGCGCCACCCCTTGTCTGGGGATGAGTCTAGGTCACAGCCCTCCCCATACTTCACGGGAAGATTGCCTTCCCCTAAAGGCCTAAAGACTTGCTGTGGTTCTAGTTAGATAGCTCGTCTACCCGCGTTTGGGGAGGGTGGGAAGAAGATGTCTTCCCTGAGGTTTACTTTCGGGATGGGAGAGCAGAGCATTTTCCAGAACACGCAGTATGTTAGATGGTCTTTGGTACTAGAGGGAGAAAGCAGATGTAGTATCTAGAAAGGCCTAAGGCTAGCCCAGAGGCAGCTTGAAGGGCACTGGCTGTGAGTAGCCAGGAGGAGGCCCTGGTCTACTGTCCAGGCATTCTCACAGACGTGGCCAGGAGAGTAAGGTGATTACCTGCCCAGATCTTTCCTACGAGTGTACTCAGAGTGAAACTGACAAGATTCCTGTGGGGCCGACTTCTTTTCTACTAGAAAGTCCTCTGAGTTCCTTGAGCCTTGGCCAGAACTCTGCCTACCCACCAGACCTGAGCAACCTCAGGCAGAAATAGTGCCTATTTGCTAACCCCAGTGAGGGTCAGTTCCATTACTTAGAAGCTGCTTATGCCTTATGCGGTCTGATGTAGCTAGCATTACCTCCTCACAGGATGCTGCAGTATGAGTATGTGCCCAGGAGGTCACTGGGAGGACTGTGTTGGTAGATTACCAGCATGCAGGCTGTTTAGAGAAGCTAGCACTTCGCTGAATAGCACTACATGCAAGGGAGCCCTGTGTTGGCCACTGATCTGCTCCTGGTCCCTGCAGAGTTAGCTCTTGCAGGGCACAGTCAGCTCCACTCTCACATCTGACCTTCATATGATCAAAGCATCCAGCCACCCATGCTTGGAGGGGATAGGCAAGTCTTCCTTGGATGCAAATAGAACAAGAGGCAACAGGATATACATGGACTTCCCCAGGGTTCAGAGGTACCTTGGAATCTAGTGTGAGAGACCCAGCCTAGGAACAAATTGGCAATGGTGGTCAGAAATGGCCCCTTGGCTATCCAGCTTCCTTTACCTTAAGAATACTTAGTGGCTGGGAGCCATTACAATAAGGGCTGCAGAATACATGGAGCCTTTACCCTTTTTTTTTTTTTTTTTTTTTCAGCTCTTATGCCATTGCTGGAGTATTGTAGTGTGCGGCCTGATGCAACAGTTTCAGATCACCGCTTTTTTGGGCCAGATGCTGAGATAAGGTAACAATGTGAGCCTGTAGGCACTGTTCCCCTCACCCTTAAAGGAAGAGAGGAGCCTGTCCTGGGGGACCCTATGCAGCTGAGGAAGCCCCTAGAGCCCACATCCATGTGCAAGACTTCTCACCTCTGCGGGGCAGGTGAGCAGCCTCTAGTCTAAAAAATGGGGTTCGCTCATGATCTTTGCTATCATTAATTTTCTCCAGATTTCTGTATTGTCACATTTCTCATAGACCAGAAAAAAGAGCAATATATATCATGTCATGGCCCCCACCCTTCCTACAGACTCGTAATCCGCAGCTGAGGGCCATCCTTTGGTGCTGTTCCACACAGGAAAACATACTCATTCTGGTGTTTTTCACATTTCTGTCAAGTGGTCAGTATTACTGAACTCAGACAACAAGGAGTGTGCTCCACCCTTCAGGAATACCCAACCCTCCGAAGGTGGGATATCCCTGGTCAGCGGCTGAGGGCTAACCTCCTTTAGTCCAAGGCACTAGGCTTTTCCTGGATTTCCCTTTGCCCACCATGGAGCTCTGCCAAAGGTCTGGTTTCCTTGCTCTTCCACAGCCAGCCCCCCGCCCTGAGCCAGCTGGTGAGCCTGTACCTTGGGAGGTCACACTTTCTTTGGAAAGAACCCGCCATTATGAGCTGGCTGGAGGAAAACGTCCGTGAGGTTCTGCAAGCAGTGGATGCTGGGGACCCTGCTGTGGAGGCCTGTGAGAATAGGTGAGCTGAGCCTGACAGATGCGTCAGAGAACCTAACTTAGGGAGGGCACCTGCTGGCATGAGTCCTTTGTGTGTCTCCTCCTGGGTCTTTCTCACAGACATAGGGCCTCTGATTTCAGCTTGACTTGGAAGGAGCCACCAGGGGGTCCTGGGCATGGCTACTGCACAGAGATGTGGAGGAGTGTGTGGTTTTGTTTAGTTTGTTTCTGCTTTTGTGCTGTGTTTCCATGCTTGCTATCATGATTGCTTTTCCTACCCTTCTTGACAAAGATTGGAGCCAAAAGGTCACCAGAGCAGCTGACCTCCTCTCTACCTGTGTGGTTTCCTGTAACATAGAACCTGTTACGCTGCGTTTAAGAAGCAGCCCCTTTGCCTGTTTGTGCAGTTTTGCTCATGGTCCCCATCAGCATCCTGGCTCTGTCATCTTCCTGAGCCATGGAATCAGGAGGTCCAGTGTAGACATGAGGCTAAATTCCAGACTGTCTGAGGTCCAGTGTAGACAGGAGGCTAAATTCCAGACTGTCTGAGGTCCAGTGTAGACAGGAGGCTAGATTCCAGACTGTCTGAGGTCCAGTGTAGACAGGAGGCTAAATTCCAGACTGTCTGAGGTCCAGTGTAGACAGGAGGCTAAATTCCAGACTGTCTGAGGTCCAGTGTAGACATGAGGCTAGATTCCAGACTGTCTGAGGTCCAGTGTAGACAGGAGGCTAAATTCCAGACTGTCTGAGGTCCAGTGTAGACAGGAGGCTAAATTCCAGACTGTCTGAGGTCCAGTGTAGACAGGAGGCTAGATTCCAGACTGTCTGAGGACTGGGGAAGAGGAAAAACTATTGCCTCTAGACCCCCCAGTCTTAGAACTGCTGCATGGGCTACACACTTCTCCCTGCGCTGCTTCTCTGCTCTGTGCCCAGCAGGCGGCAGGCCCCATACGACAGTATTAACAGTGACACACCCAGGGATTCTGTTGTGGACACTTCTTTAGTGTCTCACCAGAGTACCCACAGCTGTCTTCATTTTCATCTCACGGATGAAGGGACCAAATTGCAGACCGATCTGGTAGACTGCTTTCAGAGTCTACTCTGCCACAGGGCTAGTAGTACAGCTTCCCCCCAAGAATGAGAGATGGGAGGTTTTATTTACCACAGCTGGAACAAGCCAGTCCTTGCTGGATCTTTCCCAAGGTGGGTATGGTTGACTTGGTGTTTTATACCAGTTTATCAGTTTATCTGCCATTGTCTACTCTGGCCTCAGGCGGAAGGTGCTGTACCAGCGTGCACCCAGAAACATCCACCGCCATGTGATACTCTCTGAGATCAAGGAGGCTGTTGCTGCCCTCCCCTCGGTAAGAGAAGAATGTTGAAAATGGGGGCTTTGTGTGTGCCAGTCACAGTGTAGCTGCCTACAAATTGGCCTGCGTGCCAGGCAGAGCTGGAGCTGGTACAGAGGGCTCTTCCCCTCAGCCAGCTTCTCTGGGCCTTCCTCACTGTATTGTTGCGTTAGTGAGCTATCCCACCAGGGCGTCCCACCCCCTGTGACGGAGACCCTGCAGCAGTCCTTCACGTAGCTGTGCCTGCTGTGTTTTCTGTTGGCACTCTCGGGGTGGGCCAAGGCTGCGTCAGCTGGTGATCCGGCAGCCCAGTGGGACCCGGTGCTCTCCTCCTTAGTTCACGTCTGTAGTCAGGCCGGTCATTTGTGACGTGGACGTAGATGGTAGCACCTGTGGAAAAGGCCCTTCGCTCCGCATCCTACTGGTGGGGGAAGTCATACATGTTCCCCTGACTATCCTCTGGGAGAGACTGTTCCACTTAGACCCAAAGTTTCTTGGGACAGAAACAGCACTTCTGCCAGATGGAGTGAGTGGCTGCCTCCTGGCAGGTGGGTCAGGTCTCAACAGCTGAGACTTGGAAGGCTGAGGCTGCCAGCAGTGCTCCAGAATCTCTGTTTTTGTCCCCTCCTAAAGGATGTGACCACACAGTCTGTGATGGGGTTTGATCCTCTGCCTCCCCTGGACACCATCTACTCTTACGTCCGACCAGAAAGGTACCATCCCTGCTTTGTTCCCATACCCACACCCCTCGTTGGTCCTTGGGACTTGCTGCAGCTGTCCTTACAGATTAGAAGGAAAAGGCAAGCACAGGCTAACAGGGCCAGTCCACTCAGGAATAGGGGACACACAGTGTAACATGAAACGTCCTCTGAATCCACCAAAGGTCTGAGCCCTCCCTATAGGTTTGTAGCAGGTGTGAGAAGGACAGTGGGAAGCAGAATAAGAGCCACCTCTGACCTGGTGCACTGTACAGCAGACATCAGACTTAGAACCTAGAGAGACATTGGGTCAAATTTACTTACGAACCTATGGGAGAAATGACTACGAAGAAGGTTATGCCAGACCAGGAAGTGACAGTCACCTGCTTTGTAGAAAGATGTGGCCCAACCAGACAAAGGATGGCAGCTAGTACTCTAGCATGTGCAGAAGCCCCCTTCCAAGAGCAGAGTGTAAGGTCCCACTGGTGAGCAATGAAGGAAGGCCCATGTGGCCGAGCCCGGAGAATGGGGTTGTGGGCCAGGCATTAATATGGAACAGGCCCGAGTCCCAGGCTGTCATGTGTATTTGGGCAGTTGGTAGAGTCTGGCCATGAAAGAACTCATTTCCCTTCCCTCCTACCCTTGACAGCTGCCTTACCTGGGTCTATTGCCTCACAGACCATTCCAAGCACGGAGCACCAGGCCATCTAGACACTGGCAAACATGCTGAGTAGAGTGACTGCCATTTAAGGATTTAGATTAAGATGAGAATTTCCAGTGGATTCAGAAATATCTTGGCAGGCTGGCGTAGCGAGCCATCTTGGCGTCCCCAGAGCAGACGTGTGATGATACTGTGCTGCATCCCCTGAGATGCCCTGACCTTTACTGCCTGCCTTTGTGACTGCCAACGCCGTCCCCAGCCTTCAAATGCTAGTCACCTTGTCTTCTTTCCACGTGACCCTGCAGGCTAGGTCCCTAAAGAGCCAGCCCTCTGGCACTGGTTACCTCTCCTTTCTCGTTGCTCTTGGGTGTCCCCAGCTCCACCCTAGGCTGGTTAGTAGTCATCACTGCCCACCCCAGATCCTGATCTGCAGTTTAGGACCCAGAGCCTTAGCTCCACTTAGAGGCTGCCTCTTCCTAGCCTTTAGGAGACTGGGTAAGAACAGCGGGCAAGGCCTGGGACCCCACAGTGTCTGCTGACCTCATTTTCTTAACTTGTTTTCTTTTTCAGGCTGAGTCCAGTCAGCCATGGCAACACAATCGCCCTCTTCTTCCGATCATTATTGCCAAATTACACCACAGAGGTATGTTGATTGAACACATTGGTCTTTCCCTCCCAAGTTGCTATGGGCAAGTCCGGCTCAGGGTGGAGGCAGGAATGGTGAGACTGTGCCTGCCTGTGGTGCCATGTTTAGGAAGTGGGGACTTGGCCTGCTGACCTTGCAGTAGCCATTTCAAGGTGAGTAAGTAGTGTGAGGCTGAGAGACGGCTCAACGTCGCGGTAGGTTGGCCATGGTTAAACGTGTGCTTTGGCTTTTTAGAGCTGCTTCTTCTGGGCAGGGACCTTGGGAGGGGACAGGCCCAGTCTTGGAGCTTGGGCTGCCTCAGACTGCTAAACCCCAGGTCTCAAATCTGTACAGACAGCCCCCACTTAGCTGTGTCTCATTGTTCAGGGGGAGAGGCTGGAGGAAGGAGTGGCCGGGGGTCCGAACCGCAATCAAGGCTTGAACAGGCTGATGTTGGCCGTACGTGACATGATGGCCAACTTCCACTTCAACGACCTGGAGGTGCCTCGGGAGGACAATCCTGAGGGCGAGGGGGACTGGGACTGACTGTCCAGATGCTGTGCCCAGAGCTGTGCAATTATGTTCCTGATTCTTTCCTGGTTGGGATTAACCAGTTCCCTGAAGTAGAAATGCTGACCATGTCATCCACCCGTGTCTTTTGTTTTCCCTCTAAATGTGAGTGGGGTATGCTCTGCTGTGAGTGAGCTTTTCCTCCAGTGCCCTCAGAAATAGTCCAGGAGCAGTGAGCCCCACACCATATACACCCTGCCATGTGCCTTACACTTTCAGAATTTCTAACACAATGCAGAGAAAGTCTTCAGTGCAAGGACCCCACATGCTCCTTGCTAGGGGGCACTGAACCTTCCACAATGCTGCACCCAGCGTGTTCACAGTGGTGGGGATCAAACCCAGGGCCTGGCACATGATCTACCATTGCATGATAGTCCCAGCCTAGGGATTTTATTAGTAAACTTGGAGGGCTGGAGGTGTGTCTCAGATGGTAGACTGCTTGTTAGCATGCACAAAGCCCAGGATTCGATCCCCAGCACAACACAAACCAGGTGTGGTAGTGTTCATCTGTAACCTCAGTACTCAGGAAGTAGAGAGAGGGACAAGGGGATTAGAAGTTAAAGATCACCCTCTGCTATAAAGTGAGCTCAAAGCCAGCCTTAGTTACGTGAGACCCCAGCTCAAAAGAGGCGATTGAGGCATGCGGTGCCCAGAACTGAAAGAAAAGCCAAGAAGCAGCTTTAAGGCAGAAAATTCAAGGATTCTTTGCAAAGGTTAAAGGTGTTTGATCTAGGGATGAGTGGGGAGCCCTGACCAAGAAACTCAGTTCAGTGGCGGGAACAGAGGCACAGCCAGGCAAGGCCGGTCCATGTCTCACAAGCTGTCTGATTGTGGAAAGGTCCAGGCCACTGAGATGTTATAAGCTGTGTCAGGTATCTCTCGGGCAGCCCTGCCCATTTGTGTCTGTACAGAGACTGGGGGAGGTACTGCCGTGGGCTCTAGTCTGAGAGATGGCTGGTGAAGCCCCCCTAAGTCTTGGTCCATTGATTGCTTCCTGGGAGTTCAGATGACACTGGATCCGTGGTATGGACGAGGTACAAATAAAGCATGCTTCAGGAATGTCCTGAGGGCCATCTAAATGGCTCAGTGAGTAAAGGTACTCGCTTCCAAGCCTGATAACCCGAGTTCAATCCCCAGGACCCACATGGTGGATGGAGAGAGCTAACTCCTGCAGGGTGTCCTCTGACCTCCACACATACATTGTGGCATGTGCACACCTATACAAACACCAAAAAAATAGAAAAGGGGCAGCTTGGTGGTTAAAAGTACTTACTGTGCTTGGTGCTTTTGCAGAGGACCAGGGTTTGATTTTAAGCACCCATGGTGTGTAGCTCACAACCACCATAATTCCGGCCCCAGCATACAAACATATACATGATGTGGCTGAGCAGGGGCCCAGGTCACTGTCCCCTCAACAGGACATTAAGGGCTGACTTGTACCCATCTGTAGTCAGCCTAAATGTCACAGCCTATTTCTAAGTTAGCCATTTGTAGGGGGCTCTGTGTTCAATATATGTGCCTGGTGAAAGATCACGTGTCACATGAATTGGTGCTGAGTCTCTGTTTTTTCTCCAGCATGAATTGGCAAGGCCATGAAGTCTGGATACAGGTTCTGCTACTTGTGCTCATGGGTCAGCAGGGGCTTGGGGAGGGCAGGTCTGAGGGGCATACCTCCCGCCAGTTGCCTCACCTACTCCTGGGTTTGGTGGGAGATCTGCACCCAGTCCCAGGGAGGGGTACTGTTGAGATGGTCCTAATTCACTGTCTGAATCCCAGGTTCCAGGTTGGAGTGGCCTGTGGTGAGTTTCAGCTAAGGGGAGGAGGGATTGGCTAGGAATGGGTTTGTTTGCTGGAAATGATAAGCAAGCCCAGAAAACCTGGCATCCTGCCTCTTCCTTTCAGCAGCTGTAAGTCCATCCAGATGAGGCTGTGATATCTGGAGCTGCAGCAGCTATTCTACAACCGCGAGGCAATGAACTCCAAAATGAAGAGCCAGTGTACTAGGAACAGTGACGCAGAGGATGCCCTAGGCCTTCGGGGGACTTCCCACCTCCAGGCCTGTATCCTGAGAGGCCATTAAATGATTGGCTTCAGAAGTGTTGCTCAGACTTAAGTAATTTTCAACTGAATACATTTCTAATGGTGATAAATAAAAACCAGTCACTCACTCACATCATCTGTGGATCATCAGGAAAAGTAACTTTTTGAGACAGCGTCTCAGTGTGTAGCCCTTGATGGCCTGGAACTTGCTATGTAGACCAGGCTGGCCTCAGAGATCCACCTGCCTCTGCCTCCCAAATGTTAGAATTAAAACGTTCACCACCATACCTAATCTGCATGTCATCTAAACAGCTTTAAAGTCTGGCCTGCCACCCTGGTTGAGGTGACAGTGTATCCTGCTCCTCCCTGGACCCTCAGTCTCAGCAAGAGGTGCCTGCTTGTGCGCTCCTGTGCAGAATGCTGTGTGCTCCTGTGCAGAATGCTGTGTGCTCCTGTGCAGAATGCTGTGTGCTCCTGTGCAGAATGCTTGTGCGCTCCTGTGCAGAATGCTGTGTGCTCCTGTGCAGAATGCTGTGTGCTCCTGTGCAGAATGCTGTGTGCTCCTGTGCAGAATG